>NC_139630.1:637500-862500 GCF_964638095.1 Poromitra crassiceps
GAGAGCACTGTCGCCACCTAATGGGTCGGTAAAATAGGTTATACACATTCAACATGCCCCAAAATTTTACAGGAGATGGATCTGGCTTTGATCCACGTCCCACCGTCAAAAAACGCAATTGACGAACATACTCGTCCTTGGCACTCTACGTTACTAAACGAAATGACGAACATACTCGTCCTTGGCACTCAATGAGTTAAATGTATTTGTCCTGGTTGCTACTCCACCCTCTGCCGATCTGGGGAGAGCCCAAACTGGCTCCATGCTTTCTCCGAGACATGGGCAGTTAGCCAGCCGCTTCTTTTCACCTGACAGAGGAAGCTTCACCGGTAGGACATAGCACATGGGAGGTTCACGCTATTCCAACGAGTTCCCCTCCCTCCGAACACGCGCCCTTAACGACCAGAGGAGGAACCACATTAGCAACCAGGATATTGCATGTTTTGGTGAAGGGGTTTCCAATATGAAGGAAGCCCCCGGGAGGCACGGGGAGAACATGCAAACTCCACACAGAAAGGCCATTTTGACGACCCCACCCGAGTGGGGGGCACTCGAGGACATGCGGACGGGCACACATTCCTTCAGCGTTCACAGCGCCCTAGGTGGGAATCGAACCCAGGACCTTCGAGCTGTGAGGCAACAGCGCTTACCACTGTACCACCGTACCCCCTCAAAATCTTTGTTTCTCTGTTATCAGCGACTCTGGTAGAGACAAGTGGAGAATGTTTTTTCTCTCTCACCATTCACTACCTATATGGCAAAATGGGTCTGAAAATCACACTTTTAGCACATAAACGAGTGTGAACAAAGCAGGTTTTTACTATCTATCATCAATCAATCAATCAATCAATCAATCAATCAATCAATCCATCCATCCATCTATTACTATTGCTTTCTTTATTTTATTAAACCAACAAGTACAACACCAAAATGGTTGGAAAAATTGTGCCACACTGTTCTGATTTTCAAATCTGTGTTGCCATATAATGGTGGACAGACAGTGGACAGAAACACAGCAGAAACACAGACTATATGATTCTCAGAAACTGTCTGTCTGCTACACTGTGCATGACCTATAAATCAATCATATAAATCAGATCAATGCAACGAGAAAAACTTAGGTGCAAGGCAAAAACAACTATTTAGAATTCAACACTGAAGGAGGCCTCTTGGCTGAAACATCCATTGCTGCTGCGCCCAAGATGAATGATTAAACTTTTGAAAGGACATTTAGTGTGCTGGCCTGTTCTCTCTTCCATACATGACCTGCCCTCAGCTGTGCCATGAGCAAGAGACAGGGGGGAGAGAGACAAAGCATTTCAAAAATTATTTGGCGTTGCGGTGCAACGCCATCACAATGGTGCAATTTTGAGGGCTCAGTGGTCAATGCCTGCTGGCCATTGGCCCAACCCTACCTGTGCTGTGACCCTCGTGTTCTATCGCTGCACTACCCGAAACATTGTTGGTGTGAGGCAACAGTGCTGACAACTGGGGACCCTGTACCATCCATGGAGAGCGGTGCCGATTCCACCCACAATGAGAGCGGCCTATTTTACACACTCCATTGTCTTAAAAAATAATTCAATAAAATAACAAAAACAACAATTTAGTTGTACTTTGAATAATTGTTACTTTTACCTTTGGCCGTTTTGGAGTCCTCTCATCTATCTGAAAAACAAGTGTGGGGTAAATGTGTGTGTGTGTGTGTGTGTGTGTGTGTGTGTGTGTGTGTGTGTGTGTGTGTGTGTGTGTGTGTGTGTGTGTAAAGGTCTGTGTTTGTGTTCATGCCAACTGCCAAAGAGCCCCTGGCACAGATACCTACCACCTCACCCCACCCCCTGCTCTAGCACAACAGCACATTTTTGCAACAGGCACAGGCACGTATACACGTATACACAATATCAACTCAGAATTCACACAGTCAAAGCCAACGGGGGGTGGGGGGTGGATTTACAAATGCATGATGGTAGAGGAAGAGTCAGTGCGCGCACACGTGTGTGTGTGTGTGTGTGTGTGTGTGTGTGTGTGTGTGTGTGTGTATGTATTTTGGTCTGCTTGGTCCTCCTACTGGTGTGGTTACAGGGGTGTGTTTTAAGGGAGAGACCTAGGAGGTTGTATAAAAAAAAAGGATACAGTGAACTGAAAATAACTATTCAGCAGAAAGACATCGACACTGACACGACATCACAGATCAACTGCCTTTACAAGACAAACATGACCAGCACACATCCTCATCCTCGTAAGTATATTTGGGTGATTATTTGATTTCGGGCACTTTCATGTCCCGATTTTTTCTCATATGTTTTTTGATACAATTGCTTAGGATGCTTTATTACTCAGCTAGATTTTATCATTCTCTTGGATTTTTTAATCTACTTTTATATCAAACCCAGAATCAGCTTTATTGGCCAAGAATGTACACCAGGGGTGGGCAACTATTTTTCATGGGGGGCCACATGAGAAACCCAGATTGTTGCCGGGGGCCGAACAAATATTCTCATGCCGTAACCTATGGATGGGCAACTTTGATGATAGAGAGGGCCACAAAAAAATTTCCTCGCTACCAGATTTTGCTGAGGGCTGAACGGCACCAGCGCGAAAAATTTGGGGCATTTGAAGCCAGGTTTAGAGGAATAACTCATTTTAAATTAACAATTGTGATGTCATTATTCAGTCTTAACCACCAATATTTGATCCTTTTCCTCACTCACTCCTATGTCACCACCTGCTCTCCCTGCAGGGCTTGAAATTAACTTTTTTCACCACCTGCCAATATGGGTGCTAGATTTTAAAGTTACCAGCCAATTATAATTTCCACTAGCCGAAATGTTTTCCTTGAAATAAACCAGAAAATATGAGTGGGTTAATTTAAGCATAAGCATCAGTAAGTGGCCTGGGATTCTCAAAGCCTGTGTTGAGGGTCACACAAGAACAAAAATGCACTCTTGAAGCTAAATAAATCCAAAACCAACAAGTTAATTATTTAAATTTCTACTTCAATGTAGAACAGTCATTTCTTACAAGATTACTTTTAGCCTTTTAGTCATAAATATTATTGAAAGATAGTCCATATTCCAGACTGAATTGCTATAACAGAAGAGTATTGCCCAGAATGACATGAACATTTGGACACTTATTCAGCGGGTATATTGCATGTTGCGTTCAAGTGCACTGTAAAAAAAAAAAAAAAAAAAAAAAAAAAAAATTGCAATTCCATCGCGGGCCACACAGGGGGCGCCCACGGGCCCCATACGGCCCGCGGGCCGTATGTTGCCCATGTATGATGTACACATACAACAAATTGGACTTCCGTTTTGCTTATTTCTTAAACTACTCCCATACAGGGGGGGGTGAAATTTAGACATTAGCAAACATGTACAGTAACTACTACCTACAATAAGTGTGGTGTTAGGGTTAGTGTATGTGTATGTGTATGTGTATGAATGAAAAAATTTACATGCACAGTAAATGTATAAATGAGCTGCACAGGATTATACAGATATGTTTCAAGATATTGCACAGTGAGATGTCGTTCAACGTTAAAAAAGTAAACGTTGTTGACAGAGAGCACTATCTTCCCCCTGGCCTTAGGCGCTAAACTGGCATTAAACGCAAAAAAGACACGCTTTGCGCCTGACTCGGAAAGATACCATCATGTTTTTAGGTCCCGAAATGCGCTTTACGCCGAAGAGGCATGGCGCAGTGCCAGAATAGGCCAGAATGGGCGTTTCGGCCTTAAACGCTATCTCCCCCACTGGCGTTAATTTAGCGCTTAGCACTTTTCAAAACCAGGCCTTATTCAGTGCGCCGACTCCCCTACCAAAGCCACACACAGACAGACATGTGAAATCTCCCAGCATGCATTGAGGCTAATACATTCAGACAAGAAATAGCAACCAAATCAGCCTAAGTAGGCTAAGTGGTAGATAGAAATAATATTTATGTTAACACAACATGCAATTCTAGAACATTTCAATATTGGACAAAATAAAACATAAAAATCAAAACACAACCCTATGTGATACATATGTGACCTGCTCCATCAAAATGAGTCAGATGTCGCGCAAATGTGTTTCTCTTGAAACGCGATTTTATGAGGAAATGTTTATTTTGGCCGTTTTCGTGTTTTACCTGATTCTAGTCAAATAAAGCCTTGGCTTTCATGCTGTGTAAAGATTATTGTGAAATTCGAATGATAAATATAGTTGTTAAGCTCTTAAAGGAAGAGTGATAATGTGAAAGTACACCGCTCTGCCCTGCTCTCTGTGACTTCAGGTTGCCACCTCAGTCGCATTCATTTCTTGTTGCCAGATCAATTGGATTATAAGTACTTGTAAATGGTAGGCTTATAATAGGCTATTGCAGGATTTAAAACGCTGTTTATAAAGTTAGTCAGGGTTGTATTGTGGAGTTGTGTTACTGGTTTGTTATTTTAGACTAGTTTGAGCAGTTTGTATAATGTTAAACCTCTTCAAAATCTGCCGCCGGGCGGAGGAGCTGCTTTCTCTCTCTCTCTCTCTCTCTCTCTCTCTCTCTCTCTCTCTCTCTCTCTCTCTCTCTCTCTCTCTCTCTCTCTCCCTCTCCTATAGCCTACGGGCCCTATCGTTGCAATCGGCATAGAAACTGCGTTTAAGGCCTGGCACAGCGCAGGTTAGTGGGTGTGGACCAGCGCACTCGATATCTTGGTGCCGGCGCTACACGCGGCCCCAACCATTATAACCACGCCTTTTAACACATTGACTGCCAGCCCTTTTTTTCTTGCTGTAGGTAGCTTCTGCCAAGCCGTTTTTTTGAGGATTGTGGCTCATTTTACAAGAGCCGAGGATTATTTTCTGCTTGGAGTTTGTGAACATACAATATCTCAAAAGTACTAATAGAATGTGTACTTTCTCTGTCTAAAAGAGTTAGTTTGTAGAGTTAGTAGTTATGTAAGCATTAGCAGTTGAATACAGCATGGTTTTAGCGTCAGAATAAATATTCAGAGATAAACGGCTTTTTGTGAAATTCGATAGAACTGTCACTTTAACCATTCATTTTTGGCATCAGTAAGACCTAAACAATAGTTTGAACAGTAATTTCCTCCATAACAGCAGTAAACTTCCCTCTGCTCAACTCCTCCCTCCTGTGGGCGTTCTTTTTTGTTGCAGCGCCATGTCACAAGCACTTTCCTACCTTTGCAAATGCACTTTCTCATACTCTCGACCTCTCAAATAAATTTCTGAATAGAAATTAAATTACTCTAAATTATAGCGAAAAAGAAACAAAAAAGAATGGGTTGAAAATCCCATTCTAAAAGCCTTTTAGAATGGGATTTGTTTCCAATTTGGTGTCGGACTAGGGGGCAGTCCCCGCTTGTCACCATTGCTTTGCTGCTGCTGTGCGGGTGTGTGCCTGTCTGTGCAGCCGCTCTTTGAGGAAGTCTGGTTGGACTCGCTCGCGTCTTGGAGTTTTGGTTGAGGGCTTTGATGAAGCTTTTGCGATTCTGGTCATATTATGCTGCGTGTTTCAAAGTGTGTCCCACCCGCAATCCACTATGCAAATCTGCAATCCCGCACCGCCAGCAATCAGCGTGAAAATGAAAGCGCCTTCGCCAATCCACCTTCATGAGAATGGCTTCAGTCACACTGCTTTTTGCTTGCCTTCCTCCTTCCTTGTCGCCACTTAGTGGGTCGGTGGAATGGGTTGTACACGTTGTACACGTCCAATACCTATATAAGAGATGTAAAAGGCTTAGATGCACAACCTACCGTCAAAAAAAAAAAATCGATTTTTTTGACGAGTACACTCGTCGCTGGCAGTTAACAGCTGGATTGTGTTTGACGAGTACACTCGTCGCTGGCAATCAAGCTGTTAAGCATAAAGTTATGCACCATCAGCTCATTGGTGAAGTGCAGTAAAGAGCTTTTAAGCTCCAATTCCAGGGGAAATCCGGTAAAACCAGACAAAGCCAAGCGCTCTGCTCCCCCCCCCCTCCCTTCATCCCATCTGTCTGTCTCCATATATAAGCTATATATTTTATGCTTTTATATTATTATGCTTCTCAAACCAATCTAACTGCAGTTTAAATACTGCAAGCATGTAAATACGCTACACTATAGCAAGATCAAAGTGAAAAGAATGTTCTAAACGCATCAGCTAGAAAAATATAGCCTATCCCTATATGATGAGATTAATTAGATTGGTGAAAGTTTGTCCAGAAAGATATCGTTTTCTCTCCCCTGCTGCAGGTAGGATGATGCACATAAATATACCCTACATTATGTAAAGTCATTGCATAAATGTGTTTTTATTGTAAAACTAAAATGTGAAGTAGAGCCAATTTATTGGAGCGGACATCACAGTAGGACATGACAGTAGAAGCGCGTTGCGCTGTCACTTATCTAAATCACGTTAAATCGACGAGGGATATATATAGGCCCAGGATGACATATATGTTTCACATAGGGTGGTGTTTTCATTTCAATGTTTTATTTGGTCCAATATTGAAATGTTCTACAATTGCAGGTTGTGTTACCATTACACATTATTTAGATTTACCTTTATATCTATTTTGGCTAATTTGGTTGCTATTTAGTAGCGAAATGGAGTAGCACAATGCATGCTGGGACATTTCACAGGCAGTGAACTTACAACTTCTTTTTCCTATGGGACGTGTGTTGTGTCTGTCTGAGCGAGGGAGTCAGAGAGAGACAGAGAAGGGTGACAGAGGAGAGGCAGAAGAGCGCTCCTCGCAACTGGCGCACTGAATAGGCCTGGTTTCAGAGAGAGACAGAGAAGGGTGACAGGGGAGAGGCAGAGGAGCAGCCCGCTCAACTGGCGCACTGAATAGGCCTGGTTTTCAAAAGCGCAAAGCGCTAAATTTACGCCAGGTGGGAAGATATCATTAGGCCGGCATTTAAGGCTGAAACGCCCATTCTCGCCCATTCAGGGAGTGCGCCACGCCCATTCAGCGTAAAGCGCATTTACCAGCCTAAAGCCATGTTGATATCTTCCCGAGACAGGCGCAAGGCCCGTTTTTTTGCGCCGAAGGCCCGTTTTAGAGCTGAAGGCCTGTGGGAGAATAGGGGCCTACGGTCCCTATTCTCCCACAGGCCTTCGGCGCTAAAACGGGCCTTAAACGCAAAAAAACGTGCCTTGCGCCTGTTTCGGGAAAATAGCAATAGGCTTTAGGCTGCCAAATGCGCTTTAGGCCGAATGGGCGTGGCGGAGTCCCTGAATGCGCCGAAGTGGGCGTGGCGGCGCTAAATACCGGCGTACTACTATCTTCCAGGCATCTTCCGACCTGGCCGACTTTTAGCGCTTTGCGCTTTTGAAAAGCTGGCCTAAAGCAGGATTCTGTGCACCGGGGACAGGAAAGTGAATGGAGAATACAATATATAGAAAAAAATACTTTAGAATACAATAGAATATAAGATTGCAACCCTTCTCAGGCTTTTTGGGTGAAGCTGTAATGCAGTTTCATAAATTTAGTTTAGGCTATCATAATAATCCCCATTTATGTGTAATATAGCTCTACGTTTTATTACCCCCCCCCCCCCCGAAATTAGCTAGGCTACTAATATTACTAATATTCCTAATTAATATGTATTATTATTTCATTCAGATAATTGACATTATAGGCATGTATATCGTTTAATGTGAGAGAAAGGGAGAGAGAAAGAAAGAGAGAGAGAAACTGGATCAACTGTTGTGTAGCGCTTCTTCAAACCCCACTCTTCATTACAGCTATTCATTACAGAATTGTCTGTTGTATTTATTTTTTCTGTGTGCAAAGCATAGAAAGTTATAATTATTTCCAAATGTTTCCCCCGTCTGTGGCAGCGGAGCTGTCCGAGGTGCTGAACAAGCGCAGCGCATAGACGGCCACCTGGGGCGGCTCAGGCGGTCCAGGACTGGGCGCGGGGCGTCGGCGGGGTAATTCTCCTCCCCAAACAGTGCGCGATGGTACATTTGAACCTGAATGGATAGATGAATAAACAACTTAAGTAAAGAGTTGTTTTGTAGCTATTCAAAATGAATGGTGGACAGATATATCACCTGATTCGCCAGCACCATCTTCTCCTCAGCTGTGAATTTAGTGGATCGGTTTTGGTCTGCCATATTGATCACACTGCGCCAGCTGCTGCCAATCTGGCTTTTAAAGCCCCTCTGATTGATTACTGAAGATTTTATTGAGAATGAACATATTTGTCAGAGCCTGTGGGCAGGGGGTGGGGGGGACGCATATATAGGCCAAATAAAATACTATTACTCAATAATAAAATCCTGTAAATTAAATAGAATTAAGTTATCAGATCCAGTAAAAGTGATAGGTGTCATTCAGAGGATGTTGCATCGTGCAGTGGGGGAGGAGAGATAAAACGATATCATTCTGGCCATCTAATCTCATGACATCCAGCCATAGGCAATATTTTTTTCTATCAGATGCATTTAGAAATTATTTTCACTTTGGTCTTGCTATAGTGTAGCGTATTTACATGCTTGCAGTATTTTAACTGCAGTTATTGGTTTGAGAAGCATAATAATATGGAATAATAGCCTATATATGGAGATAGACAGACCGGATGAAGGGAGGGGGGGGCGGCGGAGCCCTTGGCTTTGTCTGGTTTTACCGGATTTGTCCAGGAATTGGAGCTTAAAAGGCAAGCGTGTGTCTCTTCCCTGCAATTCTCCAATGAGCGGACAATGCATAATTTTACGCTTAAAAGGCGTGGTTATAATGGTTGAGGCTGAGTTTAGCGCCGATACCAAGATATCAAGTGCGCCTTTCCACGCCCACTGCTTTGCGCTGCGGCTGGCGTTCGGCCTAGAAACTGCGCGGCTGCAACGATAGAGCCCTACATCTTCGTCCACTAAAATTATTGATGAACATGCATAGCAACATCTTGACCAGCTGGCAGCTGTCATTATGTCCATGTATGGATTTCCCTCTGGCGTGTTTTAGAAAAAGCGAAAGAAAAAAAGTGAGTATAGAAAACCGCGCCTCAGCTGACGATCCACGCCAGACAGGTGCCTTTCGTATGTGCCTTTCAGAAGGACTGAGTCAACATGTGAAAAAAGTAATCTGGAGCACACGGTCAAAGTTTAGGCAATTGAATAGGTGCAACAAGCAGACTAACGTTTCGACACGCAAATTGTCTTCCTCAGAGTCAAAGGAGAAAAGGCGAGTGTTTGTCATATGTCAGTTTTGGCAGGCTGTGAAGTGACAGGACTTCGAGTAACCATGAATTTGCGCAATGAAGACATTGCTCGTCTTTTACATTCAATTCCTGTTAGAGGTGCAACCAGACAGCAATTGGACAGCTAATTTCACCACTCCCTTAGCTGATGATGATGAGGGAGAGGTGACTGGTGCGTGACTCTGACAGCGGCTCCACCTCACAGTCGGGCTGTCCGGGGGGCGGGGGCTAGCTCAGATGAAGTGATGATGATGATGATGATGATGAGAGCGGGGAGGAAGATACCACTCGTTTCTGACCCGATGGCGAGATTCAATATCTCAGATTACACTGAGAAAGCACGATAGTAGCCTACAAATGTGACTGCAAACTTTACAACAGAAGCCCTTGTTACAAGTGCTTAACCCCGGACGAGATGGTGAGAAGAGCAACCAAATTAAATAAATTAGTAATGCTATAGACTACATAATTCATTAATTAATTAATTAATGTATTTATTTGTTTGTTTGTAAAGGCTATAGTAGGCATAGTGGCCCCTATCGTTGCATCGGCGCAGTTTCTAGGCCGAGCGGCAGGCGCAGATCAAAGCAGTGGGCGTGGAAAGGCGCACTTGATATCGTCGTGCTGGCGCTAGATGCAGCCCAAAGCATTACAACCACGCCTTTTAGGCGTAAAATTATGCACCGTCATGCTCATTGGATAAGTGCAATAAACGAATCGCACGCTTGCCTTTTTAGCTCCAATTCCAGTGATCCCGCAAAACCAGACGAAAGCCAAACGCTCTGCCCCCCCCCCCCCTCCCTTCATCCAGCCTGTCTGTCTGCATTATAGGCTATTATTCCATATTATTATGCTTCTCAAACCAATCTAACTGCAGTTTCAATACTGCAAGCATGTAAATACGCTACACTATAGCAAGATCAAAGTGAAAATAATGTTCTATGCATCAGCTAGAAAAATATAGCCTATTAGATTGGTGAAAGTTTGTCCAGAAAGATATCATTTTCTCTCGCCTGCTGCAGGAAGGATGATGCACATAAATATACCCTACATTATGTCAAGTCATTGCATAAATGTGTTTTTATTGTAAAACTAAATGTGAAATAGGGCCAAGTTATTGGAGGGGCATCACAGTATAGCAGATGCCATTAGAAGCGTGTTCCGAAGCGCGTTCCGCTGTTACTTCTCTAAATCACGTTAACTCGACAAGGGGTATATATAGCCTCAAGAGGACATATATGTTTCACATAGGGTGGTGTTTTCATTTCGAAGTTTTATTTGGTCCAATATTGAAATGTTGACAATGGCAGGCTGTGTTACCATTACACATTAATTTAGAACTACCTTTTATATCTATTTTGGCTCATTTGGTGGCTATTTAGTAGCGAAATGAAGAAACACAATGCATGCTGGGAACTCAGAGAGAGAGAGAGAGAAGGGTGACAGAGAAGAAGCAGTGAAGGCAGAGAATAGGCCTGCTTTTCAAAAGCGCAAAGCGCTAAATGTAGGAGGGGTCCCAAGATATCACTAGGCTGGTATTTAGCGCCGACACGCCCACTTTGGGACTGCGCCACGCCCATTCGGCCTAAAGCGCATTTGGCAGCCTAAAGCCTATTGCTATCTTGCCGAAACAGGCGCAAGGCACGTTTTTTTGCGGTTAAGGCCCGTAATAGTGCCGATGGCCTGTGGGAGAATAGAGCCCAGTGTGTTTTCCTGATAATCAATGGACATGAGAAAATCACACCTCTGAATATGTTTGTGCGTTTATGAGCATCTTGAGAGACAATGTGAGGAAAATTATTTATACAAAATAATAGCCTATAGCAGGGGTGAGCAACTATTTTTCATGGGGGGCCACATGAGAAACCCAGATTGTTGCCGGGGGCCGAACAAATATTGTCATGCCATAACCCATGGATGGGCAACTTTGATGATAGAGAGGGCCACAAAAAAATGTCCTCGCTACTAGGGATGTTCATCAATTATCGAAAATCGATAATTGATCGTTAAGGATTGGAATCGATCCTGTGGCATTTGGATCGATTTTTTAATTATTATTATTATTATTATTATTTTTATTATTATTTTTTGGACTAGGTTTGGGTGGAATTCGTTCCTCCTCGCCCCACTCCATTGCACAGCCGACTAACGTTAGGGGGAGCTTCATATAGTCTCTAGTTTTCTGGTTGTGCCAACAAAACTGTTTTAAACATGGGAAATTCACACCGCCGGGGACAGCAGTGTTGGAGAGGAGACACATTGAAATAAAGAGTTAATTGAGGAGAACACGTTGTCTTTCGTATTTTCTGCCATAGGCATTCATTTTGTAAAAAAAAAAATTGAAAATTGAAAATTGAAAATTTTCTAAGTATTAACTCATTGAGTGCCAGCCACTTTTGGAGAACGGTGCCAGAGTTTCAGAGCGTTTTCAGTGATTTCTCGAGGCCCACAGAATATTGTGTGATAGTGCAAACTCCTCCTCCGTGGGTGTGTCTCTGGTGGCTCTGCTCGCTCTGCAGCGTGTGTCACAGGCGAGTCTCTGCTGCCTGAGTCTCTGCTGCCTAGCGGCCGCTCGTCGGTGGAGTCTGGATCGGGCTCGTTCGTTTCTGGGGTTTCGGTTGTGAGCTGGGATGAAGCTGCGTCTGATTCTGGGCTTTCTGCTGCGCGTTTCAAAGTGCTGCACCCAGAGTCTATTTTTGGAATCCCCCACCGTTGTGCGCCAGCTCCCAGCGCGACAGCGAAAAGCCAAACCATTCTCATGAGAATGGTTTCCTCACGGCTTTTTCCTGCTGTTTTTACTCAACTTTCTCTAATCTGGAGAGCACTGTCGCCACCTAAGGGGTCTGTAAAATACGTTATACACACCATACTTTCAGAGGAGATGCATAAGGCTTTGATCCATGTCCCACCGTCAAAAAACGCAATTGACGACAATTATCGTCATTGGCACTCTACGTTAGTAATCGAATTGACGACGATTGTCGTCATTGGCACTCAATGAGTTAATATGATCGATAATGGATAATTGATCGTTAATTTTCACCGATTAACGATTTTGGAAAATTTTCTAAATGAACATCCCTACTCGCTACCAGTTTTTGCTGAGGGCTGAACGGCGCCAGCGCGAAAATTTTTGGGCATTTGAAGCCAGGTTTAGAGGAATAACTCATTTTAAATTAACAGTTGTGATGTTATTATTCAGTCTTAACCACCAATATTTGATCATTTTCTCACTCACTCCTATGTCACCACCTGCTCTCCCTGCAGGGCTTGAAATTAACTTTTTTCACCACTTGCCAATATGGCTGCTAGATTTTAAAGTTACCAGCCAATTAGAATTTCCACTAGCCGAAATGTTTTTCTTGAAATAAACCAGAATATGAGTGGGTTAATTTAAGCATAAGTATCAGTAAGTGGCCCGGGATTCTAAAAAGCCTGTGTTGAGGGTCACACAAGAACAAAAATGCACTCTTGAAGCTAAATAAATCCAAAACCAACAAGTTAATTATTTAAATTTCTACTTCAATGTAGAACAGTCATTTCTTACACATGAGATTACTTTTAGCCTTTTAGTCATAAATATTATTGAAAGATAAAGTAATGTTTTACCTGGGCACTTCACACAGACTACCCGAAGTAAAGACACCGGAGCACTCTTTTCCGTCTGCACGTTTTAATAGAAGGGGCTGACTGACGTTTCGACAGACAAGTCTGTCTTCCTCAGAGTCAAAAGTTATTAAAAGTTATTATTGAAAGATATTCCATATTCCAGACTGAAATGCTATAACAGAAGAGTATTGGCCAGAATGACATGAACATTTGGACACTTATTCAGCGGGTATCTTGCATGTTGCGTTCAGGTGCACTGTAATTATTTATTTTTTTGCAATTTCATCGCGGGCCACACAGGGGGCGCCCGCGGGTCGCATACGGCCCACGGGCCGTATGTTGCCCATGTATGGCCTAATGAAAGTTTGTAGCGTTGTAAATCCATCTGATACCACATGGTGAATGTTATGTTCTGAACATGGGTCATATCATAATGGTATGTCATTTTGTAGCTGAAAAATATCTGGTTCTGCAGTTGGGAAGATCAGCTCCCATATGGACCTGACCCTTCCCCCGGATCATAACACCACCATACAGATTAGCCCAATCCGACCTGGGCAGGTGGTTTCCAGGACTTTCCAGGCAGTAAACAACCTGGAAATTCCTGATAACCACCTGGACCTTTCATCACCTTCCCCAGATCATAACACACCACCATACAAATTTTCAGCCCATTCAGACCTGGGGGAGGTGGTTTCAAAGACTTTCAAGGTGGTTTCCAGGATCTTCCAGGAAACCACCTGGAATGTCCTGGAAACCAACTGGATCTTCCCATGACATTGCCCGGATCATAACACACTGCTATGAAAAAATCAGCCGAACCCAACCTTGGGAGGTGGTTTCTAGGACTTTCAAGGTGGTCTCCAGGACTTTCCAGGAAACCACCTGGAAAGTCCTGAGGACCACTTCGACCTTGCCATGACCTTCCCCGGATCATAACACACTGCCATACACATTTTCAGGCCAATTCGACCTGGGGAGGTAGTTTCCAAGACTTTCCAGGTGGTTTCCAGGACTTTCCATGAAACTACCTGGAAAGTCCTGGAAACCAACTAGACCTTCCCATGACCTTCGCCGGATCATACCACACGGTAAAAAAAAAATTCAGCCCAATCCTACTTGAAGTGTGGGTGTAGTAGTAGTAGCAGTAGGACTGATTACATCACTCACCGATGACATCACAATTGCTTGAGGTACATCACTGATGACATCATCATTGAGTGATTGAGTGACATCACTGGTGACATCACGAATCACCAGCAGTAGTAGTAGTAGTAGCAGCAGCAGCAGTAGTTGTAATAGTAGTAGTGGTGGTAGTGACAACTGAGAAAAAATGTTATCTTTGAATGATTTCTCTAATAAATGTTTCAGAATTGATGTCAAACTTTGAGGCCGTTTTTCTCAAAAACAGTTTGGAAACAGTCAAGGCATAAACGGGTGTATCTCACTCAATCTTTGGAGTACACAGATAGTTTTTATATCCCCAGAAAGCTTATATTATCCTCTTTCCAACACTGTATTAAACTCAAAATGTGTTTTGGGGTCAATGTGACTCAAAATGATGGAGCAGGTCACATACATTATATGTAATCCAGGTGGCATATATATCCCTCACAAATACAATGTGGTCTAGACGAGTGACAACCATAACATGGTTGTACTGTGATGTCCGCTCCAACAAGACTTCACTTACTTGACATGTACTTTTTCAATAAAAACACATTTATGCCATGCCATCACAATGGAGAAAGTGTGTGATAATGTAGGCTATATTTATGTGCATCATTTAGCCTGTGCTATGATGTGCAGGAGCAGCAGGTAGCCTACAAGTTATAAAACTACCTGCCCTGAATAAACCGAGTGGGAGTGCTTGTTCACTATTGTGAAAGTTATGTGTTTACGCTATTTTAAGGCCAGGGGGAAGATAGGGCCCAATGGCTTAAATACAGTTATGCTTCCAGATATTGCACTGTGTGTGTGTGTGTGTGTGTGTGTGTGTGAGAGAGTGAGAGTGAGTGTGAACGAGGCTTTAAAGGTGTTTTCAGACCAGCTAGTCCGGTCCCTAGATTTGCACCAAATGAAGAAATTATATATTGTTTAGTTTTTCAGCTGGTTCAGTTCAGTTTCACACCAGGTAAAAAGCAACCAGCCCAGATAGCGTTGCCAACCCTCACGGATAGGCCAGCACACTCGTCTCCCAATTTTTTGATTTTTTTAAAGCTGAAATTATAAGTGTGTGTTGAAATTATAAGTGTGTGTGTGTGTGTGTGTGTGTGTGTGTGTGTGTGTGTGTGTGTGTGTGTGTGTGTGTGTGGGTGTGTGTGTGTGTGTGTGTGTGTGTGTGTGTGTGTGTGTGTGTGTGAGAGAGAGAGAGAGAGAGAGAGAGGATGTGAGGATGTAAACCAGCTACAGTATATGCGCATCTGATCTGAACCGATTTCTGTCATTCAACTTGCTCTGTATTCACAGGGTCCCAAACGTCATTTCCCTGTGCCAATAGAGCTCAACAGGCACGTGACTTTTCATGATGTAATTTGCCCCGGAAGTAATTTCCGCGTCCATTTTCTCCATAGAATTTCGATAAATCCAATTATATCAAGAGTTTTAAGGCTCCAAGATTGCTGAGAATCTTGAGTGACCATAAAACATTCGGTTTAAGCGAGAACAAAAAATAACAATGGGGGGTGGGGGGGGGGGGGGGGGGTTAGGGTTAGTGTATGAATGACCCCCCCCCCCACCCCTTATTTCTTGTTCTCAAACTTGGTATATTTGGATTTATCGAAATGTCTATGGAGAAAGTAAAGGCGGAACTTACTTCCGGGGCAAATTACGTCACGAAAAGTCACGTGCCTGTTGAGCTCTATTAATGCTTCTATCACCTGTCAATCAAAGACCGCAACCTGAGATGTAAGAGTCGGCTGATAAGAGAGGGCTGATTATCATAATGACTATCATTAACGAGCAGTAATTTGTGACCTGCTCTGGCAAAATCAGTCACATTAACCCTGAAACAGTTCAGTCCAACAGTGAGTTTTATACAGTGTTGGAAAGAGGAGAATGTAAGCTTTCTGGTGATATCAAAATATTGCTGTACTCCAAAGATTGAGTGAGATACACACCTTTATGTCTAGACTGTTTCCAAACTATTTTTTAAGGAAAAAAGGTATCAAAGTTTGACAAAGTAAGCTAGTTCTGCTTGCCACGCTAAATTTATGAGCAGGTCAAGGGTCCAAAATCTGAACGTGCAATCGATTAATCATGCTCTCAAATTGCTTGGACTCTTGCATTTGACCAAAATCGGATGCAACCCCAAAAAAGCCAAAATCAATATTTTCTTCCGGTTCTTTCCGGTAATTTGGTAAAGACTATAGTCTAGCAGCAAGTCCTCAAAAAAGGCTTTATTTTTTGAGATACCCCTACCCAAGGTAGAACAAATTACAACAATGATTTTTCTTATATTTAGGGTCTCCCATTAACTCATTGAGTGCCAGCCACTTTTGGAGAACGGATGCTCCCAGTGCCAGAGTTTCAGAGCGTTTTCAGTGATTTCTCGAGGCCCACAGAATATTGTGTGATATTACTATGTAAACACTGAACACGCCCAAAGAACGATGAGACTCTCTTCTATCATCAGAAAAAAAAAGTTTATTGATATCATTTTCCGTGCTTTAGTTATCAGCCGGAGAAGATAGGTGGATTTCAGCAAAAACAGGCTTTTCAATTTAGAAGCTGAGATAATGAGCCTTTTGTGAAATGAAGAATTTCAAGCACATCACTGACTCTGAAGCTAATATTTTCTGATGTAATGACACCTCAAAAATAATTTCCTTCAATAAAACAGTGAAAACAAAGGAATTTTGTTTAGCAAAATAATATTTTTTAGCTGCAACCAGCAGCGCTGGCCCCTGCGTGCGCAGACCCTACACCTTCTTGCTGGTCTTGATTTACTGCTGGTGGGCATCAGATATTCTAGCTTGTTTGCCTGTCTCTGTCCATCGAGCCTGCTGTCTGGGTCTGTGTTTACTGTCAATGGTTGTATGCTGCCCTGCGTGCCCCACCCCCCACCCGAGTGTCTCTGGTGCTCTGCTGCGTTTGCTCTGCGTTTGCTCTGCACTGAAAAGTGCGCTGCACCCCGCTTTTTCACAGCGTGTCGCCGGCTCCCAGCTGAGAATAATGTAACTTTTCAGAAAGACGATGGTGTCGGCAACTACATCATATGGAGGGGCTATCGCAGCGGAGACGGAGGGGCTCAATTGTGGCAGCAGATTGACTGCTGTTCACAGGCACAGCTAACGTTATGCTTCATGCATATCGATGCATACCGATGCCGTTTCCGTTTCCATAACGACTTCTTCTCTGTTTTTTACTCAACTTTCTCTAATCTGGAGAGCACTGTCGCCACCTAATGGGTCGGTAAAATAGGTTATACACATTCAACATGCCCCAACATTTTACAGGAGATGTATTAGGCTTTGATCCACGTCCCACCGTCAAACAACGCAATTGACGACAATCGTCGTCATTGGCACTCTACGTTAGTATTCGAATTGACGATGATTGTCGTCATTGGCACTCAATGAGTTAATGAAATTGATTGTTGTCCCAAAAAAAATGGGGGATTTTTTTTTGTCTGTTCTTTAGAACTACCCCAATCCCTCAAAAAGAGCCAAATTAGGCCATTCCGAATAGGGTAGAGGTGACAAAAAAGCCAATAACTTGAGAATGCTCACTCTTTTCCTCACCAGATTTGCTGAGGTATGAACCAGGTGGCTGCCCTACTTCACCAAATAGTCAGAAAATGATTTACCTAAAAAGATAATGAATTAAAGTCCTGTAAATATAGCTTTTAGATATTTCATGTGAAAATACGTTATTTTTGTTTTTGTCATACCTGACAGTTTCGACTGCTTTGCTTCCTGCAGCCTTCTTCAGAGACGTCACGTGATGTTGCTGTGACGTATATATGGATGGTTTATGTGGGTTTGGTCATCCTACCTACATAGGTGGGATGACCATGTCCCCTGCTGGCCGGTATTTTATGGAGCACTGCATCCCAGGTATGCGAGAGCATGTAGGCCCCCTCGTCCCGGTTTACAGTCGTGTGGGCACGCTTCCGGATCTCTAGTGCCTCCCTGATCCAACGGTGGTATTTGTTGTTTTCCGATCGAATGACCTTGGCTTTCTCCCAGTCCATGATGTGGTTTTCCCTTTTGCAGTGATCCGAGATGGCTGACTTCAGATTCTCCTGCTCCGCTTTTTGTTTGATTGCACGTGTGTGCGCTCCAGATGTTTCCTTTTCACATTATTTCTGGTGTTCCTTCTTTCATGTGCCAAATGCTCTACCTGTTTCTCCAATGTAAGTTTTATTGCATGAGAGGCATGGGATTTCATAGATCACGTCACACTTCCTCTCTGGGTCGATACGGTCCTTGGGGTGCACCAAAACCTGGCGTAGCTTGGTGTGCGGCTTCACAAGTGTGCTGATGCAGTGTTTTTTCATGGCCCTCTGTATCCGTTCCGTTATCCCCCGGATGTAGGGAAGGGTGACCATGCCGACACTTTCTGTTTTGGGTTTGATCTTCCTGTTTTATATCTACTTTGTTTTTCTGGATTTCCTGTTTTCCCTTTTTTATGGCCCATCGTGGGTATTGGCACTGGGTGAGAGCGTTGTTGATATGTTTTTCTTCCTCCTGTCTATCCTCTGGGTCTGTTACGATGCTGGTGCGGTCATATAATGTTCTTACTACTGATAGTTTGTGTGCAGTGGGGTGTTCTGATGTCCATAATAGGTATTGATCTGTGTGTGTTGGTTTCCTGTATACCTTTATTTTTATGCTTCCGTCGTCAATGTGTTGGATTTTTATGTCCAGAAAAGCAATGTTTTTTTCAGATTCCTCCTCATGTGTGAACTTGATGTTTCCGGTGGGGTCAATGGCAACATCACGTGACATCTCTGAAGAAGGCTGCAGGAAGCAAAAACAAAAATAACGTCTTTTCAAATGAAATATCTAATACTGTAAATTAAGTCAGACGTCATGAACCTTTTTGGATTAAATATAGCTTTAGTTTAGGCGGAAATTGTACTTTGTGGTGATAGGAACATAGGACTCCATCACTTTTCTCTCATTTATCAGAAAAACTGAAATCCCTGAAAAATATACCATTACTGAATTGTCTAGGGTGCTATTGAATACTGACCAGTAGTTGTATGGAGATATCTGTTACAGTTCTATTGCAAATGAGATTTATTTAGACATAGGCCTACTACCTCTTCACTGAAACAGTCAAATTATTGTATGTTATTCCGAATGGGGAACAAGTGGCATAAAAGCCTATAACTTGAGAATGCTCACTCTTTTCCTCATCAGAGTTGCTGAGGTATGAACCAGGTGGCTGCCCTACATCACCAAATAGTCAGAAAATGATTTACCTAAAAAGAGAATGAATTATAGTCCTGTAAATATAGCTTTAGTTTAGGCGGAAATTGTACTTTGTGGTGATAGGAACATAGGATGCCATCACTTTTCTCTCATTTATCAGAAAAACTGAAATCCCTGAAAAATATACCATTACTGAGTTGTCTAGGGTGCTATTGAACACTGACCAGTAGTTGTATGGAGATATCTGGGACAGTTGTATTGCAAATGAGATTTCTTTAGACATAGGCCTATACCTCTTCTCTCAAACAGTCAAATTAGGGGGATAACTGGCATAATAACTGGCATAATAGCCTATAAGTTAAGAATGCTCACTCTGATGGTCATCATATTTGGAGAGGGAAATACCAGGTGGCTGAACTACATCACGAAATAGTCAGAATGTGAGTAACCCAATAAAATAAAGTTTATCTAAAATACAAACCGCCTGGAGCGGCTGTAGCTCAGGAGGTAGAGCGGGTCATCCACTAATCTCTTTGGATAAAAGAGGTCGGTGGTTCAATTCCCACCTCCTCCAGTCTGCATGTCGAAGTGTCCTTGGTCAAGATACTGAACCCCAAATTGCTCCTGATGGTGTGGCGTGGTAACCTGCCGCCATCGGTGCATGAATAGGTGAATGTACCTACTGATTGTAAAGCGCTTTAAATAAAAGCACTATATAAATCGACCCCCCGTCCCCCCCTCCCTCCTCCTCCCTTTCTGCCGACGACTTTTCAAACTTCTTCACCAAAAAGATTCAAGACATCAGTTCATCCTTCCCGCCCCCAGTCCTTCCCATCATCAAACAAATCTCTCCACCCCCTACTTCCTGTCTCTCTTCTTTCTCTCCCCTCTCCTCCGAAGAAGTTCTGAAACTCATCTCATCAAACCGTGCCACCTCCTGCCCTCTTGACCCCATCCCTTCCTCCCTGCTTCAATCCATCTCCCCTGACATCTCCCCCTTTCTCACTTCCCTCATAAATTCCTCTCTATCCTCTGGTGTCTTTCCGACTGCACTTAAGACTGCACGGGTGAAACCCCTACTGAAAAAACCATCCCTCGACCCCACTGTCATTCAGAACTACCGTCCCGTCTCTCTCTTGTCATTCATTTCCAAAACACTCGAACGTGCAGTATCAAATCAACTTTCCATTCATCTCTCTCATAACAATCTATCCGATCCTCTCCAATCTGGTTTCAAACCCGCCCACTCCACTGAAACTGCTCTCCTCTCCGTCACTCAGTCTCTTCTTTCCGCCAAAGCTGCCTCCCTCTCCTCAGTTCTCATTCTTCTCGACCTATCTGCTGCATTCGACACCGTCAACCACCAAATTCTCCTCACTACTCTCTCCGACCTGGGTATCACTGGCTCTGCACTCTCTTGGTTCTCTTCCTATCTCTCCCACCGCTCCTATCAGGTCTCCTGGAGAGGATCCCTTTCGACCCCCTGCACTCTTTCCATGGGTGTTCCTCAGGGTTCTGTCCTTGGTCCTTTTCTCTTCCTTCTTTACATGACTTCACTCCGCCACGTAATCACATCCCATGGTTTTTCATATCACTCATATGCCGACGACACCCAACTGTTCCTTTCCTTCCCCCCCTCTGACACTCAAATTCAATCACGGATCTCGGCTTGCCTCACAGACATTAGCACTTGGATGTCCAACCACCACCTCAAACTCAACATTGCAAAAACCGAGCTTCTCCTTTTCCCTGCCAAAGACTGTCCTGTAACTGACCTCTCCATCTCCTTCAACAACACTACTGTCTTCCCCTCACAAACAGCTAGAAACCTCGGAGTCACTCTTGATAACCAATGATTCAAGGTATTTCAAGTATAGACAAGTCAGGGCTCCCAGGAAAGTTAAAGTTGTGGTGTTTGCAGTTTGGATTGTTGCCTCGGTTGATGTGGCCACTGACAGTGTATGAGGTTCCCCTTTCAAAGGTAGAAAAGCTAGAAAGGATGATTAACTCATTCATTAGAAAATGGCTCGGAGTCCCACGCTGCCTAAGCAGTGTAGCCTTATATGGGAAAGGCATATTGGAATTGCCATTATCTAGCCTGACAGAGGAGTTCAAGTGTGCTAAGGTTAGACTGGAAATGACTCTGACTCAGTCAAAGGATCCAGTGGTTAGGAGTGTAGCGCCCACAGTTAAAACAGGGAGGAAGTGGAACCCAAAGGAGGCAGTACAGCAAGCACAGTCAGCTCTTAGACACAGGGATATCATAGGTCAGGTGCAGCATGGGCGTGGAGGCTTAGGGTTGTGCATAGGGAAACCTGTGTGGAACAAGGCATCAGTAATAGAAAAGAGGAAGATGGTAGTTGAAGAAGTACATAGGCAAGAGGAGGCAGTAAGATGTACTAAGGCAGTGTCGCAGGCAAAGAGAGAGAGTTGTGGAGCATGGAGGCCAGCAGAATTAGATTTATTCTAGGGGCTACTTATGATGTGCTGCCATCTCCCCAGAACTTAAATCAGTGGTTGGGCGAGGATGGTGCCTGCCCGTTGTGTTCTAGTGTATGTACATTGAGGCATATACTGTCAGGGTGTAAGGTCAGTCTCTCCCAGGGGCGATACACCTGGCGTCACAACCAGGTGTTGAAATGTTTGGCAGCTGCAGTTGAGGAAAAGCGGCTAGAAGTAAATTCTCTAGTTGCTAGCAAAGAGACTAGACAGATCAAATTTGTACGTGAGGGAGAAAAGATTAGACCAATTAAGGTCAGGCACAAGTTAGGGCAGCTAAGTGTAGGTGGAGCCTGGGAAATGAGGGTTGACTTGAATGAACAGCTAGTCATCCCAGCATATATAGTTAGCACCCGGCTACGTCCGGACTTGTTACTGTGGTCTGAGGTAGAGAAGAGAGTTTATTTTATCGAACTCACAGTCCCGTGGGAAGATCGAGTTGAGGAGGCTTATGAGCGCAAGAAAGCTAGGTATGCTGAAATGGCAGCAGAGGCAGAGCAGCGAGGTTGGAAGGCTCGAGTGCGGCCTGTAGAGGTGGGCTGCCGTGGTTTTGTGGCAAAGTCCGTTATTGCCTTACTAACTGAGTTGGGCATTCGGGGACGGAGCCTGAAACTTGCGGTTAGCAACATGTCTCAGGCAGCAGAACAAGCAAGTGAATGGCTGTGGATAAGGAGGAAACATGCTAGCTGGGGAGCTCGCTAAGGTCAGATTGATTGTTTGTTGTTGGTCATGATTAACGGTCCGCATCAACAGGGCTGAATCATTGACAGTAGTGGTGTAGTTAGGGATTGTTTGTTGTTGGTCATGATTAACGGTCCGCATCAACAGGGCTGAATCATTGACGGTGGTGGTGTAGTTAGGGATTGTTTGTTGGTCATGATTAACGGTCCGCATCAACAGGGCTGAATCATTGACAGTGGTGGTGTAGTCAGGAATGTCATACCGAATCGACCTGGATAGCTAGGCTTAGATAGTGAGGTAATATGCAGTTGTGCGGTGGTAGCATGGAGGGGGGTGTTTCCAGGACGCTGGATTACACCGTTAAGCCTTCTTGAGGTGTCGTGGGCCTAACTTAACGAAACGTCGGTGAAGGAAGGTGCCCACTTGAAAACCCCAATGACATGCTTCATACTGCTGTTGGCTAGGGTAGGTAACTGGTGATTTGTGTCTTGTTTATTAGTTTGTTAGCTTGTTAGCTTGTTTTATTCTGGATTGGGCTTCTAAATGTGTTTTTCCTCGGATTTTGGCACAAGGGATAGTAACATCTTGTCCTGTGTATTAATTAATAATAATGTCCTTCACTTCCCACATCGCAGCAATAGCCCGGTCCTGCAGATTCGCACTTTACAACATTCGTAAAATTCGCCCGTTCCTCTCCAGACAAGCAGCTCAACTCCTCATTCAGTCACTCATTCTGTCGCGTCTGGACTACTGCAATGTTTTACTGGCCGGTCTCCCTGTTTCTGTCACTCAACCACTCCAACTTATACAAAATGCTGCAGCCCGTCTAGTCTTCAACCTACCAAAATTCTCCCACATCACCCCGCTTTTCCATGAACTTCACTGGCTCCCCATCACTGCACGGATCAAATTCAAAACACTTGTTCTGGCCTACTCATCAGTTCACCTCACAGCTCCACCATACCTACAACCTATGGTCAAGTTCCAGAGCCCTCATCGCGCACTCCGACCCTCCACTAGCTCAGGACGCCTTGCCCCTCCCCCCCACGTGGTTTTAACAGCTCCCGATCACGACTTTTTCCCCATCTTGCACCAAAATGGTGGAACGAGCTCCCCTCCTCAATAAGAACGGCCAAATCACTACTCATTTTCAAAAAACAGTTAAAAACACATCTTTTCAGTCTTCATGTTGCCCCCCTGTAAACCCTCTCTAGCTCCACCCTCTATTGTCCTATGCTCTTTTGTTTGTAAATATATTTTAATTTAAATTGCTGTTTTTACATTTGTTCGCAAAAACTGTTATGTAATTTTTCTTGCTGTACTGTGTTGTAATCCTGGTTGTATGTCGCTTTGGATAAAGGCGTCTGCTAAATATCAATAAAGTAAAGTAAAGTAATAAATGCAGGCCATTTACCATAAAACATAGAAATAACAACATTAACATTTATGGATTTAGTAGATTTCAAGACCGCACTAATCATTTACAAAGCTAAAAACAAATTACTCCCTAACAATATACAAAAATGGTTTAAAGAAAGAGAAAGTGGTTATAATTTAAGAAGGAGAGGGAATCTCTTGCAATCCAAGGTGCGCAACACACTCAAAAGCATGTGCATATCTGTCAATGGGGTGAGGCTGTGGAACAACTTACCTGAAGTGATCAAAGAAAGTTTACACATCGCTCAATTCAAAAAGCAGTTTAAAATGTTTACCCTAGAGAACTATAAAATATAAGAGGTCGTGCTGAATCTTTTTGCTTGTTTGTCTCATATATCCAGACATATATTTTGCTTCTTTTTCCCAGTATTTTCTTGTACTTATTTCTAGAATATATGTATATATATATATATATATATTTATTTATTTTTTCTTTCTTTCCAGAATTACTTCTTCTGATAAACTAAGTTTAATATTTAGAGAAATGACTGTACTTTTGATAAACAAACAGTAACCGTGTCAAAAAAAAAAAGATGTATAAAAGGGGTAGGAAACTACAAGCATTAGCTTCTTCCTTCTCCTTTTTTGAACATGAATATAATTTATTTTCTTGGTATAACATGTGAAACCATGTGGAAAATGCTTGATTGTTTGATCTCATGTTCAAAAATAAAAATCTCATTCATTCATTCAACAAGGTGTAAATATTGGAAGTTTTATTGAAACTGGAACATTAATCCAAGTATAATAGTAATCATAATACATAATACACAATCACAAAAACAGACTAGAAAAACGGACTAGAAAACAAAATAACCAAGTCAAAAATAAAACTGAGCAGAGAAATAAAAACTGGCTGCTTATTTGTCCAGGTATATGGACACTTTTTTCACAGCCAAAGTCCAAATATCCAAATATGAAATGCAGTATCAGGCCTTTGTTGAACGTATTATGACCCTACCAGATTATTGGGCCAGTGTTTGGGAGTCTGGGGCACATTCACAACCTTATACTCCATGGACTGCAATTGTAAGGATTGCAAAATACTGATGCAAACAAAACTGTCTAAATATTGTTCAGTCTGGAGGCAGCCTGTCTATCTGGAGACGATCATGTTTAATATACTGCATCCTTAGTATCATTGTCCATTTGTCAGATTAAGCTATCACAATGTTTCATTCTTCCCTCTTCTGTGTATCATATTGTAAACTTTTTCGAAAGTATTTGGATCTTTCATTGTTGCTGCGCGTATATAAGATGTTGGAAGGCCAACAGAGAAGCACTGGCACTTTCCACTCTCTCCACAGTTTGGATCTTTGCAATACAAGTTAGTAATGTCTCTCACTTCTGTAGGCGCTGGTGGTTTCCTAAATAGGACTGGTCAAATGGCTCCATCTCTGGCAATCCATCCCTTGATGATAGGACTCCATAACAGCAGGGGCGTATGCAGAAATTGAATTATAGGTGGGCCTGGACCAAATTGGGTGGGCCTGGATAGGAAGGGGTGCAGATGCCCGGCCGAGGGCCGGCCGCCCGAAAAATTTGACGTGTTATTTTACTAAAAATAATGCATTTGACCATCATTTCAAGTAGAATGATAAAAAAATATATATATATATATACCACCCAAGCAAGAATATTTCAAGTGTTTCAAGTGCTTTACTGAAATATTTGGACCATATAATGATAATACAATTATCTCAACCTTAAAAGGTTACATATAGGTGCCAAATGTTGCATACATGAATGCTTATACTTGTGTGTATACTGTTACTTTATACAGAAATTAGAACCACTGATCCATATACTGCTGTGAGTTTAAAAAATAACAACACTGAGGCTGCTTCAAGTTTGAACAAGACGCCCTCTGGTTTATTTATCCACAGAGAGAACAAAATTCCTAGATGTCATGAAGTTGTCATGCATTAGACTCTGGAGATGATGTGCCCTGCGTTTTTACAAAAGTAACAAAACCATTGGCTAGCAATGCAGCAGCAAGTTTGCCTCTAGAAAACAACCAATTAAAAAAAAAAAAAAAAAAAAAAAAATTTTGGCTGAGCCAGGGCAAGAAGTGGGTGGGCCTGTGCCTACCCAGGCCCACCCGTATATACGCCCCTGCATAACAGGGGTTTGCGCATGTGACTGTGAAGCCATATCAGTGTATGGATAAAATTTTGACGTTTATTTATTTTATTTTATTCGTTTATTTGGCAGGGACATATACAAAAAAAACATTAAACCCCATAGGGGAAGAGATGCTTTGTAACAGATTCAGCCATAGGCTACTTTCCATCTGAAGCCCCTGTTCTGTTGCACGTTTTTTCTTTTGGAAAAGTAAATGCATGATAGCTGTGGGATATACTGGAATTAATTGTTTTATATTCATTGTATTTACACAAAAAAGAAAAGCTCTGTCCAGTAACCTGGAACACTTTTATTTTGAGATGTTTTTGAGTGAGATCGTCCTACCTCATGCAAATGATAAGAAATGTGACATGAATGTTAATTTTCTAAGTAAAAAAAAAAAAAAAACGTCAAAAAATAACCCGTCAATTATTGTTCTTAGAAAGAAAATCGGAATCGGCAAAAATCGGTATCGGCAAGTCAGACTATTCAAAAATCGGAAATCGGAATCGGCCAACAAAATCGCAATCGGTGCATCACTAGTTTCCGCCCTAATCACAGCACTGAAACAGCCATGGTAAAAATAACTAACGACTTCCTCCGTGCAGCTGACTCTGGACTCCTCACCATCCTCATCCTCCTTGACCCCTCCACTGCTTTCAATACCATCTCCCACCCACTACTTGTGGAGCACCTGGCGAACATTGGAATCACTGGTGTTGCACTTTCCTGGTTTGCATCCTACCTCCCGACAGACAACAGTTTGTCCAACCACTCGTCCGGGTGTTCTGCCATTTGACCCAGGGGTCAGTATTGGGTCCACTCCTATTCATCACCTACCTCCTCCCCCTGTGTAAAATCCTCCGACACCTTGGTGTCCAGTTTCACTGCTATGCCGATGATATCCAGGTCTATATCTCCACCAAACCCACCACCGCTCTTCCTCCCACCTCCCTCACTGCCTGTCTCCAGGACATCAGGAGCTGGATGAACAGTAACTTCCTGAAGTTAAATGCCAGTAAAACCGAGGCCTTGCCCATCGGCTCCAAAAACATCCTGTCCAAAGCTCAAAACACCACTACCCCAAACATCATTATTGACAGCTTCCCTGTTCCCTTCTCCACCCTAGTCAAGAGCCTCAGCATCATTCTGGACAGCACCCTTTCCTTTGCACCCCACATAAAAAACATCACCCGGTCTGCTTTCTTCCACATCCGCAACATCTCCAGACTCCGCCCATCCCTGTCCCAACACAGCACCAGTCCTCATCCACACATTTGTTACATCCCAGATTGATTACTGCAGCTCTCTTCTTTCTGGCCTACCCACCAAATTGCTCAACAGACTCCAAATGCCTGGATCATCACCCACACTAAATCATCTGATCACCTCACCCCTGTCCTCATTCAACTCCACTGGCTTCCCATTCACTACCGGATTGACTTCAAAAACCTTCTGCTCACTTACAAAGCCCTACACAACCTAGCACCCACACATCTCTCTGACCTCCTCCAGGAATACACCCCTTCCCGCTCCCTACGCTCTTCCTCAGCTGGCCTCCTGACCGCCCCCCCCCCCCTCGCCTCAGTACCATGGGTGCTAAGGCCTTCAGCTGCTCTGCACCCAGACTCTGGAACTCCTTGCCATCACACATCCACCAGTCTGACTCCATCACCACATTCAAATCCCACCTCAAAACCCACCTGTTCAAATTGGCCTACTACTAGGGTTGCCAACAGTCCCGTATTAGCCGGGACATCCCGTATTTGGGTCAAAAGCGACGTGTCCCGTACGGGACGCCACTTGTCCCGGGTTTAAGGGAAGAGGCATATATATTGTGACCTGTCTGTCTGCTTGCCTGTGTGTTTGTGTGCTGTATGAGATAACACAAAGGGCGCTAGGACCCCTCAGTTGATGACAGGGGGCAGGCACAGCTGCACAGATCGTCGTGTGTGTGTGTGCGTGTGAGACTCTCAGGTGGGCGCGGCTATATTATCTGTCAGCGTGTGGTGTGTCACAATCACTCATGTGGAAAAATGAGCGCACGACGTGAGCATGAAAGAAAACAGAAAATAAACACTGTAAAGGGAAAAACATAACACATTATTTAGAGTTGAATGTAAAAAATAATAATATCATGACCCCGCCCCAGGGGGGGGGGGGGTGGGTGGGTGGGGGGGGGGCTTGGTCTGACCATCCTGTATTGCTGGGATGGAATGATGGCAACCCTACCTACTACCTTTAATCATATACAGCACTCAATCTGTTATTCGCCTGCCGTGTGTATCTCCTGTCTCTTCTTATATCTACGCTTGTCGTATTTTAATGATGCTGGTGTTTGCAATGCTTGTTTTTATGTATGATCTTTTAGAATGTCATGTCTCTTTTATGCACTGTACAATGACCTTGGGTGTTTTGAAAGGTGTCACCAAATAAAATGTATTATTATTAGTAGTATGCCACTTATCCCCCAATTCGGAATTTCTGTTTAAGAGAAAAGGTAGGCCTATGTCTAAAGAAATCTCATTTGAAATAGAACTGTACCAGATATCTCCATACAACTACTGGTCAGTGTTCAATAGCACCCTATAATTCAGTAATGGTATATTTTTAGGGATGTTAGGGTTGCTGTGAGACATGTGGATTTTAATGTCCAAGACACACTTGGTAAACTGAAGTCTCGATAACTAGGAACGCTGTAGCACTTGATAGCTGAGTCTGCAAGTTCGAAGATGGAAACTGTGCAGAAAGTTGTCGTGAGATGAATCTATGAACAACTCCAGAGGACTTGCAGAGCAAACCTTTATAGGTCCCGAATATGACATCACCTTGTGTTATGACATCATCAGTGAGACCATCAGAGAGGCATGATCCCAACTCCCGAATATGACATCACCTTGTGTTATGACATCATCAGTGAGACCATCAGAGAGGCATGATTTAAGACACTTATGAATCATGACATCATCGTCGTCTGTGACATCATCAGTGATCTATGACATCATAGTAGGAATGATGACATCATCTAACAGTACCCCTCCCTCTACGGGCATGCCTCTCTTCTTGCGGTGAGAGAGGGCATCTGCTCAGACTAGAATAGAGAATCCCCCCCCGTAGGGGATTCTTCAGGAGTCAAGACATTGGTGATGGCCTGGGGAGGTGGGTGGGTCGAAACACAGCTTTCAGAGAATGGGATGCGATCAGCTTGGGTACAGCGACCAGAAGATCAGGGAAAGAGAACGATGACCCACAGAGCATGGCTATAAATACTGCTACGTCATAGCCTCGGCACTGACGACATTATCGGCGTCATATAGGCAAGTGCATCACGCGGACATCACACTGGGATTACACTTGTGCTCGTCACACTAGGATTACATGAGGTGAGGTCACTAGGGTTACGTGTGGTGCGAGGCAGCGTGTCTGGTCTTCATCTTGAAACTAGGTCGAGACCACCATTTTCAAGATTCAAGATTCAAGATTTTTATTGTCACTCCATGGTACAAGTATCACGTGTGAAATTATTGTGCTGTGGACTCCGTTTACAACATAAGACAAGTCAGAGACAGTGCACATAGGTGCACATGTCATGTGCATACTTTAGACGTGCTTCTACATCTTAAATTTGATGTATTTGACATACAGGTGCAAATAGCATATACCTTATTAAACATACAATTAAACATTAGACATACGTAATGGTAGCAGCTACAGTACGGTACAGTACGGCTACTACACTATTTGTGTATGTTAAGGAGCCCAAATTTCTTCAGGCGCCTGAGTCCGTGTATTCGCTGTTGGGCCTTTTTGACAACAGTGGCGGTGTGACCGGCCCAATCATGAGAGACCAGAGGGTAGACCAGAGGGTAGAACAGAGGGTAGAGTTAACAAGCAAGCTTTATTCAAGTATGGCAGAGCGATAAGATCTATGGCATGGGACGGCATGGCAACTACTTCTGATGGCATGGCAGCATGGCGACTAGTTCTTTGGCGTAATGACTCCGCGCTAAGATGCCTCTCTTCTTGCGGTGAGAGAGGGCATCTGCTCGGACTAGAATAGAGAATCCCCCAAAAGAAAGAAAACCCAAACCGCCAACCGGTCTGCTTGCCTCAGCGCTCCAGCGGGCGCTGGGCGGAATGCGACGCTTGTCGCCGACGGGTTGGCTTGGCGGCTGCGACTTACGAAGCCCCCCGGGCATCGCTGCAGCGCTACAGCGGGCGCTGGGTGATCGACCAATCCAGCGAGCTTCGGCGCGCTGACTTAGGAAAACCGCCACAGCGACTTACGAAAATCACCGACCGGGCGTGGCCGCATCGCTACGGCGGGTGCTGGGTGATCGACCAATCCGGCATAATTCGGCGCGCTGACTCAGCATTAGGGAAACCCCACAGCGGCTTACAAAATCACCGACCGGGCGTGGCCGCAGCGCTACAGCGGGCGCTGGGTGATCGACCAATCTGGCATAATTCGGAGCGCTGATTTAGTGTTAACTCATTGGCTGCCATTGACGTCTAAAGACGTCAATTCAAATAGTAACGTAGGCTGCCATTGACGTCATTGCCTACGTTACTATTTGAATTGACGTCTAAAGACGTCAATTGCGTTTTTTGACGGTGGGACGTGGATCAAAGCCTGATGCATCTCCTGTAAAAATATGGGGGATTTTGAAAAAAGAGTAGAAGAAGCCGTGGAGAAACAGAAACCGATGCATGCTGTAACGTTAGCTGTGAACAGCAGTCAATCTGCTCCCACAATTGAGCCTTTATGTCTCTGTTGCGATAGTTTCTCCATATGATTAGTTGCCAGAAAAGGAGCACCCGACACCAGCGTCTTTCTGAAAAGTTAAATTATTCTCAGCGCACAAAAACGGCGGAGCGCTCTGAGAATAGACGCTGGATGCAGCGCACTTTGAAACGTGCAGCAGAAAGTTCAGAGCAAACGTGCAGCAGAGAGCCACCAGAGACACTCCCACGGAGGAGGAGTTTGCAGTTGAGGGGGGTGGGGCACGCAGGGCACCATACAACACCGACCCAGACAGCAGGCTCGATGGACAGATTGGCAAACACAAGCTGGAATACCTGATGCCCACCAGCAGTAAATCAAGACCAGCAAGAAGGTGTAGGGTCTGCGCACGCAGGGGCCAGCGCTGCTGGTTGCAGCTAAAAAATATTATTTTGCCATCAAAATTCCTTTGTTTTTGCTGTTTTATTGAAGGAAATTACTGTTCAGATATTTGAGGTGTCACTACATCAGAAAATATTAGCTTCAGAGTCAGTGATGTGCTTGAAATGCTTCATTTCACAAAAGGCTAATTATCTCCAGTTCTAGTTTGAAACATCTGTTTCTGGTGAAACCAACCTATCTAATACTGCTGATAACTAAAGAACGGAAAATTATACAAATAAACTTTTTTTTTGCTGATGATACAAGAGAGTCTCATCGTTTTTGGGCGTGTTCGGTGTTTACATAGTAATATCACGCAATATTCTATGGGTCTTGAGAAATCACTGAAAACGCTCTGAAAGGGCTGGCACTGGGAGCGTCCGTTTTCCAGAAATGGCTGGCAGCCAATGAGTTAAGAAAGAAAACCCCCCTTTAGCCAAAACCCCCCTAGCATTGAGAAAGAAAAACCCCCCTTTTAGCCAAAGCCCCCCCTTTGCATAAACCCCCCCACCCCCCCCAAAACTGCCAACCGGTCTGCGACGCTTGTCGCCGAACTGTTGCACTAGAAGTTATAAATCAGAAAGACTACATACACTGTCGCCTAAGTGACGTCACTTTCTCTACCGGCAAAGCTGAAGACCGGCGACATGCCACGAGCTTCCACAAGCTATGCAGTTTATATACGAAACTAACCCCTACGGTTCAGTTTGACGACAAACTGTGACTTTCTTGACATGCAAAGTTATGTTTTAAATTGACAAAATTAGTGTTGGCACCCCGTGGCACAATTCAAACGGGATCAAAAAAGTTACTGTAGTGGCTATTTGTCCCTTTGTCCAATCTGTCCAATCTGTGATGATGGCATTTACAACCACATTCCTTTTGACCTCCGGGTCATCTGAAGCAATCACACAGAGATCCACATCAGGTTTAGGCCATTCCTCCTCAGGCCTGTAAAGGAATTCTGGTCCATCCATCCATCTCCTACTAGTCAGCAACACATCAGCCCTCATTCCTCTTCATGCTTCATCTGCTGGATTTTATTTACCGGCCACATATCTCCACTGTTGAACATATGTTGCTGCTCTTATGAAAACAGTTAAATTGGCAACAAAAGTTTGGAAGCGCTTGGTCTCATTGTTGATGTATTTTAGTACAGTAGTACTATCTGTCCAAAATATTGACCTTTCCAACTGAAGTTGCAGCTCTTTCTTCAACATACAATCCATTCTAACAGCAAGGACAGCAGCAATGAGCTACATTCGAGGAATTGTGGTATGCTTAAGTGGTGCAACTCTGGCTTTCCCTGAGATGAATGGAACATGAATCTTCTTTTCTGAATGTTCTAGCCTCAAATATGACACAGTACCATAGCCATCTTGACTGGCATCAGCAAAGTGGTGCAACTGTGCCTAAAGGGCTTTCCAAAGTCACTGGGCTTGATACAACGACTCACTCTGAACGTGGCCACCTTTTTTAGGTCCAGCAGCCGGCGCAAGAAATCCCAGGGGATCATACAGAGAACTGATGACTGACAAGATGCCTCTCCTGGTGCTTGGTCGTTTCTGCAATGCAGTACTGAATGTGAACTTGTCAGTTTCAACGCACTACTGCAGCCCCAGTGCTCTCTCCACAGGAAGATGGTCATTGTCCAAATCCAGCCCCTTTGTGTCTGTGGTCCTGCTCTCCTTTGGAATGGATGCCAATACTTTGCGGCTATTGTTGAACCATTTAGAGAGATTACATCCTCCTTTACGGCAAAGTGCAGTCAGATCCATCACCATTTGTATTGCTTCCTCATCTGAAGCCATGGCCTTCAAGCAATCGTCAACATAAAATGATGCTTAATGGTAAGGATCACTTCTGCAGAGAACCGAGTAGAGTTGTCATATGCAGTCTTTCTCAAAGCATAGTTTGCGCAGCTGGGTGATGAAACTGCTCCAAACAAGAGCACTTTCATGCGATATTCGGCAGTGTTTTTGGTATCGCCACAGAAACCGCAGAAAGTCAACATCTTTGTCTGAGACTCTGACTTGATGAAAATCCGACATCAAAGCCACAGATTCCTGTCGAAACCGGATGATGACTCCAATCACGGAATTGGTAAGATCAGGGCCTTGCAGAATGTTGCTGTTTAAAGATGTTCCCCTGTATGTTGCTCCACAGTCAACTACGACTCTCAGCTTGCCTTTGGTGGGATGGTGATGGTGGGATGGTGATATTCCATGATGTGGAAAATACCAGAGCTTTCCATCCTTTCAAACTTCCTCTTCAAGCTCAGGAGGCGCTGTTCTGCAATGCCACGATTGTTTGGTAAAGTGAGATGTTCTACTTTGAGAGGTAAATCAAGGCTGTAATGACCATCGTTCTTCATCACTGCTGAGCTGTTCATAATGCTCATGAACTTAATGTCTTCCCTGGAAATTTCCACTTGCTCTTCTGATGACGTTTCGTTGAAATTGTACTTAAATTGCTGAACCAGCAACTCTTCAATATGTCTGATGGAAATTCGATTGGCGGTTACAGCAGAGCAACAACTCAGATGACTGTGGTCAACACGAAGTGGACCGTTAACAATCCACCCCACTATTGTTCTTACTGCATAGGGTCCATCCCCCTGGCTATTGATCACCAGGGTTCAATCACCTTTGTAGCATTGGTTCCAATAAGCAAATCAATGCCAGCATCAATTTAATGAAGTTTGATCTTGCTCAAATATGGCCAGTGTTCCACATCCTTTTGTCTGGGGATATTGTTTTTGGAGACTGGCATGGTCTCTTGAGTGAAGATATCAGGAAGTTCAATGAAATCATTCCTTTCCAACGCAGATATCTCCAAACCTGATATGAAATGGGTGTTCCTGATCCTGTTTTGGCCCATTGTTCTTAAAAAGATATTCATGTTTTGTCTCCTCATGTTCAGACGCTTTGCCAAACTGTCTGTACGAACTGCCAGGATCCAAAAAAGCATATGTTTGCAGAATTTTGTCATTCTTCTGATTTTTTACTTTGACTGCAACAATTGAAAAGACACATCCTCCTCGTCATCCTCAAAACCAGCCCCAATATGACCACACATTTGCAGTGCAGCTGTTGGAGCAGTCACTGGCTGTCCTTCAGGCTGCCCAGGGAACATGCCTCTATCCTGTCTTTCAATGTGAAGAATTCCTGGGTGCTTCCGGCTACACACATCACAATCCAAGCGACTCCTGCAGTCTTTGCTCATGTGGCCCATTTTGAGGCAGCCAAAACATACTCCCTTTTCCTTTAAGAAGTGTATCTTGTCCCTATGAAGCTTCCCTTTCAACTGTGAGCACTTTTCCACTGCGTGATCACTTCTTGTGCAGAACAGACAGCCTTGAGACCTCTGAATAGAAGAGGATTGACTTGATTTCCCTTGCACATACTCTTTGTTGACTTCTCCCCTCACTGTACTGACATTCGTGGCAAAGTTGCTTCCTTTTGGCCTTTTCATGGCCCTTACATTACTTAAAGGGGGAGTCTTGCTGGTAGTGGTGATTTGTGAGTCTTGGATGTTGCCAAAGAGTGGGTCTGAAACTATCTTGACTTGTTTCTCAATTAACACAACAAGGTCGGTGAACACTGGTCTCTTGCCCCGCCTTTCCTGTAGATCACATGCAATGCCTCTCCACCTTTCCTTTAGCTTGTAAGACAATTTCAAAATAATGCTCCTCATGTCAGATGGCATATCCAGCTCCTTCATATACATGATTTGCTCAGTTACATTACAGCATCCACAAAGAAAGAGGGAAAAGGCCTGCAGTGCTTTAACATCCTCTCCTTTAATAGGTGTCCAATTTAAGAGCTTGTCCATGTAAGCTGAGGCAATTTTGTATTCGTTTCCAAAATGCTCTCTTAGCAGGTCCTTGGCTCTATGATATCCTTGATCATGAGGAAGATGTAGACAACTGCACACTATGTCTCTTGGCTGCCCCCTGGTGTATTGCTCGAGAAAGTGCAAACAGTCACTGAAGTCAGTTGTCTTCTCCTCCACTCCATTTTCAAATGCTCTAGAACAGCGGTTCCCAACCTACGGTACGCGTACCGTAGGTGGTACTTGCGCCCCCTGCTGGTGGTACTTGGAAGGCTCTGTGATTTTTTTTTTTAGTTTTTTTTTTTTTTTTTTTTTTTTAGTTTTTGTGCAAAATCCATGGTGGTCATTAGTAGTAGTTTTCAAACATGTGAAAGTGAAATAATAATAATAATTATTAATATTATTGGCAGTGTTTCTCAAGCTAGGTGGTACTTGCGCCCCCCCCTGCTGGTGGTACTTGATCCCTGGAATCCCAATGTTTAAATTATGAAATAAACCCAACTTTAAAATCAATTGTAAAACATGTTTATCTATCAAAATAATACTTCGAATGAAAATAAACTTGTGATCATTGAAATTGAGGTTTATTTTGTTGTCTTGAGATTTAGAAACAAATAATTGTTTCTGACGGACACTATACCTGTTGCGCATGCACAATTACCTGCCCGCCCCGCATGGTTACACAAGTGGTGAACAAAGACGAGGAGGGATGCTAAAGTGGATCAAAACGGGAGGGAATCGTAAAAGAGCTGTAGTAGAGGAGAGCAGCAACGATGAAGCACAAGGAGGTGAAGACAGCAGTCAACCCAGCACAAGTGCAGCTGCTGCAGGTTGCACATAGGCTGCAGGTTGGAATAAATTTGCCTCCTGCGTGAACTGTGCATAGCTGAATAGACTGTATTTTAACGTCGGTCATATGGTGGTACTTGGAGAGCCAACTACTTTCTCAGGTGGTACTTGATGTAAAAAGGTTGGGAACCACTGCTCTAGAAAGCTTGAAATTGCAGGGGGTCACCATCAAACACTGGGACATATCTAGGTGGAAGAACAGAAGCCAAGTTCTGTTGGACCAATAAAGAAGTGATATCATTTTGCCTTTTCATGATGGTAAAGATATAATTTTGATTACTGTCACTTGGCACTGGGATTTGAGAGTGCATATATCCTGTTGAGCTTTGTTGTGTAGGCACTGAAGTTTGAGAGTGTATGCGCCCTCTTGAGCTTTGAAGCATGTGAGACCTCTGTTGAGCATTTTTAAATATCAAACATCACGAGTCGGATTGTTAGCTTTTACAGCTTTTCCATATCTCTGCCCCTCTGTCCTTTCCTTGTGACGAACAACCTGTAATGAAGGCATGGAATCAGCTCCATTCACCATGTCCTGTTTGTCTTCACTGTCCACAGGAACATAGGCAGAGGCCTGGAGACATTACTGGAGATGGCATTTTGAAGGTTAGCATTACTGGAGATGACATTTTGAAGGTTAGCATTACTGGAGATGACATTTTGCAAAAAATAGGAGTTCATTCCATTTGACACTCTTGATCCACACTGTCATCCATTGATTTGCAAAACATTGAGTTTGGCACTGGCTGCAGCCAAATCAGTCTCCAGGGCCAATTGTTCCTTTTATTTTCTCAATTGCTCCTCCTGTTCTTCAATCAAATGTTTTTTCTTTAACTCATTGAGTGCCAGCCACTTTTGGAAAACGGATGCTCCCAGTGCCAGCCCTTTCAGAGCGTTTTCAGTGATTTCTCGAGGCCCACAGAATATTGTGTGATATTACTATGTAAACACTGAACACGGCCAAAGAACGATGAGACTCTCTATTGTATCATCAGCAAAAAAAGTTTATTGATATCATTTTCCGTTCTTTAGTTATCAGCAGTAGAAGATAGGTTGTTTTCACCAAAAACAGACGTTTCAAACTAGAAGCTGAGATAATGAGCCTTTTGTGAAATGAAGCATTTCAAGCACATCACTGACTCTGAAGCTAATATTTTCTGATGTAGTGACACCTCAAAAATAATTTCCTTCAATAAAACAGCGAAAACAAAGGAATTTTGTTTGGCAAAATAATATTTTTTAGCTGCAACCAGCAGTGCTGGCCCCTGCGTGCGCAGACCCTACACCTTCTTGCTGGTCTTGATTTACTGCTGGTGGGCATCAGATATTCTAGCTTGTATTTGCCAATCTGTCCATCGAGCCTGCTGTCACAACACCAACACTGTTGTATGCTGCCCTGCGTGCCCCACCCCCCTCAACTGCAGACTCCTCCTCCGTGGGAGTGTCTCTGGTGGCGCTCTGCTGCGTTTGCCCTGCACTGAAAAGTGCGCTGCACCCAGCTTTTTCACAGCATTCCGCCATTTTTGTCGCCGGCTCCCAGCTGAGAATAATGTAACTTTTCAGAAAGACGCTGGTGTCGGCAACTAAATCATGTGGAGGGGCTATCGCAGCGGAGACGGAGGGGCTCAATTGTGGCAGAAGATTGGCTGCTGTTCACAGCCACAGCTAATGTTATGCTTCATGCATATCGATGCATACCGATGCGGTTTCCGTTTCCCCATGACTTCTTCTCTGTTTTTTCCTCACCTTTCTCTAATCTGGAGAGCACTGTCGCCACCTAATCGGTCCGTAAAATAGTTTATACACATTCGACATCCCCCATATTTTTTACAGGAGATGCATCAGGCTTGGATCCACGTCCCACCGTCAAAAAACGCAATTGACGACTTTAGTCGTCATTGGCACTCTACGTTACTATTTGAATTGACGACGATAGTCGTCATTGGCACTCAATGAGTTAATGCAGCAACACGCTGCAAGAGAGCCGCTCTCTCAGCTTCAGCTCTAATGCGTGCCGATGATGTAGAAGAGGTACGTGATAATAGAGAGGGGGCTTTGGGAAGATTCAACTTTGCAACATGGATATTGGAAATACTGTCCTTAGGTCGGATTTCATCAACTTCTATCACCTTTTCATAATCATTACCATCTTGGAGTTGTGCCTCTTTCATATTTTGATCATTACCGTCTTGGAGTTGTTCCATATATGGCTGACCAGCATCAGACAGCCAGTCTTTAACCTTTTCAGTAAAAACAAAACCGTTGCATTTTTTCTTGAAACCATTGATTTTGCTTCAACATAAAAATTATTGCACATTGAACATGAGTTCAGTTCACAGTTCTAGTGAGAGTTCAGTTATTGTATGGCGCATGGATATGAACTGTTCAGGAGTCTGGAGGTGCGGGTCTTTTTTTTGATCAATTATTTATTTAAATGAATTTAAACATACAAGAAAAACACAATAAGCCACAAACATCTACAAATAACATGAGATACAAATACAGATACATACATAAACACAAATAAACTCAATCAGGAACACAACCCCCCTCCCCGCAGGACCCCACCCACCAACCCACATACACCATTAGCTCACAGCAATATGAGTGCCCAACAGCAAGAAAAAACAAAACAACCTAGCTATCAGGGTAACGCCCATGGCCCCCATGCATGGCTTCAATACAAGTATTCCAATACGTAACATTTTGTCACAACCTTAAAGAGCAGGACCCAAAAGCGAACACGGAGACAGATCCAACGAGTAACAAGATTTAATTTGCAACAAGGTAATTTTGTAGGCATGAGCAGGAGACAGGCAGGCAGGCAACGCTGAAGATCCAGGCAGCAGGCGTGGGATCCTGAACACAGAAACTGTAGACAGCTGGCAGCAGAGAACAGCAGACCTGAACACAGGAAAAGTCATGAGTCAAAAATATTTCCTCCAGGAAAATACAGGAAAGAGCAAACACGAGAGTGGCTAGGCGTACTACCACGTATGGAGACTAAACAATCTGGCGACGAGTCACTGGAGAGCCAGGGTATAAGTAGAGGCGTCTGGTGATTAGCTGATCACCACCAGCCGTGCAGCAGCCCAGGTACCAGGTGCAGATCTCAGCACCCCCCCCCGGTCAACGAACGCCTCCTGGCGTTCTCCCAGGCTTATCCGGATGGTCCCGGAAAAAATCCCTCAACAGGGAATTGTCCAGAATAAGGCTCCTAGAGACCCAGGACCTCTCCTCAGGTCCATATCCCTCCCAGTCCACCAGCAACTGAAACCCACGGCCCCTGCGGCGGGAATCCAGAATCTGCCGCACCGTGTAGACTAGTCCGCCATCAACGAACCGGGGGGGGTGGTGGGGGTTCGGCCGGAGGGCACAGAGGGCTGGAAGAAACAGGCTTGAGCAGAGACACATGAAGCTGATCGCTTTAGGCGGACGGCCATGGGATTAATCACCTTATCCACCTCAAACGGACCAACAAAGCGAGGTGCCAACTTGTGGGACTCCACATTCAATGGTAAGTCTGGTGACGAAAGCCAAACCCTCTGGCCGGGCTGGTAAGGGGGAGCAGGGGTGCGATGGCGGACTGCCAGGCGCTGGTTGTGTGCTGCAGTCCAGAGGAGCGCTGCCCGTGCCTCTCTCCAAATCCGGCGGCAACGCCGGAGATTAGCCCGGACGGAGGGAACCGCCACTTCCTCCTCCTGGCTGGGGAAAAGGGGTGGTTGATAGCCCAGAGAGGCCATAAAGGGTGACATACCTGTCGCTGAACAGGTGAGGGAGTTGTGTGCATACTCCACCCAAGGCAGCTGTTTGCTCCAGTTGGATGGATGGCGAGCGGTGATACACCTCAGAGCCGCTCCCAGGTCTTGATTGGCCCGCTCTGTCTGTCCATTGGATTGGGGATGGTATCCAGAGGAGAGGCTGACTGTGGCCCCTATAGCCGTACAGAAGGCCCTCCAGACCCTGGCAGTGAACTGGGGCCCTCTGTCCGACACAATGTCCCGGGGAAGTCCATGGGGTTTAAACACATGCATTATGAGGAGCTCAGCAGTCTCTGCCGCAGAGGGAAGTTTAGGGAGAGCAACAAAGTGTACCGCCTTGGAGAACCGATCAACAATCGTTAATATTACAGTGTTACCTTCAGAGGGAGGTAGCCCGGTGACAAAGTCAACTGCAATATGGGACCAAGGGCGGCGAGGCACAGGCAGGGGCCGCAGTAACCCAGCTGGAGGCTGGTGGGAGGCCTTGCTGTGGGCACAGACAGAGCAGGCAGACACGAAGGCCTTCGTATCTGCTGCCATGGAGGGCCACCAGAACCGTCGCCTGAGGAAGTCGAGGGTGCGCTGGATACGCGGATGACAGGACAACTTGGAAGAGTGGCCCCACTGCAACACTGTCGACCTAACTGAATCTGGGACAAAGAGACAGTTAGCTGGACCGTTACCTGGGTCTGGTTGAACACGGTGGGCCTCTTGGACAAGTGTCTCAATTTGCCAGGTAGCTGCTCCGATGACACAAGAAGGAGGTAGAATGAGCTCAGGCAGGGAACTGGTCTTCTCTGGATCAGTTTGGCGAGAGAGGGCATCAGGCTTACCATTACGAGAACCGGGCCGGTAGGTGATAATGAAATTGAATCTTCCCAGAACTAACGCCCACCGGGGCTGGCGGGTGTTTAGACGTTTTGCAGAACGGAGGTAGGCGAGATTCTTATGGTCGGTCCATACAATAAAAGGATGCTCAGCCCCCTCCAACCAGTGCCTCCACTCATCCAAAGCTAACACCACTGCTAGTAGCTCACGGTTTCCCACATCATAGTTCATAGTTGTCAAACTTTGCTGTAAGATTTCCGGAGCCACCCTCAATGACATTCAGTGCCTATATGAAAGGAGGGTCACATCAAAGGCACAATTTGTGGTTTCGGACCCTCAGCACCCCTTACATGCTGAGTTCCAGATGCTTCCATCTGGTCGGCGGTTTAGTCACCCAAAGACTAAGACCAACAGATTCAGGCTGTCCTTCGTTCCCTCTGCCATTAGGTTTTTAAATAACCGATAGTCGTAGATGTCATCGTGTCTCTTGCAGGTAGAGAGACTTTTCTTTCCATGATTTATGATGACAGTGCAGGTGATTTAGATCTATTCTGTGCTGTGTTACTGTATGTACGACGTATGTATGATGTATTAATTTGTTGCCTATGTGTCGTGTCTACTGTCTGCAAAGCGAATTGCCCCTCGGGGACATTAAAGTTTTTTGAACCTTGAACCTTGAACCTAGTTCCGTTGAGCTGGATTTAGAGTGCAAGAGAAAAATGCACAAGGGTGTACCTTATCATCTTTGGGGGATCGCTGAGAGAGTATGGCCCCCACCCCCGTCTCCGATGCATCCACCTCCACAATGAATTGTAGAGAGGAGTCTGGGTGAAGTAACACCGGAGCGGTGGTGAAGAGCTGCTTGAATTTGGTAAAGGCTGCTTCAGCCTCAGGTGTCCAGGAGAAAACCACAGCAGAGGATGTGAGATGATTGAGAGGAGCCGCCACTGTGCTGTAGTTGCGAATGAAGCGTCGGTATAAGTTGGCAAACCCCAAAAAGCATTGGAGCTGCTTGCGGGTATTTGGAGTAGGCCATTCTGCCACTGCCTCGACTTTAGCTGGATCTGTCTTCACCTGCCCCTGCTCAATAATAAACCCCAGGAACTTCACACTGGAAACATGTAATTCACACTTCTCCGCTTTCACAAAAAGTTTGTTCTCCAGCAGCCGGCGGAGCACCATCTGGACATGTTGAATGTTTTCCTCCATGTTCTGGGAAAAAATGAGGATATCATCCAAGTAGACAAACAGAAAACGGTTAAGCATGTCACGTAGCATATCATTCACTAGGGCTTGAAACACGGCAGGTGCATTAGAGAGACCAAAAGGCATAACTCGGTATTCAAAATGACCTATAGGGGTGTTGAATGCCGTTTTCCACTCGTCTCCCTCTCTGATTCGGACGAGGTGATAGGCATTTCGGAGGTCCAGCTTTGAAAACACAGTTGCTGAGTGCAGAGGAACAAAAGCAGAGTCAAGGAGTGGCAGAGAGTACTTATTTTTCACTGTGATGTCATTCAGGTGACGAAAGTCAATGCAAGGGTGTAGAGATCCATCCTTCTTTCCAACAAAAAATAAACCTGCCCCTAGGGGAGAGGATGAGGGTCGGATTAAGCCCGTAGCCAGGGACTCATGAATGTACGTTTCCATAGATTCTCTCTCTGGTTTAGACAGGTTGTATAGCCGGCTACTGGGAAGAGGAGCACCAGGAAGTAAATCAATTGCACGAGCATGATACAGTGCACGTTGTTTACTGAATGCTTCTCCTATACTATGGTATTCCGCAGGAACACTAGATAGGTCCGGGGGTTCGAGAGGGGAAGCTGCCGATTTAGTTGTGGGCGCTAGGGCAGACTGAAGACAGTGTGAATGACAAAAAATGCTCCAATTTGAAATCGAGCCAGTTGACCAGTCAATATGGGGGTTGTGCAATTTTAACCATGGTTGGCCCAAAACTACTGGAATGTGGGGAGAGGGAATCACATATAATTGAATGGTTTCACGGTGATTACCTGACAGAGCTAAGATAAGCGGGACTGTCCGATGAGTTATTTTTGCCAACAACTCACCATTCAGTGCATTCACTCCTCGGGGCACAGAGAGTGTCTCCAGAGAAATCTTTGCTTGAGTTACAAAGTCAGAGTCAATGAAATTGTCATCTGCTCCGGAATCTACCAGAGCTAGCACAGGAAGTGACAATTGTTGCCATAGCAACGTAGCATCAAAGTGCATATTATTCTTAGAGTAGGATGAAGAAAAAGAGGTCCGGCTCACCAGGTCTTCTCCTCCCTCTGATGAGCCTAGTCTTTTGACAGGGATGGACAGGAGGCGAGAAGATGGCCAGGCTGGCCACAGTAAAAGCAAAGTCCCTCTCTCATACGTCGCTGCCTCTCGGCCGGAGTGAGATGCGCTCTGCCCAGCTGCATAGGCTCCTCCGGGTCGAGTGGAGTAGGAGTACTGACAAAACTGGAGGAAGGTTGGTTAGCAGGGGTTGCATGATACACAGGAGTTTGAGCACGTTGAACAGAAGGGAAAGGTGATGGACGAGCCCCTCTCTCCCTACGGCGTTCACGTAGCCTATTATCCAGCCGGATAGATAGGGAAATGAGGGAGTCAAAACTGGCTGTCTCATCGCGTGCAGCCAGCTCATCTTTAATACTGTCTGATAAGTCATGAACGAAAACGCAGCGTAACGCGGTTTCATCCCAGCCGCTCTCTGCTGCTAAAATTCTAAAGTCCACAGAATATTCCGCCACAGAATGGACACCTTGCCGTAGGGAAAGAAGTTTGCTGGCTGCCTCCTTGCCCTGGACGGGGTGATCAAAAACCGTCCGGAGCTCGGCAGTGAACACCGGAAAAGACGTACAAACCGGCTCATGGTTATGGTTCTCCCATAAGGCGGTTACCCACTGAGCTGCCCTCCCGGATAACAACCCCATAATGTAGGCTATATGTGACTGTTCAGTGTTAAATGTACCTGGTTGTTGTGAGAATACGAGAGAGCATTGAAAAAGAAATCTGCCACAGGCTCCTAAGTCCCCCGTATAACACTCCGGAGTAGGCACGGCGGGTTCCCGAGTGACGAGGGGTGGAACAGCTGGGACAGGGGCAAGCGGAGCAGGGGTACATTGACGGGCGGAGCGCCAGCAGCAGCGGGTGGAACAATAGACAGTTGTACTAAGCCGGTAGTCAGCTCTTGGAGTCAGTCCACAACACGCCGGAGTAACGTGTCATGTTCTTCAAGCAAAATCCCTTGGTTGGTTATCGCATTACGGAGGTGGTCCATGTCCGCTGGGTCCATGTTGGCCAGATTGTTCTGTCACAACCTTAAAGAGCAGGACCCAAAAGCGAACACGGAGACAGATCCAACGAGTAACAAGATTTAATTTGCAACAAGGTAATTTTGTAGGCATGAGCAGGAGACAGGCAGGCAGGGAACGCTGAAGATCCAGGCAGCAGGCGTGGGATCCTGAACACAGAAACTGTAGCCAGCTGGCAGCAGAGAACAGCAGACCTGAACACAGGAAAAGTCATGAGTCAAAAATATTTCCTCCAGGAAAATACAGGAATGAGCAAACACGAGAGTGGCTAGGCGTACTACCACGTATGGAGACTAAACAATCTGGCGACGAGTCACTGGAGAGCCAGGGTATAAGTAGAGGCGTCTGGTGATTAGCTGATCACCACCAGCCGTGCAGCAGCCCAGGTACCAGGTGCAGATCTCCGCCCACTACACACAACACTCAGGGGAGGGGGAAACACAGGGAGAAAAGAGACACACAAGACAAGACACTTGCTGTCCCCTGACACATTTTCAGCTTTAGCGCCATGCATTCGGGCCACCGATATCTCATGACAGCCAGGTCCATAACTAAAGATACAGATTTTTTCAAAGGCAAAGTATGAGGAGCCATCCATCTCTGGACTAATATTTTTTTGCAGTGGTAAGGCCTAGTAACAGCCAACGCCTGTACCTCAAATATATATTCAACCCAGTAAAATCTTTCAACAACAAATTAACAGGGAAACAAGGGACAGTGACACCCAACACTGTGGACATCTTCCTGGCTACTTCTCTCCAAAATAACAGCTGAGCATTCCCAGACCATGTGTACAAAAGTTCCAGGAGTTGCCAGGGAACATAATGGTCAATTAGGGCTTTGAGACATTCATCTGAAATAATGTACAGGGGCTGCAGTATAGTCTATGGACATCGTTATAATGAATCCATTGATGATTAGGGTTCCTGAAAGATAAAATTATATTAATCCACACTATATACCAATTAATTATATTAGATGAAATGGAAAGATCCCTATTCCAGCTGTCATTGAGATGCATATTTTGTCTGTGGGATGGCTTTCCAATTCTTCACCCCAACGGAGACCATATGAACAGAAAGCATTACGAAGTTGCAAATAAAAGAAAAAGATAAAAAAAGAGTACCAGGAAGATTATCATGAGATTAAAGATCCTGAAATGCCCAAAACCCAATAATATCGGAGAGAATATTAATACCATTCTTCTGCCATGAAGGGAAAGTGATCAGCAGCCACCCACCCGAAGTGAGAAATTATTAAGCAAGGGAATATGATTATGGTATATGAGTGAAATATTGGCATAAGATTCAACAATTCTAATAGAATAATAAGATGATAGATTATAGGGCCATAGTTGACTCTACAGGTTTGAAGAGGAATGTTGGCGAAAAGATTGACCTGAAGTCTGCCCGGGATAACCGTCTCCTCCTCCAGTAGTCTCACATGCCAGACTCTCCCAGCAAAGGGACTGGGAGAGTGGATAATGCTGCTGTTGTTATTGTTTCAAAGGCAGCCGCACAGGCATTTGAGCTCGGCAGATTCCACACGTACAGCAGCATACAGCATACAGATTCCACACGGGGGGACTGGAAAGGAAATCCAAATATGGTCGCAGCCGCAGTCAGAGCGGGTCAGAGCCAATTGCAGAGCTTGCAGGGAGTGGAATGGGATTTCCATCCGGCATCGACTGAAATGGTCAGCACCTGTAGGGAAGTTGTAGCTTCCGCTTAATCTACGCTGGAACTCACCACAGGTGATCGATCAGAACCACGGAGATGTCTTTCAAGCTTTATTGAAGTATCACAGGCAGAAGTAAGGCAGAAGCAAGCAACAGAGAGAGTAAAAATAGCATAGCAGGACATCACTTTTTATACATTATACTCGGGAGGTATGACATCATTGATGACATCACAGGGGCAAGTCTGACATCACATAATCCTAATCCAGAGACAGCAGAGACAGTCTGACATCACCGATGGAGAGAGTTGGGGAGAGATGACCAACGCTCCAAGTCTGACTCCACCTGCCTAGAGATAGAGTTAAAATTAGAGTTAAATTAGAGTTAGATAGTTAAACAACAACTGGGATGTTTGCAGGTAGTGTGGATGATCTCATGGCATTGTTAAATGGAAGGAGAGCAGATTTAGCCCAATTGATTTTATAACCGGATAAATGACCAAAGTTATCAAAAATAGACAGAAGGCGTGAGATTGCATTAGGAGCATCTCGTAAAAAAGTAAAATATCATTGGCATAAAGTGAGATGGAATGGTATTATGTGATGTGATAGGAGTGTGAGAAGATTGCCGAATAGCCTGTGCTAAAGGCTCCAGAGAAACCCATGTGGGTAACACTTTACTTGGATAGTCCGTCTACAGATAGTCTACAGAGTATTAGTAATGTTTCAACAGCTTATTAGTTGACATTCAACAATTCATCAATTCAGCTTCATCTGTAGATGTTTAACAGCTGATCTATAGAGTATATATGACAATTCATGAACATAGTCTACAGAGTATTAGTAACATTTCAACAGCGTATTAGTTGACATTCATCAATTCAGCTTCATCTGTAGATGTGTAACAGATGATCTATAGAGTATTATGTCACACTTCATAGAGTAGGCTATATGTGACAATTCATGAACATAGTCTACAGAGTAGGCCTATTAGTAACGTTTCAAGAGCTTGTTAGTTGACAGTCAACAATTCATCAATTCAGCTTCATCTGTAGATGTTTAACAGATGATCTATAGAGTTTTTTGTGACACTTCATGAACATAGTCTACAGAGTATTAGTAACGTTTCAACAGCTTATTCGTTGAAATTCATCAATTCAGCTTCGTCTGTAGATGTTTAACAGATGATCTAGAGTATATGTAACAATCCTGTTTCTTCTGTGTTGTAGATTCTTCTCCTCTGGGCATCGCCACCCCTTCCTCACCTGCCTGGACATCTGCTGTACTGCTTGTCTGTCAGCCTGTCTGACTGCTTGGCCTGGATCACAAAGACTGCATGGCTTCCAGCTCCCATCCATCTTATCATTTACATCCACTTGACCAGCATCGTTTTGCAAATAAACCTTTTTATCTCCACTCACCTTTGGGTCCAAGTTAGCGGTAAAAGTCTGTAGATGTTTAACAGATTATCTATAGAGTAATAACAGTCCATGAACATATTCTCAGAATACATTAGTTGAACTTGAATCACTCACTGAACAAACCATGAGTGGAGTACGAGTATTGCCTTGTCCATGTAGTGCATTCATAAACCTGTTGCTCTTACCACAGAATTTCAACTACATCATGTAAACGTTACATTGACCATCACTTGCATAACCACTAAACATCTGTACATTTTCATTTGGACTATCCAAGTAAAGTGAAAACTAGTTGACAGTCTAGAAATTCACTTACATATATATGGAACTTGATTCTTGCATAACCACTAAACATCTGTAGATTTTCATTTGGACTATCCAAGTAAAGTGAAAACTAGTTGACAGTCTACAGGCTATTTATACCCATGCTATTTATGAAAATGTTAACTGTACAGATGACGCAGAGTTACAAAGTTGTACAAAAAGTTTATTTCTCCACACACATACTGTAACTTAAAAAAGATGGACTGATGGATGGATTTAGTCAAAACAAAATGGTATGAGGCCAGCAATACATGCCTTAGGCTATTACACTTAATTCTAACACTTAAGTCTTAATTTCACACACCTGCTTAAACAGTGAGGGGACACATCCTAATGATTAGCCTAGTCCCAGGTCATCACTATACTTTTTTGCTTTGGACAAACCGGGTCGTCCAGCAGAACTCCCATGGCAATGAAGAAGAAGAAAGAATTGCTGCCGTTTTACACCCGATAGAGTGACACTTCACACACAAGCTTGTGTCTGCTTTTTATTTTATTTTATTTATTTATTTATTTAAGTTGGCTTTTATTTGGATTGTCGTTCAATGTGGATTTGGATTGTTCATGTGCTTTGTTAAGGGTGACAAGTTTCAACGTGTTCTTATTCCCTATGTTGATGATTTGTCTAGTTCCCTCGGCGTGACTATGCAGATCCTTCCTTCTCCCTGCCCACTGGCTGGCCTGCAAGGTAATGCGAGCCTGGTCGACATCGTTTCCTAGTTGAAAAGGCTGTCAAATTTCCTGGATAAGGTTAGGGAAGTAAAACAACTTGGTTGGGTTTAGGCAAGCAAAGCAACTTGGTTAAGGTTAGGCAACTAAAGGGTTATGGTTGCCTAAACCCAACCATGTTGTTTTACTTGCCTAACCTTAGCCAGGTTGTTTGGCTTAAACACTGTTAAAACAGGGTTAAAATCTAGACACGTCTGGGCTCCAACCAGCTCTCTACGAAGACAAAGTTGGAAGTCAGTAATGCTTCAGGTCCACCAATCCCACCCCTTCCCCCTACCGTGCTGCTGGCTTACATGAATGTTGCACTGTGCTGTGGTGTGGTGCGGCTTTCAGCCATTGTGGGAGTTCTGCTGGACGACCCGGTTCGTCCAAAGCAAAAAAGTATAGTGATGACCTGGGACTAGGCTAATCATTAGGATGTGTCCCCTCACTGTTTAAGCAGGTGTGTGAAATTAAGACAAGTGTTAGAATTAAGTGTAATAGCCTAAGGCATGTATTGCTGGCCTCATACCATTTTGTTTTGACTAAATCCATCCATCAGTCCATCTTTTTTAAGTTACAGTATGTGTGTGGAGAAATAAACTTTTTGTACAACTTTGTAACTCTGCGTCATCTGTACAGTTAACGTTTTCATAAATAGCATGGGTATAAATAGCCTGTAGACTGTCAACTAGTTTTCACTTTACTTGGATAGTCCAAATGAAAATCTACAGATGTTTAGTGGTTATGCAAGAATCAAGTTCCATATGTAGGTGAATTTCTAGACTGTCAACTAGTTTTCACTTTACTTGGATAGTCCAAATGAAAATGTACAGATGTTTAGTGGTTATGCAAGTGATGGTCAACGTAACGTTTATATGATGTAGTTGAAATTCTGTGGTAAGAGCAACAGGTTTATGAATGCACTACAATGGACAAGGCAATACTCGTACTCCACTCATGGTTTGTTCAGTGAGTGATTCAAGTTCAACTAATGTATTCTGAGAATATGTTCATGGACTGTTATTACTCTATAGATAATCTGTTAAACATCTACAGACTTTTACCGCTAACTTGGACCCAAAGGGGGACACAGACATGAGGTGAGTGGAGATAAAAAGGTTTATTTGCAAAACGATGGTGGTCAAGGGGATGTAAATGATAAGATGGATGGGAGCTGGAAGCCATGCAGTGTTTGTGATCCAGGCCGAGCAGTCAGACGGGCTGACAGACAAGCAGTACAGCAGATGTCCAGGCAGGTGAGGAAGGGGTGGCGATGCCCAGAGGAGAAGAATCTACAACACAGAAGAAACAGGATTGTTACATATACTCTATAGATCATCTGTTAAACATCTACAGACGAAGCTGAATTGATGAATTTCAACGAATAAGCTGTTGAAACGTTAATAATACTCTGTAGACTATGTTCATGAAGTGTCACAAAATACTCTATAGATCATCTGTTAAACATCTACAGATGAAGCTGAATTGATGAATTGTTGACTGTCAACTAATAAGCTGTTGAAACGTTACTAATAGGCCTACTCTGTAGACTATGTTCATGAATTGTCACATATAGCCTACTCTATGAAGTGTGACATAATACTCTATAGATCATCTGTTACACATCTACAGATGAAGCTGAATTGATGAATTGTTGAATGTCAACTAATACGCTGTTGAAATGTTACTAATATTCTGTAGACTATGTTCATGAATTGTCATATATACTCTATAGATAATCTGTTAAACATCTACAGATGAAGTTGACTTGATGAATTGTTGAATGTCAACTAATAAGCTGTTGAAACGTTACTAATACTCTGTAGACTATCTGTAGACGGACTATCCAAGTAAAGTGTTACCAAGATGTAGAGACCGGACATTGGGGCGGAGCAAATTTTACCTGTCAACACCATTGCGGTGGGAGATTAGTATAGAGTTTAAATCATAGATATAAACTGGTCTCCAAACCCCATGTGCCGTAAGACTGACCACAGAAAGTGCCATTCCAGGCGACCAAGCCTTCTCTGCGTCTAATGAGGGTATGGCACATGGGGCTGGGCTGTCGGGGGAGGAAATAAATTATATGCAAAAGCTTACAAATGTTGTCAGAGGATAGGCAGGATTTAATAAAACCAGTTTGATCCGGGTGAATAAGTTTGGACATCAGGGGATCCAGACGGAGGGCCAGCACTTTAGCGAATAGTTTAACACATTCACTGCCGTGGACGAGTTAACTCGTCAAACAGAAACCAACGGTTGACTGCCGTGGATGAGTTAACTCGTCAAACTGTTTTTTCAGTGGTTTCCACTAGCTGGCGCCCTTGGGCAATAGGTGAATGTGGATCCGACCTCTCCCGCTGCTCCGGAAGTACTCTAACAAAGATTTAGAGCGAGTTGGTTAGCGTAGTTGATTTAGTTTGTTAGTTGTTAGTACAGTAGTAGTGTTTAGTATAGTCTTTTATTTCAGTTTAGTTGGGAGTGGGTACGTGTTTGTGCCATGTCGGCCAAACGCAAGCGGGCTCCAGCGAGGCGATCTGCGGATCAGGAGGGGGGTGGGGTGGGGTATTATAACTGTATTATAACTTTAAATGGCCATGCAGCAAAAGCACCTTTTAGTTTGAAATTATTGCACTTTGTTTATTTTTGCACAAAATATAGGCCAGACACTTCATTCTGTGTGCAAGCAAAAATCCAATGTAAAAAAAAAAAAAAATTCTAAACAACTATTGTTTAGATGTCTGATGTGAAAACAACTATTGTTTAGATGTATGATGTCTCACTGATGCCAAAAATAAATGGTTAAAGTGACTGTTCTGCCTGTTCTATCGAATCTCACAAAAATGCATTTATCTCAGCTTTCCTTCTCAGACTCTGAAACCATGCTGTATTCAACTGCTAATGCCTACATAACAGAACATGCTAAAAACTAACTCTTTTAGACAGAGAAAGCACACATTCTATTAGTTCTTTTGAGATATTTTGTGTTCACAAAGTCCTAGCTAACTACTGTATTGGATAAACTGTTGGCAGTGAATGTGTTAATATCGGCATTGAAGAGAGAAAGAGGGCGATAATTAGCACAATCATTTGGGTCCTTGGCTTTCTTCAAGACCAAGGTGATTGATTATAGCAGTGTTCTCCATCTCTGGAGAAGGAACCCATATTTAGTGCATAATTAATCATTTTAAGAATCAAAGGACCAAGTTGCGACCAAAAAGTTAAGAGTTCAGAAGGGATCCCCTCGAAACCCTGAGATTTGCATCTGTTCAATCACAGCCTACTGAGGGGTGTACGTAACGCGGTTTCCAATTCACACAAAGTAATTGGTTCCTCCAACGACAAGACTTCATTAGGTGATTGCCTGGGTAAACGAAGATTAGCAAAAAAAGTCAGATTTAGAAGAATCAGGTGATACCTCAGAGCTATAAAGATTAGAAAATAAAGTATGAAACATATTGTTGATTTGCTTGGGGTCTGTCACCAAATCCCCCTGGTGATTGGATGGATGTTAATGGCAAAGTTCTCACATGCTTTAACGCCTACATTCCACTAGGTCCGTGTTCGGTCCGTCTGCGCTGCGGTACAGCATCGGAGCCGATACGTTTCCACTCTACTCATTGTGTCAACTCCCACCTACTCCGCTGCGTTGCGTGTATACTCCGTCCCAGCTCCGACGATCCGGAGCTCTCCGAAAAAGATACGCAGAGCTTCTATTTTTCACGGATGACGGAGCAAAGCCGCAGCAAGTTGGGCGGAGCCAGGCATGAAATCAACAAGGCAGAGGTGTTTACAGCATTCAATATCAAGCCAGAGGACAAACATGTATGAGGAAAAGTTCATAATTGAAGTGGAAAACCACAAAATAATATATGACATGACACATCCTTTTTACAAGGACAACACCAAGCAAGTCCACCCCTCCTTTGCTTCTCCAGTTGGGAACAATGATCTTCTGCCTGTTTGTTGTTGTATTGATCCCACATACAAATTGTCTCGCGCGATTTTACCGTGAGAACCTGTCGGTCTCGTCACTCTAGCTGTCTGGCGCAGCGGAGCCGTGACGTGCTCTACACGCAGCCGGTGAGTGTTGAGGTGAGTGCAGCACAGAGCACGGAGCAAAATCTGAGCTCAGCCGCAACGCAACGCAATGCAACCAGTGAAATCCCGGCGTAAGACTCATAGCTACTGATCTGCAGTAGCTGGGACGAGCACCTTCGAAGTAATGTTTCTGAAGCATAATGATGTATGATCAATTCAGCACATTGCCTGTGCAGGGAATTAATCTCATCTCTTATTATGTTCCGTTGAGACAATAGGTCAGGAGTTACAGTATATTAGAGTGCATGGCCTGCTCAAGCTGCGTGAGGTTTTGGTCTAACATGTATCCTGCGATGACGTGTTTTATGCAAATTGGATGCAAATGCAATATTGTTATTTCTGCCTTTCACTGCGTCCCATAGTATACGTGGATCATCAAACCAGTCATTGAAAGTGATGAATTCAGCAAGAGCAGTTTGAAATTGGTTTATGAAGCTGTCATCCTGTAACAAAGAGGTGTTAAAACGCCAGCGCGGTGCCTGGTTTCTTTGTGCAGTAAGGTTGGCCCTGCAGATCACAGCTCTATGGTCAGAGAGAGCAAGTGGGAAGTTTTTAGCTGTATGGTGATCCCAAACTCAGGTTTTAGTATCAGACTGTAATTCCTGTATATTTTGTACTCAGCACTTTTTACTTAGCCATGTAGAGCCATGTAGAGCTCTAACTCAGTTTCTCATTTTGCATTGTGTTTATATTTTAATATGTTTTGTTGCACTATGCTACTTTTTTATGTCTATTAGGACTACCTCTCTGCATACTTGCACTTTGTTCTGTGTTTACATTTTAAATATGTTTTTGCTGCACTGTTAATTTTACCCCTCAGGACTCTAAGCCTATATCATCGGGCAGGGGGACAAGCAATGGAAATCAGTCCTGTGACTGCAATTGTCGTGCATTTACATTTTTTTTTAAATGTTCATTAACACTTTCAGTGCCACGGCCCTTGGGCAAAAGGTTGCTTGCTGTGCCACATAGGCCGCAATGCATTTTAAAACAGTCATATCATTTCTTTAATAATTACTATGTAAACACTGAACACGCACAAATAACGATGAGACTCTCTTCTATCACCTGCAAAAAAAAGTTTATTGATCCCATTTTCCGTTCTTTAGTTATGAGCCGGAGAAGATAGCTTGATTAGACCAAAAACATCCCTTTTTTTCTACGAGCTGAGATAACGACCCTTTTGTGAAAGGAAGCATTTCAAGCACATCATTGACTCATTGCTAATATTTTCTGATGTAATGCTGCAGCTGCCTGCGGGTCTGTTGTATGCTGTAGTGTCCTGCGTGCCCCACCTCCCCCCCTCCTCCTCCCCCCCCCCGTTGTGGGAGGAGTAGCTCTCTGCTCTGCTCTGCTGTGAATGCGTTTGCTCTCTGCGTGTGCTCAGCAGTGAAAAGTCCGCTAGTCCAGCTTTTTTACACCCGCGTGTATGTCACCATGCTTCCAGTTGAGAACTCCACGGCTGATTATGCGAATGCAGCGAATGCAGCGGACACTAGGTGCTCAATTGTGACAGCAGATTGGCTGCTGCAGGGGCACAGCTACGTTATGCTTCAATGAAGCAGCTGCATACGGACGGATGCGATGCGATTTCCTCTTCCCAAACGACTTCTTCTGTGTGTTTTACTCTATGGTTTTACTCCACTTTCTCTCATCTGGAGTGCGCTGTCGCCACCTAAGGGTTCTGTAAAATAGGTTAGACACATTCAATAGCTATCATATTGTAAGAGGCGATGTAAGAGGCATAGATCGACACCCCCCCGTCAAAAAAAAAAATTCGAGTTATTGACGCCATTTGGCGTCGCTGGCACTGTACGGTAAATTTCTAATGACGCCATATGGCGTCGCTGGCACTGAATGTGTTAATGTACACCTGTCCCCTATCAAACAAATAAACGAAAAAAAAAAAAAAAAAAAAAAAAAGAAAAAAGTCAATAATACTAACATTTTCAAGGTATTGTAGTGCTCGTTATTTGGATTAAATTTAGTTGGGTAAAATAAAATAATAATCTGAAAATTATTAACATTTCATAAAATTATTAAAATATCAAATATGTAATCCTTGATAAGGATTAACCTAGGGGCACCACCTGCTTGATTTTCGCAGGACCCAACCTTAATCACAGGTAGTCTTTCTGAAGTGTGTAGTTCCTAATCCTTAAGCAGTAGTTTACCACAGTTACCACAAAATCACTCTGAAACAGTTGAATTCAATTAAAGTTGATCCCTTTTGTTTCATGTGTTGTTTTTGTATGTCCTTGAAAGTCCTATGTCTACCCTGTACCCTGGTCAATGTCCCTAATGTTTCCTGTTCTTGTTTCATTTAATTTTTCCATTTCTTCTTTTAAACTTTTTCTGTACCTCACCTGTCGAGGGACTACGGATGGAAATTAGCTAAGGCTATAATCCGGCACATTTACATGCAAATGTTCATTAATGTTGCACTGTCCCTGAAATAAATAAATAAATAAATAAATAAATAAAGTTGACACTATTTATTATATGTAAAATAAAAGAGAGGTATTGGCAATACAATCGACGAATTTCATTTATAACTAAGTTACATTCTAAAACTCATCAATGTACTGTAGGAGAAGTGTGAGGTCAGTGGTTGCTCTCCGCATGGAAAGTGTAAGGCCACCGGATGGACAACAGATGGCGGCAGAGTGTGTGTGTGTGTGTGTGTGTGTGTGTGTATCAGACCAGCCGGCTCTGACACAAAATGGCAGACGCTTTGGCGTTCGCTTGGCACAAAATGGCGGCTAGCCAGTCAGTGGAGAGGTGTGTGTGTGTGTGTGAAAGGGCAAGTCTCGTGCCTGTGGGTGATAACTATCGCTATTTAGATGAAAAGACCGCGAGGTACCCACTCCACCACGGCTAGAATTAGCTGGCGTTTAACTGGTGGAATGAGCTCAACTCGGCCTATACCCTAGACCCGTTTGGCGGATTGGTGGAGAGCTGGTGACTAGCGTTCATAAACACTCGGATTCAGTCAATGCATATGTAAGCACAGTTGCACTCATAGACAAACAGTTCACAGATTTTCATTTACAGTATCACATCAGTCAATTGCGTGCAGCAGTTTGTTGTGGGCGGTCCTTGCTGGGTTTCTCCGGCGATGGAGGGGGTCTGGACCAGTGCGCGTCCGCTGTCCAGAGCGGGAAGGAAGGGGTGAGGAGTGGGAACAGACGGTCGATCTCGGCTGGCCACACTGAGGTCTTGGGTCTGCTGGGATGTTTCGGTGGAGGAGAGGAGAGTCTCAAAGCTAGCTTAGCTTTGGGTAGATAGCACTCGCCTGGTTGCGGCTATGCTCGTCTTGGTCGCGAGGAGTGGGGGTCGTCTCTCTCGGAGGTTGTAGCACGTCCTTTCTGTAGCGAGTAGCTGCTTAGAACTGAAGTTTTGGGGCTCCAAACCTGCCTACAGTGTGGTGCCCAGGGCGTGTCTGTGTTGTGGGTGAGGCACTCCGATTGGCTCACCTTATCTCGCTGCTGGGGAACAAAAGAGTGGGCTCGGTCCCTTGTGGTTTTATCATGGGTGTGTGATTCAACTAGCCAAATGGCCAGGTGTCTGGAATGTGGGGGTTGTGTTCCCTCACCGTGTCTCTACACAGACCGTTAGTGTTCACTCAAATGTCTTACATTCAAACATACATGTCCCTTACACCATATCAATGTTCACTCCAAATGTCTGGCCCAACAGTATTTTGAAGTAAAAAGTATTTAGATGTAAGATCAATCACAGCCAAATCTCCTGCCCATTACTTTAAAGCAATATATGATAACCTCTGGTCTCTCCCCTCAACTGTAGCCGTCCTATCTACTGAGTGATCCCAAACAGCATTGAAATCTGCACCAATAATATTCAGCCAAATCAAGCATCATTTGAGGTTATCGTTAGGGTTAGGGTTATCGCATAAAAGATAAAGTAAAAATTAACATCATATGTGTTCAGAGCATAAATGGATACAAAAGCAACTTTCCTATTAGAGATGATGGTTTTAATGTAAGTTATCCTACCCCCCGAATCTCCCCCAGTGCCTATGAGTTGGTGAATGTGAGGTTATGACAAGTGATAATAAGTACACCTTTAGTTTTATTAGTGGAAGAATAATTAACGAACACATGATATTGTTTGTTCTGAAGTCTATGCATCTCTCTGCACTAAATGGGATTCACTGACCTAGCAACATCCACTTTCTCCCTTCTCAGAAAATCTAAAAAGCTTGCACGTTTGTGGGGCGAATTCAAGCTATGGGTATTAAGGGAACATAATGTTATTTTAGACATCTAATGAGAAAATTGGGCATGCAATAAGCAGTGGCAATAGGAGCATAATATTTGTAGGTGGAACAGACCTGCAACCCCCCCCCCCTCCCCCACACACACACACACACACCATCCGCTACATGACATCACACTAGGGCTGTTGAAACTAATGTCGGTATTCGAATAGTATTCGATTTGCATAAATATTAAATAAAACTTGATTATTATACAATTTGGAACAAATATTAAATTTTTCATTTTATTTTTTTACAGTGAATCTCGTCTGTCTCGCTCTCGCCTTGGCCAACCAGCATGTGAAAACAAATCCTTTTGTCACGTGATGAATTATTAACGTTTTCTGAGTCTGGATCTGCAGTGCATTAACAATGCTTCTCTCCCTTCACACGTGGTCGTACGCGTTCGCCTCAACTCGGGAGTTCTCTGCTGAGGCGGAGATGTTTAGTGGAGGAGTATGTCTTTCTCGAGTGGGTCTGACTACGTGAGACATGAGTGGAGCATACCTTCCCAAACTCTCCTCATTTCCGCAGTCTTTTCTTGCTGCCCTCAGGCTCTGGTGGAATAAAATTGATCTCCTTGATCAGCCAACAATACGGTTGTTTTCAATTGTTTGAGAGAGCAAAAAGGCTGACCGGACTAGGCCGCAGGCAGGCACGTTTTCATAGGGACTGGCCGGGGAAACAGCTTCACTGCCCGGCTGCTCTCCTCCGCTGCACGTACAGCCCACTCCGGTCCTGAGCGTTGCGCAGGCATATAAGGAAATATCCAATCCCCTCGCTGAGGTCTCATTTGCCAGTATTTCATAACCAGTTTAAAAGTTCTGTGTGTCGGGATTTAATTATAAACATTATGTCCCGTTCTTTTTAATAGCCTGCATCATCATATCTTTATCTTCTGTAAATGTAACATCGTTTTCCACTGCTTCGCGGATGACACCCAGCTCTACCTTTCCACTAAACCAAATTCCACCCTCCCTCCCTCCTCTCTCACCAATTGCCTCTCTGAAATGAAATCCTGGTTCACCTAGAACTTCCTCAAATTAAACAGTGATGAAACAGAAATCCTTTTAATCATTTCTAAATCCACACTATCCAAAGTTGACAGTTTTTCCCTCTCAATTGACAGCTCCTTAGTTTCCCCCTCCCCTCAGGTCAAGAGTCTGGGTGTCATCCTCGACAGTTCACTTTTCTTCAAATCTCACATCAATAATATCAGCCGGTCTGCTAATTTCCACCTACGCAACATAAATTGTTTCCGCCTGTAGTGTACGTCACCTCCGGTGCATTACAGGTCACACAGTGTTGAGGTCACATGTTCCCGGAAGTGACCCGGTAGGTTAGGAGAGCTCAGAGAGCTAATGTCACGAGCAGCAGGCCCCGCTGATGTAGTGTCTGTCTTGCCACATTGCTATTGTCTCTGTTGATGTCATGTATGTTGCTGTCTTTGTTATGTCCTCTCTGCACACTGGCGTAAGAATTCTCTCCCTATAATGTACAGTACAGTGAAAATGAATTTCCCTTCCGGGACAAATAAAGATAAGTCTAAGTCTAAGTCTAAGTCTATAATAAAGCAGAGTCAACTGTTCGTACTTGTGCCGTGTGTCAAGTGTTTACGTTAAATCAGGACAGTACATTTGGCGATGAGGAACGTGAGGTTTAATCCGAAGAAAGAAAGAAAAGGGGGGAATAAAAGAAGACTTCTTCTTCTTCTTTCGTGTATCATCAGATGGCCAACTCAGTGTCATGCAGCCACGCCCTCGTCTCCGGTCTTAAGTCGAAAAGGCCAGCTTCTGAGGGTGGGCTGTATAGGGGGCAGCCGGTGATTATGTGCTCGGCAGTCTGTTCAGGCTCGCCACACTCGCATGCCGCACTGTCCGATAGGACCCATTTCTTCAGGGATGACTTGAAGCGTCCGACGCCAGAGCGCAGACGGTTCAGTAAGGTCCATAGATGGCGTGGCATGTATTCTCCTTGATGATGTGATGGCGCTATCAGGTTTACCGGCGGTCACTCCTTTTGATGAGCTATCTGACTCAGCTAACGTTGGTGTGCACTGGCAGAAGTTTCAAAATCTATTTAACTGCATCGGGAGTTTGTGATGCCGCACGGAAAAGAGCTTTACTGCTACACTTAGCAGGTGCTGAAGTCCAAGACATCTTCTTCACGCTAGAGAACACGGGAGAAGATGACGACTACAGTGAAGCAGTAAACAAGTTGGATGAATATTTCACACCTCAGAAAAACATCCCCTATGAGAGACATGTGTTTAGACAAGCGGAACAAGCACAAGGAGAGTCAATGGACAGTTTTGTAAGCAGATTGAAGAAGCTGGCATCCACATGTGAGTTTGGAGATAATAAAGATGACTTGATACGTGAGAAAGTTATTGACAAGTGCATTTCAAACACACTGCACTGTTGCGTGAAAAAGATCGAAAACTGGCTGGGCTCCAAGAAATGGCAAGGGCAATGGAGACAGCAGATCAGCAAGCTGCAAAGATGGAGAGATTAACAGTCAACGCAGTGGAGAGAAGATTTGGCAGAGGCAGGGGAAAAAATAATGGTAAGACCCAGACCTCAAGATCGTTCACCAAGTGATGCGAGAAGCATAACATGCTACCGGTGTGGTCGTGACGGACACATGAGTCGTGACTGCACCATAACAAAGGACAAAAAGTGTAATAATGTGGCAGAGGGACATTTTGCCAAGGTGAACAAAACAAAGAAAGCACATAAAGTGAACAGAGTTGCAACCACAGTCACAGAACACAACGACAGTGATGATGACTGTGTTTTCAGTCATTGGTAGTAATAAGGATGGAACACTGACTGTACGTGATATTAAATTAATGCCTGCTGAAAAGAAAGTCTATCCATTTGGTTCAAGAAAACCACTTCAAGTGAAAGGAATTTTCACAGCTGATCTAAAGACAACTGAGAGATCAAACACTGTCACTGCAAAAATACAAGTGATTGAAGAAGCACACATTTGTGTGCTAGGGAGAAAAACAGCTGTTAAATTGGGCCTGTTACACATAGGCCTTATCGATCAGGTGAATGCCATCCAACCAAAATAGACAGAAAAGTTCACATACTGGAGAAATATAAAACCTGTTTCCAAGGAGTAGGCAAACTGAAGGATTTTCAACTAGGCCTGCATGTTGATAACAGTGTAAAACCAGTGGCACAGCATGTTCGCAGATTGCCATACAGTGTGAGGAAACAAGTAAAAGAGAAACTCAAACAACTTGAGGTGATGGATGTGATTGAAAGAGTTAACGGACCAACGCCATGGGTGTCACCGTTAGTTGTAGTACATGGTAAAAAAGAGCCAAGACTGTGTGTAGACATGCGCAGAGCAAATGAAGCCATAGTGCGAGAAAGGCACCCTATCCCTATCATAGATGACATACTGGAGGACATGACAGGAGCCACAGTATTTTCAAAGTTGGATTAAAAGTGGGGATATCATCAGATTGAGCTGGAGCCTGAGTCTCGGCAGCTAACTACATTTGTCACACACACAGGGCTGTGGCGCTATAAGAGACTGATGTTCGGAATCTCATCTGCCCCTGAGATTTACCAACATATCATTGGACAAGTTCTACAGGGTATACCAGGGGCCTGTACTACGAATGTTGTATAAGAAGATCCAGGATCTGTCCCTTGATCTGGTTTAGACAACTTTTACTACGAACGTCGATTGGCACTCGTTAACTCGAACCAGGTTTTTCTAATCAAGCTCAGAGCTCGTGCACATGAAAATGCCCGTGCACTGGAGCTCATGCCCGCAAAAGAGGCGTGGTTTTTAACAACTGCCAATCACAGTGCAATATGGACTGCTCCAACTCTGACAGCGCCAGACACGCCTATTTCCTCATTGAATGAAACCGCAAATACAAATCTGCGTTGGATATTATTACTGTTCCCGAATGACTGTCTAAAGTGACCACTTTTATCCACACCAGTAATTTCTTTGAAGAGCGGTTTCGTAGGCTATCTACAGCTCTCTATCTACAGTCTTTTGTGGAAGCAATGTGTAATCTATCTCAGTCCAAAATCCGTATGTATATACCATAGGCTCAATGAATAATAATGATCTCATGATTTGTTTAGTCGCACTGATTGAATAATTCCTATAGGCTAATCAATAAAAAAAAGAATGATAATACAATAAAAAAATGCTTCTGAACTGAATCGACACGGTACGTGCGGGCATAGATTTCATTTATAAAAAATAGCCTTTTTTGTGGCCAATCACATTATGAACAGCTGAGACACAGCAGGCACACCCATTTCCTCGTTCAATGAAAGCGCAGTGATCAGAGTTTTAGCGGATATTTAATGTAGCCTGTCAGAATGAAAATCTGCGTTGGATATAGTCTGCTGAAAATCGACTGTCTAAAGCTGACGCTTGTATTCACATCAGTCATTTGAGTGTAAAAATGTAAATGTGTAATCTCAGTCTATAAATTTCCACAATCTGTAAGCCTATTTAGACCATAGATTTAGAAACGCATGCTCAATGAATAATGATCTCTATCACTCATTATGTGTGTGGTTGCACTGATCGAATAATTCATATATAAAATAATGATATCCTAATAGCCTATAAAAGAGAAAACTGCTGAACTGAATTGAGACGATGCGGGCATAGTTTTCATTGATAAAAACTAGCCTATTTTGTGGTCACAATTGTAATGTCAGCAGAGTCGCATATCTCGATATTTCATATAGGCTAATGATGCTGGAAATATGAAGTTCAATCACATCATGCCAAAAGCAACACAGTTGCAGCTGCAAAATGCAGGAGTAGCCTAGATATGAATGATCTTAATATGGGATCGCCTGTGTGCAGGTGATCCCATATAAAATTGCTTAGATGTAGTAGGCTGTATGACCATTTCAATTCCAACCCAACGTCAGTCTCAGCTCCGTTGCGCACACGGCACCATGCGCTTTGGAGACGTTTATGTAACCTTTTTATGCCGGTTTAGTGATATTTCTCCACTCACTATTCAGCTGCAATCGATCAGCGGGGTCAAACAACATATCTAGGCTACTTGAGAGCACAAAAATGAATATATAAAAACATATTCCAAAGTGGTAAGTAGGGCTTAATTAAAATGTAGCCTGCAACAAGTGCAAGGCTTTAGTCCTTGGTTAATTCAACATTACAATTTGTGCTCCTTCCTCGTCCAGAAAGGGGTTGGCCATTTTTCCAAACTGCTGATTCGATTGGTTCGTGGGCGGTGTATTTAAGGTCTAATCTTATCCTTGCAACTTAACCTGCTGCGGACCAGGTTAAGTGTGAAGCATAAGTTGCTATGGAAATATATGTCGGTAAGAAGTTAACTTGCTTTGTAGTACGGCTAAACCAGGGTTAAACCTGAAGTTACCTCGCTAAACCACTAATCTTGCTTTGTAGTACAGGCCTCAGGTGTTCACAACATATCTGATGACATCATAGTTTCAGGAGAAACCATACTACAGCATGACGAGAGGCTACACCAAGTCCTTCAAAGATTGGAAGAGAAGCAGCCGACACTCAATGGAAACAAGTGTCAATTTAGGATGACAGAACTGGAGTTCATGGGCCATGTGTTGTCTAAAAATGGCATCAGAGCAGCTCAGTCAAAGATCGAGGCAGTGGAGAACACACGACACCCAACAAATGCTGCTGAAGTGAGAAGTTTCCTGGGGCTCGTGAACTACTGTGGCAGATTCATTCCTGATCTGGACACTACATCAGAGCCACTGAGGAGACTTACAAGGCAATGCTGCAAATGGTCATGGAGATCAGAACAGGAAACAGCATTTGTGGATCTCAAGAAGCAGCTGGCCAGTTCACATGTAATGGCGTACTTCAACCAAGATGCTGAGACACATGTGATAGTCGATGCTAGCCCAGTGGGATTTGGAGCTATACTGAGCCAGAAACAAAGTGACGGAACACATAAACCTGTGTATTATGCTAGCCGAGCTTTGTCAGATGTGGAGCGTCGCTACTCTCAGACGGAAAGAGAAGCCCTTGCGATTGTGTGGGCATGTGAGAAATTCCACATCTTCCTCTATGGGAAAGACTTTGTGATGGTCAGGGACCACAAGCCTCTTGAACCGATATATTCACCAAAGTCCAAACCGCCAGCGAGGATTGAAAGGTGGGCGTTGAGGCTACAGCCCTATCGTTTTAAAGTTGTGTACAAGCCAGGGGCACAAAATGCAGCTGATTCACTGTCACACCTCACAGTGAACCCACCAATAAGTATTGTTACTACAGAGGAGCACGTCTACTTTGTGGCTCAACACGCAGTGGCAAATGCTTTCACACCACGACAACTAGAGGAACTGTCAGCAGAGGATCCTACACTAGTTGCGTTACGGAAATGTATCCGGACTGGAGACTGGAGTACATGTGATGCAGCTTATCGGACTGTGGGGAAAATAGTGTTGAGGGGCTCCCGCATAGTCATTCCCCATGCTGCATGACGCCAGACTCTGATGTTGGCGCACGAAGGACATCAAGGAATAATAAAAAACAAAACAAAGACTGAGAACAAAAGTATGGTGGCCTGGAATTGATAAGGAATTGGATGAGCTAGTGAAGTTGTGTCATGCTTGTCAACTCAATAGCTCAACTTCACAGGAGGTCCCTACGACAAGGACAGAGCTCCCAGCTAAGCCATGGCAGACACTTGCTCTCGACATGTGTGGACCATTCCCATCAGGAGACCACCTACTAGTAATGACTGACTATTATTCAAGGTGGGTGACCGTCGATATCCTCGGGAGCCCCACCTCAGCAAACATAATCAAATGCATGAGACACTAATTTGCTACTCACGGCATCCCAGAGTGCGTTGTGACAGACAACGGCACTCCATTTCTTTCAAAGGAATTTAAGACATATTTGCAGGAAAGTGGTGTCTCACACCATCGTGTCACGCCATACTGGCCTCAGGCGAACGGTGAGGTTGAAAGGCAGAACAGGACACTTGGTAAAGCCATACGCGCAGCTCACGCTGAAGGCAAAGACTGGCGTGCTGAGCTTGATGTTTTCCTTATGGCCTACCGCAGCACACCTCACTGTGTTACCGGCCGCAGTCCAGCAGAACTGCTATACAACCGCCAGATCAGAACCAAACTTCCTGAACTGTCAGGCGACAGCCAGCGTCCTACAGGTCAGGATATTGCTGTCCGCCTAACCGATGCTGCCAGGAAGGAGAAGGCACATGTGAATGCAGACAGATCCAGACGGACAAAAGACAGCACGATGCAACGGGGCGACAAAGTTCTTCTCCGTCAGCACAAGCAAAACAAACTCTCAACACCATTTGAACGAGACCCATACACCGTTGTGGACCGAAAAGGACATTCACTGATTCTTGAAAAGGACGGCAGGAGGTTGATGCGTCATGTGTCATTTGTGAAGCTGTGGGTTCAGCCAGAACAAGAGACAGTGTCAACCAGCATGAAGGGAGAGAGGTTGAACACACAACTCATGAACACTTGTGTGTGTTCATCACTTTGTGTGCCTGCTGAACAGGCACACAAAATCCAATCTACCGAACCACAAGCACCACCAGATGAAACTCCTCAGCAGGACATTCGGCCTCAAAGAGCCAAGCGAATGCCGGCCCATCTGATGGACTATGTCACTAGTGAGACATTGCCATAACAGAGCAGAATAATCTCTGGCATTGTCTTAATAGCAGAGTAGTCCACCTCTCGCCATACAGGTTGTGATTAGGAATAGAAAAAAAGAAGTGAAATGGACAATATTTACGGAGAAATTAACACACACAAAAAGTCTGCATAGAAAAGAAAATGTTGGTTGTTTTAGACTGGAATTTTGTTATGTATTTTCTGTGAATACCTGTAGTCATATTGTTGGTTACGAAAAGTTAAGCGTTTAAGATGGCTGCTGCTGAAAGATGAATGTTTATAGTATGCGCAGTGACCTTGGAAATTGTTGGTTTATAGAATACTGAATATGCTATTGTTAATTTGATGAGTATTGTTCTAGTGAACGTGAATATGCTATCAGTAATATAATTTGTGACCGGAGTTATAGATGTATATTTTGTTACAGAAATTTGATATTGTAAGTCAACATCTAAGAAGAGGAGGGATGTAGTGTACGTCACCTCCGGTGCGTTACAGGTCACACAGTGTTGAGGTCACATGTTCCCGGAAGTGACCCGGTAGTTTAGGAGAGCTCAGAGAGCTAATGTCACGAGCAGAGTCAACTGTTTGTACTTGTGCCGTGTGTCAAGTGTTTACGTTAAATCAGGACACTACACCGCTTTTCCCTCACCCCCCCCTCTATTATTGTGCACAGCATTGTCACTTCCCGCATCGATTATTGTAACTCCTCTTTGGTCTCCCTCAGAAATCCCTCCATAAGCCCCAACTGGTCCAGAACTCAGCCGCCCGCATCATCTCCAAAACCTCCTCTTTCCTAGACTCAGCCCTCAGTCTTAATCCGTTTCACTCCTGTAAGACTGAGAATATTACTATTTAAATCTTTGCATAACGTTAGGTGGCGCTGTTGGAAGCCTTGCATCGGAGAACCAATCATGAGTGTTGTGGGCGGGCCTGCTTTCTCGGGGCAGTGACGCTCATGCAGAACCAGTGTCTCGCAAAACATTGCCGCGTTTGCGGAGAAACATATTAATCACTTAGAAACAAACATAACCTGTTAATAGGGCGTGTTTCATCCGGCCCCGGCGGCTAGAGGTCTTTTCCCCAGCGATAAACCCGACTCCCGAGGCTAACGTTACAGAGCCTGCTGATGACTCACAGTAGCAAGCGGACCACTTCCGGGTAGGAAAAATGATTGTAAAATAAACCACAGCTATAAATTTTGTTTGGAGCATATCAGCTTCATGCTCTGTGTTAGGACTATGATAAATGGCATTGCCACTACCAAATAAAATTCTAATAATAAATGTAGGCGTGTCTGCTGCCGGCCGTTCTCGCTGGGCTCTGACAGACAGTTTCTGACAGTGAAATTCCCAGACGTTTGGTGGCGCAGCTCACCAAACGTCTGGGAGCCGAGACTACCTCTTTCCATCACATTACCCCTGTCTACAGCAACTCCACTGGCTCACGGTTAAATTCCGCATAGATTTCAAAACCCTCCTGCATGCATTCAAGGCCATCCACAACCTCGCCCCTCCTTATCTGTCTGACCTCCTTCACACTGCCACCTCTACCCGCTCCCTCAGATCCTCCTCCTCCATCCACCTCACTGTCCCTTCTGTCTCATCGCCATAGGGAGCAGAGCTTTCAGCCGCTCTGCTCCCAAACTCTGGAACTTACTCCCACCTGACATCTGCAATATTGACTCCCTCCCTCTGTTAAAATCCAGCCTCAAAACTCACCTTCAAGATTGCATACTCCCTGTAATTTCCATGGGGTTTTCTTTGTTTACTGTTTCGTTTTGTATCTTGTTTCTCTTGCACTCTTCTTTCATTTTATACTGGGTTGCTTTAATCTGTTGTTTTGCATCTGATTTTAACTCTGTAAAGTGTCCTTGAGTGACCTGAAAGTCGCTTTTAACTCATTGAGTGCCAGCCACTTTTGGAGAACGGACGCTCCCAGTGCCAGAGTTTCAGAGCTTTTTTCAGTGATTTCTCGAGGCCCACAGAATATTGTGTGATATTACTATGTAAACAATGAACACGCAAAAAGAACGATGAGACTCTTTTCTATCATCAGCAAAAACAGGTTTATTGATATCATTTTCCGTTCTTTAGTTATCAGCCGGAGAAGATAGCTTGATTTAACAAAAAAGAGCAGTTTTTTTCTAGAAGTAACACATTTACCACGAGAGAGAGGGGGTTGTGGGCTGATTTACCACTGGTACAGGGTTTATAGCACTCGGCGAAGAACCCCCGATCCTCGAGTGGTGAATTTGTTTTCTACAACAGCTACCAAATAATATAAAAAATACACAATTGTAACATCCAATTCATTTATTTACAATCATTACTGGTTTCAGAATACATTTATCCTTCCGCCACAGAATATAGTTCCATACACAAGATCAATGATTGCACTAAACATTTAGTTGCCTTTGAGCCAAAAAACAACTAACCTATTCCTTAACGGGATTCACAGTTATTGATACATTGCCTGTAAAAGTACAGTTATTTAAACAGTTATCTAAAGCAGCCTGTTATGGTGGTGGTGTGTTGATATCTGGTGACGGCAGAGGGCGTTTGTTTGTTTGACAGTCCCAGGTTCGGGGTCCGGGCGCTAGTCCGACCTCCCGTTAGTCCGACATCCCGCTCTTCCGAAATCATGACAACTCAAGCTCAACCAGTTCTCTCTCCCCAATTTCACCATGTCGTTCTTTGTTCACTTCACCTTCATCTTCATCTAACCACTGCTCAAAACTCAATCCACCCAGTAAATCAAACGTTACTACGAAATCTGACATTTCCTTGTGTTAGAGATTGGCCATTTCCTTGTTGAAGATTTGCAGACTGCAGGCTAACAGTGGGCGGAGTCAGCACAGGGAACAGAGTCAGCATCAGGGAGCGGAGTGATATTGCGGTTGGAGCCGAACTGTGGGTTGTTGGCGTATTTACCACTGTTGCTAGCCAATCAGAATCCAGTATTCACTCATGCTGTTGTAGAAGCTGAGATAATGGCCCTTTTGTGAAATTAAACATTTCAAACACATCACTGACTCTGAAGCTAATTTTCTGATGTAGTCACACCTCAAAAATAATTTCCTTCAATAAAACAGTGAAGGCCAGGGAATTTTGTTTGGCAGAATAATATTTTTAGCTGCAATCAGCAGCGCTGGCCCCTGCGTGCGCTGCTGGTTGCAGCTTCTTGCTGATCTTGATTTGCTGCTGGTGGGCATCGGATATTCTGGCTTGCGTTTGCCAACCCTGTCCTGCTGCCTGGGTCTGTCTGGGTCAGTGTTGTGTGCTGCTCTGCGTGCCCCCCCCCCCCCCCCTCGCCCCGCCCCGCCTCAGCTGCACACTCCTCCTGTATGGGAGGTGGCTCTCTCCTGAGTTTGCTCTGCACTGTGAAGGTTGCGCGACATCCAGCTTTTTCCGCGTGTGTTTGTCACCGGCTACTACTGTATGCTTCCAGTTGAGAATAATAACGGCTGATCATGCGAATGGGCTGTTGCAGCGGACATGGAGGAGCTCAATTGTGGGAGCAGATTGGCTGCTGCCTGCTGCAGGCACATCTAACGTTAAAACGCTTCATGCATATCGATGCATACGGATGCGATGCGATTTCCGTTTCCCCAACGACTTATTCTCTGTTTTTCTCTGTTAACCTGGAGAGCACTGTCGCCACCTAAGGGTTCTGTAAAATAGGTTATAGACCTCCAATAGCTATAATATTTGTACAGGAGAGGCAGAAGGCTTTGATCGACGCCCCACCGTCAAAAAACGCAATTGAGGAACATGTTCGTCCTTGGCACTCTACGTTACTATTTGAAATGACGAACATGTTCGTCCATGGCACTCAATGAGTTAAATACAATGTATTATTATTATTATTATTATTATATTGCATATAGCAGCACCAAAGTCACTCTTCTGCATTCAGCATACAAACCAAGGGATTTCATCCACCATTCATTTTTCCATCTACATTTAGTAAAATTTGTATAAAAATAGTTTTACTTGGTCAAACCAAGCGATTCAACTATGTTTAGAATCAGGAGAGACATAATATTTCACCCAGACTGAAAAAACTAAAACAAACAAAACGTTTTTTTTATCAGTTTTTATGAATTAAAAAGTAATAAAAAATCGAATAAAAATCGAATATTGAAAATAATAAAGCCAATGAAAATCGAATTTGATTATAGAGTAAGATTGACAGCCCTACATCACACACACAAAACATGCAGTCACACAGGACGAGAAACACTAACCCTAACCTTAACTCTAATGCAAAAAAATACAGAAACAAGAGGGGGAAGGGGGGGGGGGACGAATGCAAGCTTAACATTCTTCATAGGTATTCATTTAACCGCTACTTCCAAAAAATTGACAAATCAACAAAAGTTGTAATCAATTGATAGCAGTGTTGTCCACTGAGAGTCTTACCGCTGGAAAAGCGTGCACCGTAAGTCACTTGTCACCCGCAGGACCGGGAGTTGTCTCAAGATTCAAGATTTTTATTGTCACTCCGTAGTACAAGTATCACGTGTGAAATTCTTGTGCTGTAGGCTCCGTTACAACATAGTGCAAAAAATAAAAGATATATAAATAAAAAACAAGAGGCAACAGGCAATAGCGCAGTAAGACACGCCACAGAGAGTGGCGTATTCACTGCCAATGTTCTGTCCTCGCTAAGTGGTGTCCCCATGAACGTATATTCAGCTATACAGACAGCTAAACACTCTCCCAATCAAGCTCCAAGGAACAGACCGATGTGTTGAATTTGGCAGTTTAATCAGAAGTAAGTGTAAAACTGTGAATAAAAGAACAGGGGAATACAAATGAAAATATTGCATCAGTATGCAATATCACACAAAGCTTGGCTTCAGTGCTAGATGACATTTTGCAACACCACATTACAAAAAACAGAAGTTTTGTTACAGCATATGGTAAATACAGTGTAAGTCTGTAAATCTATGACCATTTCTTTAAATGTCACTTATCAAACCATCTAATTTGACTGTAAAACAAACAATAAACTCCACAATTGCTGATGTAGACAAAGCACGGTTAGCTAAAACCCCATTCACAACCATTGCTAACTTAGACAAGGCATTATTAACTAAACATGCAAAATACCATATATTCTCAAACAAATAATCATGCATCTATGTCACTTTTATGTTAATAAGCAATGCTACTTACAGATGATGCCATGTATAAGCTACAAAGAAGAGGATGGCATTAGTGTTGTAGCCAGCAGTGAAGTGTGGCTCCCTCAGGCAAGATTTTGAGAGAAAAGGATCAGTTTCTGTCTCCGGAGAAACACTTGGAGGCGGGCTTAAGAAGTTAAGTTTCTGTTTCCGGAGAAACACTTAGAGGCGGTGCACCACCTCTGCCAGTCCTCGAGCTTCTCCTTGGGGAGTGGTGCATCCCATTCACAAGTGTCAGTGCTTAATTCTCTCAAGATAGAGCGACCTCGAACACTGACAGGAGCAGCAAAGCCTAGTGGGTCAAATAAGCTGTTGATGGTAGATAACACACCACGACGTGTAAAGGGCTTGTCAGTAGCAGCAACTCGGAAGGTCAGAGTATCAGTAGCAAGGTCCCATCCCAGGCCCAGGCTGCGCTGTGCAGGAGGAAGGTCCTGACCCACATCCAGATCTTGTAGGTTTGCGGCTAGGTCTTCAGCCGGGAAAGCGCTCATAACCGCAACACTGTTAGATACAATCTTATGCAGTCTGAGATTGGATTGAGCCAGCATGTCTTGTGCTCCTTTCAGCACCTTGATGGCTTCCTCTGCACTGGGGAAAGATTTCAGGCCATCGTCGACATAGAAATGTCGATATACAAAGTTCCTCACTTCAGGTCCAATGTCCTCTTCGCCCTCCATGGCCGTCCTCTTCAGCCCGTAGATGGCCACAGCTGGTGAGGGACAATTCCCGAACACATGAACTCTCATGCGGTACTCCAAAACTTCGCCATCGAGTTGGTGGTTGCGAAACCACAAGAATCTGAGATAGTCCCGATGATCCGCTCTCACTAGGAAGCTGTGAAACATCTGTTGGATGTCTGTCATCACAGCTACTGGCTCTGTCCTGAAGCGCATGAGGACCCCGAGCAAGGTGTTTTTGAGGTCTGGGCCCTGTAAGAGCACATCATTCAATGATATGCCCTTGAACTGTGCGCTTGCGTCAAAGACAATCCTTATTTTCCCCGGTTTCTGGGGGTGGTAAACACCAAAGCTTGGTAAATACCAATACTCTTTGCCAGTCTCTGGTGGAGGAGCTAGCTCAGCATGTTCATTTCTGAAGATGGCTTCCATGAAGTCCACAAAATGGCGTTTCATCTCCGGTTTCCTATTCAGGGTCCGGCGGAGTGACATCAGTCGACTGAGGGCTTGCTCTCTGTTATTTGGTAAGCGCGGTCTCGGAGTACGAAACGGCAGAGGAGCCACCCAGCTGTTGGAATCATCTTTCATGAACTCCCTATTCATGATCTGAAGGAAGATTTCATCCTCGATAGAGGGTGCTAGCTTGTCGTCATCTTCAGAGTGGCTGAAAACCAGCTTGCCTAGGCCTGACTGGGTAGAAGCCTGCGTGCTAGGAGGTTTGCACTGCTCACTTACTATCTTCTCTTTGAGGAAGATTCTGCTCTCACAGGGCTTGAAGTAACTGGGACGCCCGTTCTCGAGGACATTGGTCTTGAATGTATTGACAGTTGGCCGGTGGGCTCCGCCAAGACAGACGTCACCAACTATGACCCAGCCTAGATCCAGTTGTTGGGCGTAGGGTGCATTGTGATGACCATTGCACTGGCTGCGCACTTTGTGTACACGGATGATGTCTCTGCCAAGTAACAGAAGGATCTCAGCCGAAAGGTCAAGAGGAGGAATCTTGTCAGCGATAGGCCTGAGATGCATGTGACGACGTGCAGCCTCTGGTGTTGGAATTTCATCCCTATTATTGGGAATTAGATTGCACTCGATGAGGGTTGGTAGTGCTAGGTGAAGTTCCTCATCAGCTGACTCCACCATAAATCCAGTGGCCCTCCTTCCAGCAGTATTTGTAGTTCCGGCACATGTTTTTAGGGTGTAAGGAGAAGTGTCACTCTGGATGTCAAACATATCAAAGAACGCTGATCTAGCTAGTGACACATTACTTTGATCATCCAGTATCACATATGTCTTCATCCTTTGCTCTGGGTGCCCCTTCGGATAGACGTTGACCAGACAGATTTTCGAGCAGGATTTTCCTTGAAGACCCTCACCGCAGACCTCTGTGCATGAGGAGGTTGCGACATCTGGAGTGTGCTCAGTCGGTGGCTCCCCACCATGGTCAGTAGCAGGCGTATTGGAACTTACAGCCCAAGGTGCTGGCCCTGCATGGAGTGCTGAGATGTGTCGGTCACTGTTGCATTCCATGCAACAGATAACTGCTTTACACTCCTTAGCCTGGTGTGTTGTTGAAGCGCAACATTTAAAACATATGTAGTTCTCTGTTCAGGAAGCGCCTTCGTTCTGCAAGTGATTTTTCCCGAAAACCTCAACACTTCTTAAGGGAATGAGGTTTCTTGTGGAGAGGACACTGTCTATCTGGATCCATGACAGGCCCTTTAGTGGAGTCTGAGGAGAAGGGGTTTCCTACTTCAGTTTTACTGACTGATATAGGTCTGGTTTTCCATTGTTTTGATGAAGACCCGTCACCTTTGAACGCAGCTGAGTTGGAGATCGGGAGAGCAAAACTAGGATCAGTCCTCATCTCTGCATAGCGGAACACAAAGTCTACAAAGAATGAGAAAGGGGGATATGGAACATTATGGTACCTCTTATAGTGAGAGCCCTGAGTTATCCACTGCTCTTGCATGTTGTGGGGCAATTTCTCCACAATAGGGTTTATTCCCCTTGCTGTGTCAAGAAAGCTGAGTCCCGGTAAGTAACCCTCAAGCTTTGCTGCTTCAATTTCCAGGAGCAAATCTCCAAGTTCTTGAAGCTTCTGGAAATCTCTGTTTGAAAGTTTGGGGAAGTGGTCCAATCTATTGAAGAGAGAAGCCTCAATTGCCTCTGGAGAGCCATAGCACTTGTCCAGCCTCTGCCAAAGCATCTCCAAACCGGTAGACGGATTATTAACGTGAACTGCCCTTATCCTTTTGGCATGTTGCAGTGACTCCCCACCAAGCCACTTAATGAGCAGGTCCAATTCTTCACTGGGTTTGAGGTCTAGCCCCTCTACAGCATTAGTAAAGCTAGATTTCCAGGACAGATAACTAGCAGGCTGATTATCACTTTCAGTCCAGCTGTGACAAGGTCTCGGCGGGCCAGATATATAGCTAAGTCAGATACACCTTGGACCTCTGATCGTGAGCGATGTGGAAGCTGGTTTGCTGAGTCTGTGCGATAGCCTGTATGGAAGGTGGGGCCATTCACATCTGTGTGGACGGACGCAGCACCCGAAAATGTTTTCTTCTGGTCGGTTTGCTGTAGGGTTTCAGTACGAAAAGCTGGGGAATCTGACTGCTGTGGGTTTTCACTGTCATGATGGCCTTCAATGTCCAAAACACATTTGTGCTGTGGCTTGTGAGCGGCCTCTGTTCCTTCATCAATTTGAGCTGAAGCGACATTTTGATGGGCAAAATGTGCTTGGACGTACTCACCAGTACGACGTAGTGATTGCTTTGGTGATAGAGCGTGTCTGGCTTTACTCACACGGTCACAATTATCTAAATCTGCAGCTGCTTCAAATACTTTAGCTTCTGCTGAGGCAGCCTCGGCTTCACACTCTTCTTTTAGTGCATTCAATGTAGCCTCTATGCGAGCCTTCTCCACTTGCATATCTATTTGACGCTTTGCATAGGCTGCTCGTGTGCGTGCAGCTTCCGCTTTGGCACGAGCTTGAGCAGCAGCTACATTGGCTGAAGACTTGCTTGAGCGTCGCGAAGAGGCGTGTGATTCAGGAGCTTCTGACCTGACATCCAGGTCTTGAGGATCCATGTCATTGGGGTTTGGGATTGACATCTCTGTATCAGGCTAGCGGAAGAGGGAGGTGGAATGCCAGTCTTCTTCTGAATGCGTTTCTTCACAGCTTGGATGATGGTTCATCTTTTTACTGTTCTGTCCTCGCTAAGTGTTGTCCCCATGAACGTATACTCAGCTATACAGACAGCTAAACACTCTCCCAATAAAGCTCCAAGGAACAGACCGATGTGTTGAATTTGGCAGTTTAATCGTAAGTGTAAAACTGTGAATAAAAGAACAGGGGAATACAAATGAAAATATTGCATCAGTATGCAATATCACACAAAGCTTGGCTTCAGTGCTAGATGACATTTTGCAACACCACATTACAAAAAACATAAGTTTTGTTACAGCATATGGTAAATACAGTGTAAGTCTGTAAATCTATGACCATTTCTTTAAATGTCACTTATCAAACCATCTAATTTGACTGTAAAACAAACAATAAACTCCACAATTGCTGATGTAGACAAAGCACGGTTAGCTAAAACCCCATTCACAACCATTGCTAACTTAGACAAGGCATTATTAACTAAACATGCAAAATACCATATATTCTCAAACAAATAATCATGCATCTATGTCACTTTTATGTTAATAAGCAATGCTACTTACAGATGATGCCATGTATAAGCTACAAAGAAGAGGATGGCATTAGTGTTGTAGCCAGCAGTGAAGTGTGGCTCCCTCAGGCAAGATTTTGAGAGAAAAGGATCAGTTTCTGTTTCCGGAGAAACACTTGGAGGCGGGCTTAAGAAGTTAAGTTTCTGTTTCCGGAGAAACACTTAGAGGCGGGCTTAAGAAGTTAAGAGAAACTACCCAAAACAACCAGCAGAGGGTGACAAAAGGCATGCAAAACAGATCTGGGTCCAGCACAGCCAATAGTGCAAATGGCATGAACATACTTTAAACATAATTAAACATAACATTCTGTTAGGTGCAAATAGTGTATACCTAATTAAACATACTACTGAACATTAGTCATACATAATGGTAGCATCTACAGTGCGGTACATTACGGCTACTACACTATTTGTATATGTTAAGGAGTCTCGTGGCCTGAGAGAATAAACGATTTGTGCGTGCTCTTGGAACCCTGTATCTCCTCCCTGAGGGTAGCAGGGATAACAGACTGTTGTGGGGGTGGTTTGTGTCTTTGATGATCTTCAGGGACCTCCTGAGGCACCGCTGGTTGTACAGATCTTGCAGTTCTGGCAGCTCACATCCTGTTATGTGCTGGGCCGCGCGCCTCACCCTTCTTAGTGCCCTGCGGTCCATGGTGGTGCAGTTCCCGTACCAGGTCGTGAAGCAGCCAGTCAGCAGGCTTTCAATGGTGCTTCTGTAGAAGTCGCTGAGGATTTTTGGCCTTAGCCCGAATTTCTTCAGGTGCCTGAGTCCGTGTAGTCGCTGTTGGGCCTTTTTGACAACAGTGGCGGTGTGGTTGGCCCATGTCAGGTCCTGGTGGATATTGACTCCCAGGTACTTGAAGCTGTCCACCCTTTCCACCACTGTGCCCCCCCCCCCACTGCCCCCCCCCCTTCTGTAGTCTACAATGACCTCCTTTGTCTTGGATACGTTCAGAGAGAGGTGGTTGTCTTGGCACCATTGTTCCAGGGCCTCCACCTCCTTTCTGTAGGCTGTCTCGTCGCTCCTGCAGATCCGCCCCACGACCGCTGTGTCATCTGCAAACTTCACGATGGTGTTCGAAGTTTGAGTTGCCACGCAGTCGTGGGTGTGGAGGTCATACCAGAAGGGGCTGGAGACGCACCCCTGTGGCGCTCCTATGCTGATGGTCAGTGGGGAGGAGGTGACGTTGCCCACTTTCACCACCTGGCGGCAGCCTGTTAGAAAGTCCAGGATCCAGTCACACATCACTTTGCTTAGTCCCAGATCCTTGAGTTTGCTTACCAGCCTGGAGGGTACTATGGTGTTGAATGCTGAGCTGTAGTCCACGAACAGCATTCTCACATAGGTGACCTTCCCCTCCAGGTGGGAGAGGGCGGTGTGGAGCACGTGTGCTACTGCATCCGCTGTGCTCCTGTTGGGGCGGTATGCGAATTGTAGCGGGTCGTGGTCCGGGGGGAGTGTGGGGCGGATCTGTGATATAACCAGCTTTTCGAAGCATTTGCTGGCTATGGGCGTTAGGGCTATTGGGCGCCAGTCGTTGAGGCTGGTCACTTTCTGCTGTTTGGGAATGGGGATGATTGTTGCTGTTTTGAAGCAGGGGGGAACTTGCCGGAGGGAGAGAGACTGGTTAAAAATGTCTGTGAATACGCCTGCCAGCTGGTGTGCGCAGGCCTTGAGGACACGCCCAGGGATGCCATCCGGGCCGGCCGCCTTGCGTGGATTGATACGCGAGAACGACCGGCGGACTTCATCCTCGGTGATGGTGAGGGGGCGGTCCGGATCTATGGGGAGGGGAGGTGGGGGTTGTGGTTGTGGGTGGGGGCAGGGAGGGTGTGAGTGGGAGGGGGGGTTGGTGGTTAGGTGGGAGTGGAGGAGAGGTGGGGGAGATAAGGAGTGGGGGGAAGGTGAGGGGGGGTTAGTGGTTAGATGAGAGTGGATGGGGGGTGGGGGAGGATAGGGTGGAGGGCACTGAGTTAGATAGGGGTGGGGGGTAGGTGGGGGGTGGGTAGGGGGTTTGTGGGGTGATACTGAGGGGTGGGTAAGGGAGGAGGGCACTGGGTTAGATCAGAGTGGAGGGTAGGTTGTGGGGCAGTGGGGGTGAGGGAGGGAGGGTGGTGGGGGGGAGAGAGGGGGAGAGAGGGAGGGGAGAGGAGGAGGGGTTGTGGGGTGATGGGGGGTGAGGGGGAGCGGAGGGGAAGGGGTGGTGGGTTGGGGGGGTGGGCGCTATGGCAGAGGGGTCGAACCTAGCGTAGAACGCATTGAGTTCGTACAGCAGGGTGGGTGACGTGCTGGGGTTCTGTTGTTTCACCCCTTTGAAGTATGTGGCAGCATGGAGTCCACTCCACAGGTGTCTGGGGTTTTTAGTGTCCAATTTTGACTCCAGCTGCTTTCCATAATCTCTCCGTGCTTTTTTTATTTTGGTTCGGAGGGCATATTGTGCCTGCTTATTGTTCTGGTGTACCAGAACTGAAGGCGGTGGTCCGGACATCACTGTTGACCCAGGGCTTCTGATTTGGCATTATTTTGATTATCTTTGTTGGGACTATATCCTCGGTGCACTTCCTTATGAAGCATGCATATTCGCCCAGGTCTCCTGCAGCCTTGAACTCCTCCCATACTACTTGGTCAAAGCAATCCCTCAGAATGTCGTCTGATTGGTCTGACCAACAGTGGGTGGTTCGGAATGCTGGGGGCTGTTTTTTGAGTTTTTGTTGGTACCTTTGTTGGTTTTTGCCTCGGGTGTGGAAGTGGATGTGCTGGTGAAGCCTGGGCATTCTCCCTCTCAGGTTTCCCTCTCAGGTCTCCGCGTTCACAGAGTCCAGGAAAGCAGAAGCCTTGGATGTATCTTCAAATGTGAAACGCTCGCCGGCTTGGCTGAGGGAAATCTTCGCTATGTAGAGTAGGAAACTTGATCTGATGACCAGCCACTTCCACTGGATGTTTTCGGGACTCGTTAAGAATCAGGTGCTGATCTGTATATATCAGGCACTCAGATGGTCTTCGTCTTTTGGTCACACCGAGGGCCTTCGAGTCAATTTGACCCGGCTCATGTTCAACCATTCTAAAGTCGTTATAAACCCCCAAAATCCTACTAATCATAGTTTGTTCTTCATTTTAATAAAGAGCTACTCAAGTTTATTTATTATCTCCGTGAGGAGATTATGAGATTGTCGCTGTCAGTGCGTCTGTCTGTCTGTGCGTCTGTGCGTGCGTGTGTTCCTGTGTGTGCGTGTGTTCCTCCCGGATCTCGAGAACCGTTGGTCGGATCTACTTCAAACTTTGGGAGTGTACTAAGGAGTACGTGATGGAGTACAGTGACCTGTTTTCGTGCAATTCGGTATAGCGCCACCTACTGGCAACACAGTGCGTGTATTCCTTGTGTGTTCCTCCCGGATCTCCAGAACCGTTGGTCGGATCTACTTCAAACTTTAGGAGTGTACTAAGGAGTATGTGACAGAGAACAGTGACCTGTTTTCGTGCAATTCGGCATAGCGCCACCTACTGGCAACACAAGTGGTTTATCTTGAGAACCCCTCGTCCGATCAACTTCAAACTCGGGGAGTGCGCTTAGGGAGACCCAACGGAGTGCAGGGAGCTGAATTCCAGGCAATTTGGCATAGCGCCACCTACTGGCAACAAATAAAACATCTTGCAATTCGCCTTAGCACCACCTACTTGCAACAAAAAATGCTTATCAACAACTCTTTCCCGGGGTTTCTCCAAGAAAATTCCGCCCACACAGGTGCAAGAGAGGTGAACTGTAGCTAAAAATAGCAAAAAAGTATCAAAACATACTGTCAACTCTGAGTGAACTTTCATTGTGTGTGTGTGTGTGTGTGTGTGTGTGTGTGTGTGTGTGTGTGTGTGTGTGTGTGTGTGTGTCAGAATGCAATGTTTACTAGAAAATACCAATATGTCTAACATTTTCAAAGAAAGAAATTGTCTAAATTTCACTTCTGACCCCTTTTAGCCTCCACTTTCAATGGCCGGGTCAAATTGACCCGAAGACCATGGGTGTTATATGTTGATGCAGGGGGGGGTAGCAAATGCATGAAATGTACCATTTTCATATCACATGTTTAGTACAGTAAATGAGCCAAGCAGAAGAAGTTTCATAGAGAAAAAAATATTTTAACATACTTTTCCTTGATGTTGAAATTTTAAAACGGGTCAAATTGACCCGAAGACCATGCAAGGGTTAAGGGTATGGACAAGAAGTGGAGTCCCTGGGAGCCCCGACTCTGTGTGCCCACATAATTTCCATGCGCTGCCAGTGTGGGCTACCATTTTGGGATAATGGATATTAATTATTTGATCGATCTTCAAGCTGGGTGAGTTTGTCTTCATATTTGGACAGTTTTGGCTGAAATTGCGCACAGTCTGTTTCCAGTTTAGCCACACGGGATTCAATCTTCCCAACAGCGGTGTGGAGTGATTTCAGCTGTTTAGCCTGGCGGTTCAAAGTAGACTGCATTGTGTCAACTTTTTTCTCCAACCGGTCAAATCATTCTTTAATCTGCTTCTTGAAAATGTTTAGACAGTGCCTCTTCAATTTTTCAAAGTTTGTACTACCATGCTGGTAGTAGAGGCGGCGCTTCGGAAAGTATGTTTGTTGTTTGGTGTTCCCGTGTGGCAACTCTCCTTGTGCGCATAAAGTTAGCCAGATTTCCACATTTAGATTGTCAAGATTACGTCTTGCTATTTTCTCCCGGCAGTTTAGTGGAAATTCTGGCACATTAGGGTGTTTAAAATTAGATACAGAGCTTGAGGAGCTCAGCCAGACTCACTGCCCTCATCACACCAGAAACCTTTCAGAAAAGGTTGGAGGTGCAGGTCTTGATAGACCTATAGCGCCTCCCAGAGGGCAGGGGTGAACAGGTGGTTACCTGGGAGTGGTGGGACCCCATCCTGACTGACTGTGGATGGTCTGTTAGAGAGTCCATAATCCATCTGCATGTGGACTGATTGATACCCAGGTCAAGAAGTTTGGACACCAATTTGTTGTGGACGATGGTGTCAAATGCAGAGCTAAAATCAACAAACAGCATTGTCACCACAGTTTTTTTTTCTAGTGAGGTAAGGGAGGATGGTCCTCCCTTATTTTGTTAGAAGAGATGGGGGATTTTATATAATAATATATATATTTTTAATAAAATATCAATCAAATGTGTTTTTTCTTAATAAAAATCATGCTATTCTTAAAATGCCTCAACAGTGACACCTGTAGGGCACTGATAGAGCGGCATGCAGACAGAGTCTGTGCCAGTCTGTCATGCCCTAGTCTCGCTAGCCAGCCTCTCTTCCCTTCCGTCAGAGAGTCTGGCACCGCAGGTTTCCATTGTGGGATTGCGAAAAAAAATGCTCTGTTTGGGTTAACCAATCATCCTCGTCTTGGGCGGTGCTTAACGTTAGTGCCCTTGGAAAATAGTTTCGGGGTGGAACTTGTGCCGAGCAGGCCTTCTTTATTGCACAATCCAAATTTTCTTCAAAACTTGCCATTTTCAGTGTGTAGCAATGAGTTAGCCTCTAGGTTTCTGCCATTAGCTTTCTACGCTAGCTAGTTAGCATTGTTGTTTTCACATTCGGCGGCCGGGAGCATTACAGCGACACACATGGGCCGCTCTGATTGACATGGTCGGAGCCAATGCGTGAGAGCTTGCAAGCGGGGGAGCGGATATCCTGCTGCCACTGAAACAGCCGCTCGAATGGGAGAGCAGCTTTAGAGCAGGGGATGGCTTATCCCTGTTGCCTGTTTCCATGGCACCAGACTCTCTGATGGAAGGGAAGAGAGGCTGGCTAGCGAGACTAGTCATGCCCTGGTCATGCCCTCGGGGGTAGAGGAGAAAAACATTCTCCCCTAGGGTGTTTGATTCCCATGGTAATTTATCTCATGCTAAATATTATTGGTTGAAAACACATGCGTTTCACAAGGAACAGTGCAATTGTGTTTTTCAACCAATCATATTTAGCTGGAGCCTAACCCGCCCTCACCAATCAATACCAAACAATGAATTTATTCAACCTAATTGGTTGTTGATTGGATAGATTGCTAAGATTGACATTGTATTGTCCAATGCTGAATGCTCTGAAAATCTTGTGGAATCCAGCTCCATTGTCTACTAGGAAGTGATGACCTCCACTTTGCTGTGACCACCTGACAGTAGGCTAATAGATAGATTTACAGACAGTAGCACCTATACTTTCCCCTTTCTATTTTCCTATTTTTATTATTATCAAGTAGTAAGCTTTCTACACGAGTTTAGAGAGAGAGCAGCACGGTACACGGAGGCTGAAATCCCAACAAAGCAAACACTGGGATAGTGCAACGTCATCGCCTGCACGCGCACCGGTTACAGACGGCATGGATGTTCAAGTAAGTCAATTAAGTTCGAGTTATCCGGGTCTTCTAGTAAATTCGGCGTGCAAATGGTCCACCAAGCAGTGCTACTTTTTCATATTATATTGTTTTATGCTGAATAGCCCGCCATTTCCTAATAAAAATGGCGATCTTAAACTCCCACATTTTTTAACTGAATTTGGCAGCACGCAACTCGCCCCCTCCATGCAATGGAATGAAATGAAACTTGTAGCCTATGTTGGAAGTAGTGAAGTGTTTTTGATTGATTTATTCATCCATCAAACCTTTTACTGACAGACTAACTTTAAATATCTTACTTTATTTTGAGGTGCATTACATTGCTCAGCCAGAAATTATTCCCACCTCAACTCTCTTTCTTCTGGGCCTAACGTTAAAATGCACCAGATGACATCCATTTTATTTGTCCTCAATCTCCATTGAAATTGTGTGAAAATGCACCTTCTTGCAACAGTTGTAGCCTAAGCTAGTGGTTTTCAAAGTTGGGTCCCCAGCAAAAAGGGGGGCTTCATCTAGTTTCACTATAATTCCATGCCATCCATAAGTACCACAATCTAAGCTAGTGTAGAAGTGAGTAACTAGGCTAATAATAAATAAATAAAACCACAAATAATTGACAAACATCTCAAAATAAATACTTATTTACTCTGAAAAATGAAATAGTGAGAAAAGGAACATTTATTGATGGTTAAAACTGAATAATGACATCACAACAGTCTAATCCTAATGCTAAATTAAAATGAGATATTCCTCTAAATCTGTCTTCAAACTACAAAACAAAAAAAGAAAAACGCCCAAATTGTTTTCTCCCAAAGGGAGAGTCTCTTCCCTTGCTTTCTAGCTCACCAGCCGCCACTGATTGTCACATATTATGAACCAGGACACTCCAGGTGAGTCAGTGCAGTGTGGCTGTGTTGATGGTGTCTCCTGTTGACCTGTTAGCTTTGTATACAAATTGGTGTTGGTCCAGAGTGGGAGGGAGAGAAGATTTTATGTGCTTCTCATTAGCCTCTCAAAACACGTCATCACAGTAGAGGAAAGAGCCACAGGTCTATAGTCATTTAGGCTGCTGATAGATGTTTTTTTGGGTACAGGTACAATGGTGGCAGATTTAAAGCATTCAGGGACAGTCGCATTTAATGTTGGATTTAAGCTCTCTGGGTAGGTATTGAGTTTAGCTTATTGTTCTCTAAACAATTAGCGCTGCATATAGGCTACCAGCATAGTGCTTGTGTCTGTGTGTCCATTTTTTCACCTTCCATGGATCTGCCCAACTGCATACCCACTATTAAGCACCCCTCCCCAGGCTACACACAGACGCCCGCCCCACCAGGACCTTGTGCCCCTGGTATTCCAATGTAAACATTGTGGTCCTGGTACTACTATCACCCTACATGGACCTATGTTACTCACTGGCCAGACCTTGCTGGCCCAGTGGCCCAAGCTGAAGCACAGCTGCCGGGGGGAACAGACAGCCATCTGTGCCCTGGGATCCCGGGAATTATAAACGTATCAAACATATAGCTTGTATGCTTGCTAATCAGTGTTTGGCCTGCTCGCTGCTAACAGCTTTTATTTTTGAAGGAGTAGGTCTAGAAATGTATCATCCGGTCTGAGAACGTACACCTCAGGTCTAGAGGCGTGCAATTCTGCGTCTGAGAATGTACAGTATGTTCCGCTGCAGCAGTTAGATGTAGTATCCCAAAAAAGAGGCCAAGGTAATGGCTGTGTGCAATCACAAAAAGGCGCCTAACTTGCAAACACCACAGAACTTTGTAGAAAGGTTGGCAGAGGTATACACTCTAATGAGCGGCCTCTGGTTTGTTCTGTGTCCCTGGGGTTTGAAACCTGGTGTCTTCTGTTGTGGTGTTATTACATTGTTTATTAATAATATCTTCACAACTTCGGAAATATTTACTTAATCTTTCCTTCACTTGCACTGTTTGTTTTCTCTTGCAAACTCACTTCCATATCTAACCTGTCTTGTTTGCAGAGTTTGACCTCAACAGCACTGACCTGAGACTGGTGCTGGTAGGTCAGGAGAGAGTGGGGAAGAGTGCAGCAGGAAACACCATCCTGGGCAGGAAGGAGTTTGCCTCTAGCTTAAGTTTCAGACCAGTGACGCTGAGAAGTGAGAAGAGAGAGGGTGATGTGTTGAGGCACAGAGTGATCGTGGTGGACACCCCTGGTCTCTGCAGCAGCCAGCTGTCTGAGGAGGAGGTGAGGGAGCAGCTGGAAGAAGCCCTGAAGCTGAGCGCTCCAGGTCCCCATGCATTCCTCCTCACCCACCAGCTGGGGCGCTTCACCCAACAAGAGCAGGAAGGGATGGAGACACTGGAGAAGATGCTGAGTCCTGCAGTCAGAGATTACACCATGGTGCTATTCACATTTGGAGATGGACTGGGAGACACAGACATAGAGCAGTTCATTAACGAGGACAAGAACCTACAGAAGCTGCTTCAGAAATGTGATGGGCGTTATCATGTGTTCAACAACAAAGAGGCAGGAAACACTGATCAGGTCAGAGAGCTCCTGAACAAAATTAGAAACAGAGGACACTCATATTATGTAAGAACTTCTCCCTCAAATGAGCCTGCAGTGGGTCACATTAAGACAGGTCTGCTAAGGGTTTTGTCCAGCCCGGCATGTCTGCTGTTGCTGGCAGTAGCTGTATTAGCATTATTGGGATGCATTATATACCTACTAAATAGGCCTATGGAATGCCCACCAACCCCCCAACAGCCACCACCAACAACAACACCACCACCAACAACAGCAACAACAAGAACAACACCCACCAACACCACCACCAACAACACCACCACCACCACCACCACCAACAGCAACAACAAAGGCAAGAACAACACCGCCACCACCACCAACAACAACAACAACAACAACAACAACACCACCACCACCAACAACAACAACACCAACTCAACACCAACACCAACAGCAGCACCACCAACAACAACAACAACAACAACAACACCAACAGCAACAACAACAACAACACCAGCCCAACACCAACAGCAGCACCACCAACAACAACAACACCAACACAACACCAACACCAACAGCAGCACCACCAACAACAACAACAACACCACCACCACCACCACCACCACCAACAACAACACCAACCCAACACCAACAGCAGCACCAACAACAACACCACCAACAGCAACAACAACAACAACACCACCACCACCACCACCAACAACACCACCAACAAAAACACCAACAACAGCAACAACAAAAGCAAGAACAACACCACCACCAACAACAACAACACCACCAACAACAACAACAACAACACCACCAACAACAGCAACAACAAGAACAACACCCACCACCACCACCAACACCACCACCACCAACAACAGCAACAACAAAAGCAAGAACAACACCACCACCACCGCCAACAACAACAACACCACCACCACCACCACCAACAACAACACCAACCCAACACCAACAACAACACCACCAACAACAACAACAACAAGAACACCCACCACCACCACCACCAACACCACCACAACAACACCAACAACAGCAACAACAAAAGCAAGAACAACACCACCACCACCGCCAACAACAACAACACCACCACCACCACCACCAACAACAACACCAACCCAACACTAAAAACAACAACACCATAAACAACAGCAACAACAACTGCAACTGGTAGGGCCTAACGGATGGCGGGGTTGGATTCGGGGTGAAAAAATACATATAGTCCTTTAAAAGCATCGTGATCTGACCTTCCGTTTCCCAGAAAATGTCAACTTTTCTCTAATTGGATAGTTAGAGGTCGGCACCCATTTTTATCCAATCACAGAAAAATTGAATTTTTGGGGAAAACGGAAGGTCGCATCGCGATGCCTATAAAGAACATGTATTTCCCCCCAAATCCAACGCCGCCATCCGTGAGTTACAGTTGCGGAGATACGTCCGCCCTGCCTGCAGGACCACAGGAGAGAGATAGAGGCAGGAGGCGGTTGGGGGTTCGAAGTTACTGAGAAAATACTATATTTCAGCGATTGCTGTCAGAATATCCATTTAACACTTATTTTAACACAAAAACATTGCTGAATGCAGCTTTAAATGCATAAAATAAGGTCTGTGGTTAACAAAAGTTTATGAAACTGCGGCCTTTGTGTCACTACAATAATCCTCACCAATAAGGACCACTTTTATGACTTTTGAAACATGAATGCGCTTCTTTAAATGTGATTTTTAGAAAACACTTCAAAAAGCATAAGGTTTGTGAAGATTATCGTGCTGACACAAAGTTAGCATTTTCATAAACTTTTGTTAACCACATTGAAATCCTCATTCTAAAACCCCATTGAGTTTTCCCTGTAAGATCCAGGAAGTCCAGGGGCTCTATCTTCCCAAAAGTGCTAATTTAGCGTTTGCGCTCGACACTGTGCGCAATGCAAATTGGGGGCGGACACAAGCGCATGCCTGTGATAATTGTACTGGGCATTGGCTGCCCCATGCCAAAACAGGCGTTTCAGCGCTAAAATGTAGGATTGATGGCAATACCCTATCGTCAGCAGCGCACAATTACTTTGCGCTAAAAGCTTTGAAAAGGACCTCTTACGCGCAAATACCTCTCTGTGCTGGGTGCGCTGCACAGAGATTACGGCTGCGCTCACATCGCAGAGAGGTATTTGCGCAGTGGAAAGTGGAATTCCTTTTGGATATGTCATTATGCACAGCCTTGCCACACCAAGACATCAAATTATGCTGCTAAAATTGGGTATTAGCAGATAATTCAGTGAGGCAATCAACTATAACTCACTGAGAAACTTTTATCACATCGCAAAGAGGGAAATTAATTGAGAAAACTTGTTGGACAATGGACATAGGCTATTTACCTTCATAACCCGAAGGGTCGTTGGCACCACAGACGATCTGTCAATAAGCTCCCTCCGTCCTCGCACGAGTGAGTACACTATTACGCATGGAGAGAATTACAGCAAATTGCATGCCTCGCGCAAACAACCATTGCAAGACGGGAATCTGATTTGGTTTTGATTTACGTAACGCCTGTGAATAATTCTGGTAGTTAAGACTGCCCAAATCCCGTTTGCGCAGGCATTTTGGTGCTTTGGTGATTTTGGCACAGCTCTAATTTGCGCTTGCGACACGTGCAGTGAACCTTTCCGCATCCTGCCGGAGAATTGCATCCTAAACATATTTCAGGGCTGTTTTAACTTAGAAATCAGGGAGGTCACATCTACCAGACAATTATATCAATTTTAAACAGTTACATTTCTGTATAAATCATTACAAGTATGCTCCCGTGAGGTGGGGATGCTTTTTTTGCTGCTCGGCAGAACACCTGGCGGACGGCGCAAGGCGGAATGTTATCTTTCGTGCCTTAAGGCACACGCAAACAGGTGCGCGAGCGCTATTAGGGGATAGCGCCTGTCGGAAGATAGAGCCCCAGGACTTCTGCCTTCTGGACTCATTTCTGCGGGGTCTTTTATCCCAAGAGCTAATTCATCCCAAAATGAGGTAATTTAACCAATAATTCCACAGTACCTGAAAAAAGCATCAAACTAAATCAGGACTGATCAAAATCCACAATTATTTTGGGTCAATGGATGAAATTATTTTCATAAGGTTTGCTATGATTTCAGTTTTGGCTGGATGGTGTGTATCACTTTGTATGGAAAATGTCTGAATTAGAATTGAGAATACAATATTACAAGGCATACAATCAAGACCACATATTTTTTACACCTACAAAACAAAGTTGAGTCGTAACACAATATTTGTAACAGCATTGTTTTCTAATCTACTAATAAGAATGACTAACAAGAATGAGAAGTGTCCGTGGTATGGTATGGTGTTTATTCTTAATCCCCGAGGGGAAACATGGTTTGCCACCAGAGCGAGTACAGATACAAACAAGAAACAGTAACATACAGCACAATAACGATAATACAGTAGAGAGAGAGAGCCTCACAAAGCAGAGCTAGCAGTGTTCATTAAAGAATTTTACAGAAGCAGGAACAAAAGATCTTCTAAATCGCTCAGTAGAGCACCGAGGCATCAAAAGCCTATTACTAAACGAACTGCGCAGGGCATTAAATACATTAAACAAAGGATGGCCTTCAAAAGAAAGAATAGAGTTCAGTTTTCTCCTTGTTCTCTTGGCTATAATCATCTCCAAGGAATCAGGGGGAAGGCCAATCACTGAGCCAGCCTTTTTAATCATTTTGTTTATCCTATTTCTGTCCATGACAGTGAGGCTGCCCCCCCCCACCACAGCACAGCATAGAAAAGGACACTAGCTAGGATACCTTGGTAGAACACATGAAGAAGTGACCTGCTGATGTCGAACGATCTAAGCTTCCTCAAGTGGAAAAGTCGAGACTGGGCCTTCTTGAACACAGAATCTGTGTTCTTCTTCCAGTCCAGCTTACTGTCCAGGTGGACACCGAGATACTTATAAGACTGGACTATTTCTACCTCCAACCCTTTAATTATGACAGGGGAGACTTCTGCCTTCTTCCTCCCAAAAGCGATAACTAGCTCTTTGGTCTTTTCAACATTGAGCAGTAAAAAATTGTCATCACACCAGGAAACAAATAAATCAATCTCCTTTTTATAGGACCGATCGTCACCTTTGTTGATGAGACCAATAAGAGCAGTGTCATCAGAGAATTTCTGCATATGACACATGGCCTCACTATGTCTGCAGTCCGCAGTATAAAGAATAAAGAAAAAAGGAGCTAAAACTGTTCCTTGAGGGGCTCCAGTTTTTGTCCAGATGATATCTGATACAGTGTCGTCCAGCCTAACAAACTGAGGTCGAGGCACAAGATATCTCATTGTGTGTGTGTGAGCAGAATTTTGTCCGGCCACAGCTATGCCGTTTTACGTGCGATTGGGCTGAAACTTTCAGGAAGTGTAAAGGGCACCCGTGTGGGTTGACGGAGCCAGCTTTTTTAAATAGGTAATTGCCCTAATTACCTAATGTACCTAATCTACCTAAAGTTGGGCTCCAACTCCCATGGGTCCACTAGTTGAGAAAAGTTGAGAAAAAATATGTTAAAGTTCCATTATGTTACCCCCAGAAAGTGTTCTGATTACAGTTCAAAAGTACAAAAAAGATAGGACTGCTTGTGGCAATACTGTTAAAGTGAAATTGCAGGGGCGTATCGTCCTAAACGCGGTCATTTAGCGTTTGCGCGTTTAACGTCCAGTGCAGCGCAAATTGATGCGCTTTGTTATGCTCCATGCGCTTTGTTATGCTCCCTGCCACGCTAAATGCCTGTGTGCTTGGCACAAAGCTTCAAATGGGCATTTTTAAGTCAAGAATTATTCACAGGCCATGCGCCGGCTGGGGGCGTTATATCAATCCAACCCAATCCGATTGTCGTCTTGCATTCCCTTTAATAGAGTTTGCATGATGCACAGGGGCGGGGCTTACAGGGTTGCATCTGATTTGCCACCCCCCCATTCCATTCATTTCATTGGCTCTTATTGCCGTCAATCATCGTGTGCTACATGCTTCGAGCCAGAGAACACAGTTGCCAAATCTGCTTATTGTAAGCGACTTTGGGCTTGTATTCTCTCCAAAGTCGCTTACAAATATTGGGCTTGTTTCCATACCTGGTTGCTTGTTTCTCTCTCGCCTGTTATAATTGTACTGGGCATAGGTGTGCCACATGCCAAAGCAGGCGTTTCAGCGCTAAAATGTGAGGATATATGGCATTATTCTATTGTCAGCAGCGCGCAATTACTTTGCGCTACGAGCTTTGAAAAGCACCTCTTAGATGCGCTCTAGGCGCTAAAACACTCGCTGCGCTTAATCACACCATAATCTCCGCGCAGCGCAGAAACGTCATTACGCACGGACGTGCCACCGCAGGACATCAAATTCTGCTCCTAAAATTGGGTAACCAGCAGATTATTCGGTGAGGCAATCAATTATAATTCACAGAGAAACATTTATCACATTGCAAGGAGGGGTTATGGTAAATGAATTGAGAAAACTTGTACATTGTAGCCTACTTGCAATAGGCTATTCACCTACTGCTATCCCATAACCCAGAAGGTTGTTGGCACGACAGCCGATTTGTCACGAGCTCTCTCCATCTCTCTCTGTCCTTGGCACGAGTCGTTACGAGACTGGTTTAATTGAGTCCACTGTAAATCCTCCAATATTTTCTTTTGTCTCCGCCGTTTACCCGCTGCAAACACATTTCTATTGTCCACCCCAGTCAACAAAATAACCTGAATTGCATCAAAACACAGATGTTTTTAACAGGTACTGTATATATGATGTGATGGTGTCGTTATGAGATAGGGATTACAGTCAAAAGGCCTACACCTATCCAAATTACGCATGGGCCGAATTACAGCATGCCTGACGCAAACTGTACAGGGAAATCACGTTTGTTGCCTGTTGTTGTGACGAGTTATGTTTCCCCGTTTTTAATTTAATCACCACCATAATTTGGGGTTTTAACTTAAAAACAGGGAGGTCACGTCTACCCGGGATGGCTGTAGCTCAGGAGGTAGAGCGGGTCGTCCACTAATCGCTTTGGATAAAATAGGTCGTGGTTCGATTCCCGCCTCCTCCAGTCTGCATGTCGAAGTGTCCTTGGGCAAGATACTGAACCCCAAATTGCTCCCGATGGTGGTAGCCTGCCGCCATCGCTGTGTGAATGGGTGAATGTACCTACTGATTGTAAAGCACTTTGGATAAAAGCGCTATATAAATGCAGGTAATTTACCATTTACCCAAACAATTATATCATTTTTAAACAGTTACGTTTCTGTATAAAGCATTACATTCACTGAACCATTAACAAAAATAGTGAATGCCTCTATTAAAGAAGATAAATATCCGAATGGCTGGAAGTCAGCCATTGTTGTACCAGTCTTTAAATCAGGAGACTCAAGTATAGTGAGTAATTATAGGCCAATCAGTATCTTGCCTGTTATCTCCAAAGTTGCTGAAAAATGCATTGTTGAACAGCTAATCTCCCATATTAATAGTAGCCCGTACACTCTGCACCCAATGCAGTTTGGCTTTCGGACCAACCACTCCACCGAGACAGCCAACTGCTTCTTTCTAGAGAATATTAAACAAAAGATGGACAAAGGAGGTGTTGTCGGTGCCATATTCTTGGATTTTAAGAAGGCATTTGACACTGTTAGTCATCAGATACTCCTTTGCAAACTTGCTAACTATAATTTCTCCATTGGCGCACTGAAGTGGGTTAAGTCTTGTCTTGCTGATAGAATTCAATGTGTTAGGGTCAGAGGTGAAACATCACCCTTTCTGAGCAATGAAATGGGTGTGCCCCAGGGATCCATCTTCGGGCCTCTCCTATTCAGTTTATTTATAAATGATCTTCCATCTGTTTGCACAGAGTGTGAAGTTCAAATGTATGCTGATGACACCGTTATCTATATTCATGCAAAAACGAAAGAACTGGCAGCTGTTAAACTAAACGCTGCAATGGTGAATGTCAGCAACTGGCTTACAGAGTCTCAACTGTGTCTTAATGTGCAGAAGACAGTTTGTATGTACTTCACAAAATCAAATTCAACATCTGGTAATCCTGGAGTGTTTGTTGCTGGAGAGCCAATCCTAATAGTCTCTCATTTTAAATATCTTGGCATTATCCTTGACTCTACACTATCTTTCAAAAAGCAGGTAAAAAGAGTAATACAGACTGCCAGATACAACTTGTCAAATTTCAGATACATGAGGAATTGTTTAACATCTACTGCTGCGATTCTCTATATGAACGCAATGATCATCTCCCATCTCATGTACTGTATGACTAGCTGGATCCATGCAAAAAACACAACCATGAAACCCATTCTCTCTCTGTACAAGCAGACTCTCAAGGTGCTGGACCGAAAACCGTATACTTACCACCACTGTTACATCCTCAGCAAGTACAGAATCCTCAGCTGGGAAAACCTGACAAAATTCACTGATGCCTGCCTACTGTTTAAAATTTTAAATGGTAAGGCCCCTCCACCTCTCAGTACTTTTGTCAAACAAAAAACATTGCATAATAGGTCCACAAGATCTTCCCAGAGGGGGGACTGTACTGTGCCGTTTAGGTCCAGCTCCTTCAGTCAATCCTGTTTTTCAGTCAGAGCCACTCAGTTTTGGAACATCATACCAACTGATATAAGATACTGTGCTACCTACCACACCTTTACAAAAAAACTCAAGACCTGGCTATTAACAAATCAAACATGTGACCACTTGTAATCAGTTAATTGTGTATTGTATTATTGTTTTTACTATTATTTTGGATTGTGTTGTAAATATTGTGTTTTACTTTTAATGCTTCTGTTTTAGGTGTATGGTTTTATAACATCTCGCCAAAAGGACTACAGTTGCGAATTAGCCAGTTGGCTAAAACTGGCGCATTTACAGTAATGTTGATTAATGTGTACTGTCCTTTTTTTAAATAAACTGAAACTGAAACTGAATAGGTCTTCCTCCTGTAGTCTGTCTACTACAGACTTGAATAGGTCTTCCTCTTGTAGTCTGTCTACTACAGACTTGAATAGGTCTTCCTCCTGTAGTCTGTCTACTACAGACTTGAATAGGTCTTCCTCCTGTAGTCTGTCTACTAAAGACTTGAATAGGTCTTCATCCTGTAGTCTGTCTACTACAGACTTGAATAGGTCTTCCTCCTGTAGTCTGTCTACTACAGACTTGAATAGGTCTTCCTCCTGTAGTCTGTCTACTACATACTTGAATAGGTCTTCCTCCTGTAGTCTGTCTACTACAGACTTGAATAGGTCTTCCTCATAGTCTGTCTACTACAGACTTGAATAGGTCTTCCTCCTGTAGTCTGTCTACTACAGACTTGAATAGGTCTTCCTCCTGTAGTCTGTCTACTACAGACTTGAATATGTCTTCGTCCTGTAGTCTGTCTACAGACTTGAATAGCTCTTCCTCCTGGAGTCTGTCTACTACATACTTGAATAGGTCTTCCTCCTGTAGTCTCTATACTACAGACTTGAATAGGTCTTCCTCCTGTAGTCTGTAAACTACAGACTTGAATAGGTCTTCCTCCTGGAGTCTGTCTACTACAGACTTGAATAGGTCTTCCTCCTGTAGTCTGTCTACTACAGTCTTGAATAGGTTTTCATCCTGTAGTCTGTCTACTACAGACTTGAATAGGTTTTCATCCTGTAGTCTGTCTACTACACACTTGAATAGGTCTTCCTCCTGTAGTCTGTCTACTACAGACTTGAATAGGTTTTCATCCTGTAGTCTGTCTACTACAGACTTGAATATGTCTTCCTCCTGTAGTCTGTCTACAGACTTGAATAGGTCAGCATTTCCATGCTTTCTTCTATCTAAGCTGCCAAGTATTTAATTATTTCATCATCGAAAGACAAAACTCCTAAAAAACTAAATTTCCTCATCGCTCCAGAAGTGAGACTTTTGGTCAAGCCGCGCCTGCACAGGTGCTGCAGTCACAAAGCAGGATAAGATGTATACATGCAGCAGTATCCCGGGTTCCTTCGGAGTGCTCCAGCTAGCATGACTGGGTTTCTCAAAACCGGGATAAGGGCTTATCCAGGTTTCTGAAATTGGTATATGAGGTTTACATGAGCAAACACAAAAACGGGATACTTCAAAACTCAGACAATAACTGGGATACTCATGTCCATTTAAACATAGTCAATATTAGCAGAAAATAGACATTGAGACCAGCCATGTTAAGCTAGCTCATGGGCGTAACATACTGTAGCTCCAAATTCAGTGAAGTCTGAATGAAATTGGGCTCATTACTTTACTTTATTGGTTTTTAGCAGACACCTTTATCCAAAGCGACTTACAACATGATCATATACTGTACAGCACACAAATAAAACAGATGAATAGACTAAATAGAAAAACATTAGTAAAAAATAGGAGAACCCAATATAAAAAGAGAGTTTAAAAGTGCAAACAATTAAAGGAGCATACATTTCAGAAACATAAAAATTAAATTAAAATCACATGGAAAGCAGGCAGAGAGGAGGGAGGGAAATTCAGGATGGGTCTACAGTATGTGAAGTCTGAAAAGATGGGTGTAGTATCCTGTGTAATCAGATACCGCAGATCGGCCACTGCCGATGACGTCACAATGTGCGACACTCAGTTACCCCAAGTCTGAAATAAACATGGACGCAAGTCGTGTACGTCAACATGCCTCGTCTTTGTACTTAGACAATTATATGTCAGTGCCAGACAGTAAACATTACATGGTGTCGGATAAGTAGAAGCTTGCATCGACCTGACGACGGAAGATGTTAAACATGGGTGTTCCGACACCGTGCATGGACTGGGATTCAGCTAATCTGCCGGACGCGTGGAGGAAGTTTCGCCAGCATGTCGAGCTGATGTTTTCGGGGCCGCTGCACAAGTTAAAAGAGGAGGAAAAGTGCAGTTATTTGCTACTACACACTAAAAAATAAAAATATATTTTGGGTTGATTGGAAGGCCCAGCTCTTGGGTTGGGAACCTCATGGAATTATTTTGGTTTATTTTTATGATGACTGTATACATTTTTATCAAGAGGCGGGACTTCCTAGCCCAATGTTTGGGCCAGCAGCTGGATAGCCTCAGCTAGGGTTGTTTTTGGTTGGACCAAACACAGTTTGGGTTGATTACCCCGCCCCCAGCCTTTCTTTCCATTCCCGCCCCTGGCCCGGCCACTTTGAATACTGAAGCAGGAAGAAGGACTCACTTCTACAAGTACCCACTGAGGACTGCTCACTGCTGCACCGGGCCCCTCTTGGATATATTTATTATCGACATAATGTAAGTAACCACCCGTTTATTTTCAAGTAATAAGTGCATATGCCTGTTACTAATTTCATGGAAAGTATTATTCTGTTGGTGTGTCGACTGTCGAGTTAGTGTTTGAAATTGTCTAACCCTGCTAACTGTCTAACCCTGCTAGCCAGCTAGCGGGGTGAGATACCAGGCTAAGAAATTGGAGTATTGTTTGCAAAACCTCACTAACGTGATGTTAAACACGCACAAGACAGAGACTGTGTAACGTTATTGTGGCTATGTTAGCATTAGCTATCGTTATTGCTAGCTACATAGTGTTATCTGCTAGCATGTTTGTAACGCTAATGCTAACTAGCCAGGTTAGCGGGCCAGGCCGCTAGTCAAGTGTTACAACAATGTAAACACTTTGCGTTAGTTAACGTTACAGTTAGATACGTTAACTGGCTATAATTTTGCCTACTGCTGCTTGGCGGGTTGTATATCGGCAAATTAATGAAATTCCCTCCAAATCTGTTTTGCCCAGACTCCATTGTGAATTACGTTAGCTGTGCGTGCATCAAAATGGCTGCTCTCAGGTCAGTCTGTGTGTGTGTATAAACTGGCCATGTGGCTTAAGGGCCGCTCTCAGATCAGTTTCATTATTCGAGCCAACGCTAGGTCGAGGGTAATTAGACTGTTGCGCTGTGAGGAAAATTCTTCTCTCGTTCGTTTTGTTTTCATAACGTTAATGCTAACTAGCCCGGTTAGCGTTCCAGGCCGCTAGTGAAGTGTTATAATAATGTGAACACTTTGCGTTAGCTAATGTTACAGTTAGATAACGTTAACTGGCTATAACTTAGCCGCCTAGACTCAATTTAGAACAGTCGTCAAAATGGCTGCTCTCAGGTCAGTTTGTGTGTCTGTATAAACTAGCCATGATGGCATGAGGGATGCTCTCAGATCAGTTTCATCTAAGATTAGCAATGCACGTTCTTGGACTGATTTGTGAATAAAATGTCAATTCTAGAAGTGGTGGCCTGTTAATCTCGCAATCCTCTTCAGTTAAACACACCGTGGAAGGCGGTATAAACATTCAAGTTGTGCCTGAATCAGTGTTGCTTATTTAACGTGTGTATGCTGAGGTGCACCCCATTTTATGGTCGGGGTGTTGTGAGCAAGGCAAAACGTTTGGATGCCTATTTACACAGGTGTGTGTTTGTGGGCACTCCAGACTGCTAATGATAAATTAATGTTTGAATGGTTTCAAACCCAGCTTCATTTTCAGCTTCACTTTTACAATACTGCAGTGGGCACTTGGGAGGGTAACTCAGAGGGTAACTCAGCTCATCTGCTCAGAGCAGAGTTCAACAAAGCTCTTAGGTGGAGGAGGTGTATAAAGTTATAATTTAAACAAGGAAGAGCCTTTGCACAAATCAGCTTTTTCATTTAGTAAATGATGTGGAAATGCATAGTATGCAACTTTAATCACTGTATACTAGTAGGTAGGGGGCACGGTGGCTCAGTGGCTCAGTGGTAGAGCTGTCGCCTCGCAGTCAGAAGGTCCTGAGTTCGATTCTCGCCTGGGACACTGCGGGCGCTGTGGTTGTGTTCCCCCCATATCTTCAGTGCCTACTGCCCAGGTGGGGTATCTCGTCGTAAGGGCCTTTCTGTCTCTGTGGAGTTTGCATGTTCTCCCCGTGCTCCACCAGGGGGGTTCCTCCGTATATAACCCCCCCCCCCCCCCCCATTAAAAACATGCAGAAGATCAGATCGTCATCGTCATCCGACCAGTGACGACAACATCCGAAGTCGGTCCCCGGGCGCTGTACGAGAAAGCGACCACTGCTCCTGGCCTGCCCCCCGGAGGAAAGGACAAAGCCAGGATGGGTTAAATGCAGAGGACAAATTTCACCGGCCACCGTCAGCATGTGTGTGTTTGTGGCCCTCCGTGCATGTGTTGATGTGTAACCGTGTGACAATAAAAGACGGGCTTGTCCGTCTGAAATCGTTTTAAATCGTAGTAACAGCTATTGCTCCACAGAAAGCCATTATTAACACATTGACTGCCAGCCTTTTTTCAATGCTGTAGGTAGGTTCTGCCAGGGGGGTTTTTGAGGATTCTAGGCTCATTTTACAAGAGCCGAGGATTCTTTTCTGTTAGGACTTCGTGAACACCAATCATCTAAAAAGAACTAATAGAATGTGTGCTTTCTCTGTCTAAAAGAGTTAGTTTGTAGAGTTAGTAGTTATGTAAGCATTAGCAGTTGAATACAGCATGGTTTCAGCGTCAGAAAAAATATTCAGAGATAAACGGCTTTTTGTGAAATTCGATAGAACAGTCACTTTAACCATTCATTTTTGGCATCAGTAAGACCTAAACAATAGTTTTGAACAGTAATTTCCTCCATAACAGCAGGAAACTCCCCTCTGCTTCCAACTCCTCCCTCCGTGGGCGTTCTTCTTGGCTGCAGCCCCGTGTCACAAGCACTTTCCTACCTGTGCAAATGCACTTTCTCATACTCTCGACCTCTCAAATAAATTTCTGAATAGAAATTAAATTACTCTAAATTAGAGCGAAAAAGAAACAAAAAAGAATGGGTTGAAAATCCCATTCTAAAAGCCTTTTATGGCTGTTTCCAATTTGGTGCTATTTTGCAAGGCAAAATGGCCTGCTGCACCACAAGCTTGTCACCAGTCTCACTGCCCTGCTGCCGCTGTGCGGCTGTGCCTGGCTGTGCCTGTCTGCGCGGCCGCTCCCCGAGGAAGCCCGGCTGGACTCGCCCGCCTCCCGGAGCCCTGGCCGAGAGCTCCGATGAAGCCCCTGCGACTCTGGTCATATTTACGCTGCGTGCCTCAAAGTGTGCTCCATCCGCAATCCACCATGCAAGTTTGCAATCCCGCACCGCCAGCAATCAGCGCGAAAACGAAAGCGCCTCCGCCAATCCATTTTCATGAGAATGGCTTCGTCACACTGCTTTTTGCTTGCCTTCCTCCTTCCTTGTCGCCACTTAGTGGGTCGGTGGAATGGGTTGTACACGTTGTACACGTCCAATACTTATATAAGAGATGTAAAAGGGTTAGATGCACATCCCACCGTCAAAAAAAAAAAATTGATGTCAACAGCTGGATTCTGAAAACGTGTTAACACGTCGTTGGCAGTGAACGTGTTAAAATGTTGGCTTTCTCCTCTTCCTCGCTATCATCTGCTCCCGTATTCGCTGGCTTCCACTGCACAATAACTTGTAAATTAAACCATAAACAACAGATGAAACAACATCAGCTACCGCCATGTTTACTGCTGTCTTCTTCCAGGTTTATGTAGAACAGCAGTGTGCTGCGTGTGACGTTATTGTTGTTCTTCTGTGCATGCGGGTCACTTCATGTTCGTGATCTGTTCACACTGGAGTCTGATGTGGGTCACTTTTAAAAAGTCTGTGTGAACAGCCACACAAAAAATCAGATGTGAGCAACAAATCAGATTCAAGCACTAAGGTTTGCTGTGTGAATGTATAGCCTTAGTGTTTTATGGTCAAGATGTGCCACTTCTGCACAATATTTGATGGAGTTCTCAGTATGTAACCACCCACCTCTCTGCCCTCGCCAGGTAAATCCCACCTGGCCATCGTCCAGAAGGTGAATAACGAGGGGGAGGGCGATCCCTTCTACGAGGTGCTGGGATTGGTCACCTTAGAGGACGTCATCGAGGAGATAATCAAATCAGAGATCCTGGACGAGTCTGACCTTTACAGTGAGTCAACACTTGCTGGCTGCCACACTAGGGCTGGACGACATGGACAAAATCAAATATCACACAATTTTTGACCAAATACCTATAATTGATATTGCAACAATATTGTCGGGGTCACTATTGGTGCTTTCACAAAATATTTATACAATGAGATTTTTGATAAATATAAATCAGTCATGTGGATATAATGACTAAATGGGTAAAGGCAAATAATAGAACAACAGTCTGGTAAGTTCAGAAAATCACATCAGTTTACTGTAATGCAGCCTTTAAAACCAGGAAAAGACAACACTTAGGTCATATCATGATATTATGATATCCAAAATCTAAGATGATATCTAGTCTCATATCACGATATCAATATAATATCAATATATTTCCCAGCCCTCTGCCACATAGCCTAGATGTAAAAAATGTGCACTCTCACTTCTGTCTACTGTCCCTGTGTTTCTGCAGCTGATAACATCAACTGGAAAAAAGTGGACCCCAATAAACGCAAGCGAGACTTCTCTGCAACAGTCTGGTAAGTTCAGAAAATCACATCAGTTTACTGTAATGCAGCCTTTAAAACCAGGAAAAGACAACACTTAGGTCATATCATGATATTATGATATCCAAAATCTAAGATGATATCTAGTCTCATATCACGATATCAATATAATATCAATATATTTCCCAGCCCTCTGCCACATAGCCTAGATGTAAAAAATGTGCACTCTCACTTCTGTCTACTGTCCCTGTGTTTCTGCAGCTGATAACATCAACTGGAAAAAAGTGGACCCCAATAAACGCAAGCGAGACTTCTCTGCAACAGTCTGGTAAGTTCAGAAAATCACATCAGTTTACTGTAATGCAGCCTTTAAAACCAGGAAAAGACAACACTTAGGTCATATCATGATATTATGATATCCAAAATCTAAGATGATATCTAGTCTCATATCACGATATCAATATAATATCAATATATTTCCCAGCCCTATGCCACATAGCCGAGATGTAAAAAATGTGCACTCTCTCTTCTGTCTACTGTCCCTGTGTTTATGCAGCTGATAACATCAACTGGAAAAAAGTGGACCCCAATAAACGCAAGCGAGACTTCTCTGCAACAGTCTGGTAAGTTCAGAAAATCACATCAGTTTACTATAATGCAGCCTTTAAAACCAGGAAAAGACAACACTTAGGTCATATCATGATATTATGATATCCAAAATCTAAGATGATATCTACGGTAGTCTCATATCACGATATCAATATAATATCAATATATTTCCCAGCCCTCTGCCACATAGCCTAGATGTAAAAAATGTGCACTCTCACTTCTGTCTACTGTCCCTGTGTTTCTGCAGCTGATAACATCAACTGGAAAAAAGTGGAGCCCAATAAACGCAAGCGAGACTTCTCCGCCTTCAAGCAGACAGACAGTAATGTGAAGATCTCCCCTCAGCTCATGCTGGCAGCTCACCGCTTTCTGGCCACAGGTGAGCAGGCGAGAACATGACAGATAATGTCACAGCAAGCCAGCGGAGATCTGTTTGAATTAGAAGCTCATTCAACAGACTTTCTGTGCAGTCAGGGCGTGTGCTAGATTAGCACTGGTCCTTGTGGGGCTGGATGACCCCTGTCCCGCACGTTCACCTTGTTGTGAAGTTCTCTACCCATACAGAAATGTAATATATGTACATATATGGGATTGACATATATTGGATATATGTACATATGTTGCAAAAACATATATGTCATATATGTGTAAAGCATGTATGAAACCTATTAGAAATTGGCCGCTTTTCATATATGACATATATGTCAAATTCATATAAATATGTATGGAAAATACATACATATGGATATATGTCACATACATAATTATTTGTACATATAACATATACGTGTTTTTTGTAAATGTGGCATATGCAAATTACACATATATGTGCAACATGTTCTCTTTTTGTATATGTCATATATGTCACTAACATATATGTGTCATATTATCTAACATTTATTTAGGATATATGAGATCTCAACGTATGTACATACGCTATAAAACCATATATGTCATATATGTGTAAAGCATGTATGAAACCTATTAGAAATTGGCCGCTTTTCATATATGACATATATGTCAAATTCATATAAATATGTATGGAAAATACATACATATGGATATATGTCACATACATAATTATTTGTACATATAACATATACGTGTTTTTTGTAAATGTGGCATATGCAAATTACACATATATGCGCAACATGTTCTCTTTTTGTATATGTCATATATGTCACTAACATATATGTGTCATATTATCTAACATTTATTTAGGATATATGAGATCTCAACATATGTACATACGCTATAAAACCATATATGTCATATATGTGTAAAGCATGTATGAAACCTATTAGAAATTGGCCGAATTTCATATATGACATATATGCCAAATTCATATAAATATGTATGGAAAATACATACATATGGATATATGTCACATACATAATTATTTGTACATATAACATATACGTGTTTTTTGTAAATGTGGCATATGCAAATTACACATATATGCGCAACATGTTCTCTTTTTGTATATGTCATATATGTCACTAACATATATGTGTCTAACATGTATTTTGGATATATGTAATAGAAACATACGTACATAGGCTATAAACCCATAGATGTCATATATGTGGAAAATATATATAAAACCTATTATGAATTGGCCAAATTTCATATATGACATGTATGTCAAATTCATATAAATATGTATGGAAAATACATACATATGGATATATGTCGCATACATAATTAATTATACATTATAACATCTATGAAAAAAACATTTACAGTGATATGCAGTAAATTCAATTTCTTTATTTAAAAATATAAAAATATAAAACAATACAAATTGTGCCATACATCAACTTTGTAAGACAAACTGAACCCAAGCAGTGAGAGCGTTGACTATCGGACTGAAAACAAATCTTGCCTGAGATGACAAGAGGGTGGAGAGGCGGGCCATATTGTCCATGACTTGATTTGACAGTTCTGGGCACTGGCTTTGTGTTCTGCCCCCAAATTGAGCATGTCTTGGCACTACACGAGTAGGTTCCAGGACCACCAGTCATTTTTGGGTTCAGCTTGACTTTAACAAAACAGTGCTTAACATGAACACTTTTCAAGGAGTTAACAAGAAAATTCAACATTACTTTTTATCTAAAAACATTCAATGTAAACAGATTCTTATTTTTCTTTTCTTTTACAGTAAAGTGCTTGAAACATGTGAACAGTAGATGTCCATGTACATATTGTATATATTTACTCGATTTGATTGCACTTGCAACTTTGCGATTGTCTTTAGTTATCTTCCTACTTCTTATCTCTGTATATTGATGTGACCACTATGCTGCATACAGACACTAAGACAAATTCCTCGTATGTAACTTGCATACTGTGGCAATAAAAGTGATTCTGATTCTGATGTCCAGGTCAGGACTGGGAGGGACACATTTGTTCAGACTCATCTCCAGATGGCAAAGTACCCCATAACACAAACACACAAACAAAAACACACACACACTCCTCGTGGGGACCTCTGCTCTAACAAACTCCTTCACTTACTGAACACAAAACGTTAATAAAATAAATATAATTAAATAAAAAGGGTGCAGGAAAGTTTCAAAAATACCTTTAACAATGGGGGTGGGGGGGCTCCGACGGAGGTCTCCAGGTTGTGCAATTCTGGTTGGGCGAGGGGAGTATGGGGCAAGGGAGAGCTTTGTTTGGTGGTGGAGGGTTGTCGATCTTTGGGAGGACTTCAGTGGAGTGTCTTTCTGGTGTAAATGAAGGAGAGAGTCAGATGGAGATGTGTTTCAAAAATCAACTTTGTGATTCACCTGCCATGGGCTGGTAAGTTACACATTTTCAATTAAAAAAATACCATACTTTAACCAGACGTTGATTTGTTTTGAAGATTTTGTCTGGTGTTCAATATGATTTAGACCAGGGGTGGCCAAACTTTTTTGGTTGTGTGGATACAGAAAAATATAAGGAGCGTGGGTCAAACAATATTAAGCGTGGCAGTTTTCAATCTGTTTAGACTGAAAGGGGGTGGATAGACCAGAAAAACCTTGTGCCCTAAAAAATGTATTTCCACCTAAATAAATATATTACACATTTTTGTATTGATGTGCTCACCTATTACAATGGGTATTTCTGTATGTTTTCAAATCTTTTCATGTGCCAACAGGTTAAAGGTGAATTTCGTTTTTTTACACCACGGTCCTCATTTCCAGCTTGAAATATTATGTTTTACTCACCCAGATACCTTTGGTTTCATTCGGATGCCCACAGAAGATCTGTCGCACCGAGTACACTCCTCAAACAGGCTATAACGGGAGCATACGGGGCAAGCTCCATGCACTCTGTAAATAACACTTCTTCTGTCCATTCTTCTGTCCATATCCTATATATATATATGCAAAATACGATAGGGTCATCGCAACTGGCCCACCTTTACAGGTACTCTGCCCTGCACCATCTGTGAGCCAGTGGCATCGCTCTTTCCTCTCCTTCCTCCTCCTTTCAGGCACCAGCGGGACTGTGCTAGGCAGGGGCGTCCTCATCCCTGAGCCAAGTCTGGACTTGGCCGCCTACCTCCACTGGACAAGAGTTGAGTGGCTACAGCAGGTCATCAGATGGGCACCCTCCCTTCTAGATGTTTCGTCAATTTAAGATATGGACCGCGGCGTGACAGAAAAAGTGTTATTTACAGAGCGCATGGAGCTTGCCCCGTATGCTCCCGTTATAGCCTGTTTGAGGAGTGTACTCGGTGCGACAGATCTTCTGTGGGCATCCGAATGAAACCAAAGGTATTTGGGTGAGTAAAACATAATATTTTAAGCTGGAAATGAGGACCGTGGTGTAAAAAACCGAAATTCTCCTTTAAGACAGAGATAATTTCACCAACATTCAGTATGAAAAATGTAAAAACAAAACGCCCCAAAAAATGAATAGATCAGGTCAGGGTACTCAAGTAACCCAATGGTTTTACATGGGAAAAACAAAACATTTGTTTTGCTTCTTTCTTTTTTTTTCGTTTTTCTGTTTCCGTTTCAAACTTTAAAATATAAAAACGAAAAAAAAGCTTCACCTGCAATTTTGTTGTTGTTTTGTTGTTGCTAAATTCATGGCAGGCCACTTAAAAACGGGCAGCGGGCTGTAGTTTGGCCACCCCTGATTTAGACAAATCTTCCCCCATCTTTCCCTTAAAGGTCACATGTACAGATGAAGATTGTTCTTCACAACCACACATTTCAGAATGTGAGATGATTTGCAGGGTTCCTTCCTATCTATGAGATTTATAGATAGCATTCAAGTGTGTGTGTGTGTGTGTGTGTGTGTGTGTGTGTGTGTGTGTGTGTGTGTGTGTGTGTGCTTGTGTGCACAGTGTACCTAATTCGATGTCTTCCATTCGAATTCTGTGAGGCGTCGGAGAAAGATTGTGGCGCGAGAATTCATTGCTGACGTCTTTCTTTTCACCACTGCTCCTGTCCTCCTGCTTGTGCCAACCTTGGCCGTGCATTTGCTTCCCTCCTCTGGGTTGATTCTCACAAAGAATCTGCAAGACAAAAAAACAACAAAAATTTAGTTCTTCATACATTTATTGACCCACTTCATTGATTTTGCTTTTTTCCCCCTGAACTGATACAGTACATGCGTCCTAGTACTCCACAATGGGACACCACAAGGAATCAAGCTCAAATAATTTATAAATTTTAACCACTTACAAGTACAGTACATTGGACATAATAGTATAGCAAGAGTTTCAAGATTCATAAAAGATATACCATGCTCATGTGAAAGGAAAACTTTGGAAGCCTGAGTCCAAGGACACCGGAACACAGAATAAAGGCAAAACATTAATTTTGAATTTGTTTTGACCCAGAGGTGTGTCTTCGTCAGAGTCAAGACTCTTAATGAAACGATAGTCATACAATAAATTCATATTTTGCCTTCATTCCGTGTGCTCCGGTGTCTTTGGACTCAGGCTTCAGAAGTTTTCCTTTCACATGGTTGCCCTGCCTTGCTAACACCAAATAGGTTTGCCCTTGTGACCTTGGCTGAAGCACATTTTTCTTCTTCCGTCATCAATATTCCATGCTCACCTTTGATCAACTCCAGTGTTGCACAAGCCGACTCCTCCTACTCGACATTGTAGATGTAGTTGTATGCCACTTTTCCCTCTATGCTGACCATCCACTGGTCAGCAGACAGTAGTGTCCTGCCTGAAATATACAAACCCAAGTTAATTTATTTTTTATAAAACAAAAATATGAAGAAAAAACATATACAGTACATCAACACTACACTTTGTTTTTGCTTACAAGTTTAAATAAAAAATCCAAGTTGAAAAAACAAACAAAAACTAAGACATTGTGTGCACACAAAAGGCTTATTTCTGTCAAAGGGAGAGACAGAGACCTTCCCTGGTAGACATTACTGCAGTCAGCATGCTACATGGATGGGTTATTGGGTCAAACGAGTGCTCTCTGACACAGATTCACAGTAAAGGTCCTTACACATCGGGAGCATTTTTTCGTGTGATTAATTCGCACATCAATACTATTTTCCAAACCTATATCAGTCAATGCAACCGTGCATACCAACGGTGAAGTTTCGCTGAGCGTTATTGCGCCATTTATTTTTTCAGACGGTTTCGGACGATTTTTCAGAAATTCGCTTCCAACGTGTACACATCTGTTGCTGTGATTGACAGGTGGGTCAATATTCGCATCGCAATTTCGTGCTGTATTCGCATCGCTCTTGGTGTGTAACAGCCTTAATTTGTGAATACAATTTGAGAGAAATAAGCCATACATGTATGCATAGAAAAAGTATTGGATTTAGCTTTAGCTGTATTTATTTATTTTTTAATCAGGGACAGTGCACATTAATCAACATCAATATCAATGTAAATGTGCCAGGGTTAGCTTAAGGGCTAATTTGCACCTGTAGTCCCTGAGCAGGAGACAATCAAAAGGTACATTAAAAATAATTAATACAAAACACATGATAGAAATAGAAATAGAAAAAGTATTGGATTTATTATTTCAACTGGTAAAAAAATGGTAGCAAAACAAAAATGTGTTTATATTTTTGTTCAGTACATTTTAGCTATTTTTCCTACAGTTGAATGTTTGAGCTTCACTATGGAGAATAATGTATGTGCAGAGTTTGATACTACAAGGCTTTTTCAGATGTATCTGCTGAAAGTGTAATGTTTCTCTCTGCTCATTAAAAAATCCAGGTTCCTCAGAGCATGATTTGTGACATCACAAATTATGTGTAACTTGAATATTGGACTAATCCTGGACCAATTTTCAACTTAAAACAAGTGTAATGTGCACTGGAGGCTTCACGTTTCACATTACACATATATGTTGAATATTGGCCCAGGATTAGTCCAATATTCAAGGTAAACAGTATTTGTGATGTCACAATTCATGCTCTGAGGAATCTGGATTTTTCTATGAGCAGAGAGAAACATTACACTTTCAGCAGACAAATCGGAATTATCATTCCTATAGTAAAATGAAAAGATAGATGTCCTTCTCTTCTGTGTGTTCAGTAGAAAGCTTGAAGCACCCTACTTGCTAGTCCGTTTAGCACAATGAATCAAAAGCTATCAAGTACTCATCCAAACTTATATAAATCGCTCTCATGTACATTGCTAATACCAACCAATACCTAACAATCACGATATTTCGTCCCACGAAATTTCGCGATATCAAAGTCCGACGAAAACGTGACGATATCGTGAAGATGAAAAACTATATTCCGAGAAAAAGAACCTCTGAACATGCTGCACTGACGGGCCGGCACGATCTGTATTCTCTCTCTATCTTTTTCATTGCTTTGCTTGAAATGGGGACTAAACTGACGCTCATTAAATAACCGACAAGATTAAATGCGCTATTTATAGACTAATGCATTGATGGCAAAGTTTGCGCTACACTTATTCACGTTTCCCCGTGCGGTGTTATCCCCATGCGGACCGCGTGTTTCAGTGGATGACAGCAGCGCACTGGCTGTGTGTCTGCCGCCTGCACTGGCAGAGGCACGGACGGACACTCTGACAGGGAGACCCCACCAGACCAAGTGGCAGGCGAGATGTTTCCCCTCATCTCTAGACCTACAGTAGTCTGAAATGAACTATTTCATGCCATTGTTTCCACGGGGACAACATGTCGGGTAAGCAGTTAAAGAGATACTTAATACACACTGTGATATCCACTCCAACAAGACTTGCTTACTTGACGCCACTTTTTCAATAAAAACACATTTATGCAATGACTTTACAAAATGTATATTTATGTTGCATCATTTAGCCTGTGCTGTGCTGTGCATGAGCAGCAGCTAAAAGTTATAAAACTAAGCCTGAGCCTTCATTGTTGTGAAAGTCTAGTGAGTGTGCTGCGGGGGTGTTCGACTTGTTGACGCCTCGCCTTACTGTGCTCGCCTGCTCTCGTCTGCTTTCCAGGCGAGGCGGCAGTCAACTCAAATGAGCCTATTGTCACCGATAGTTACAGGTGAGCTTACAACCTTTATCTGAAGGTAGTAGAAGTATATGGATGCATCGGGACCACTGGGGGAGCGAGCCAACACCAGTCAAAGCTGTCGGGGTACCCCCCCCCCCCCCCCCACGGCCCACGCAGGACACTAAACCCGGAAAAGACACACAGCAGACATGCTGTGTATTTCTGATATCGTTTTGTTTAATCCTGGCTTCTTCTGACGTGAATAGATCAATAAAATGTTTTCCGGGTATTCCTAGGCTGCAAACTTGTTTTAACATGCAAATCGGAGTGGTTTCTGATGAAAATAAAGTAACATTATGTTATGTCAGACTGTTCTCATCCCCATCCCAAAGCCGTCGCCTCTGCCATGCAGTGCTAGGGAGCACTGCTGCTCGGCTGCGCGCGCCCCCCGCGGCCCGGAGCTTGCGGCTCGTGCATGAGCATACCATAGGGGAGGCAGCCATCAGCGCCTGACTGGCCGGGAGAGAGTGCTTCCAAGTCGGACTGATAATATAAACCACATAATTTGAGCTTATCCAGGTAAGATATTAATAAAGTATTGACACATTCAGCGGAAAACTAACTATAATTAAGACATGTCCCAACTTTGACGACGTTTGGTTCAGTATTTTAAGAGCAAACAGGTTTTTTAACTTTCTAAAAAGTTGCTGTTTTGGAGATTTGTGGTCCTGCCACGACAGCAACGAAATACTACAAAGAGATACTCAACACTTTTTCCTGCTGAAAATCAATACTGTATTGGAAATTAGCTGTGTTCCTGATGAATCCAGGTCAAAGTCCTGACATTTACTGTAAAACTGAGTAATTCCTCATCTCTTCTCACATGCCTATGTAAACAGACGAACATTTATATATTTTTACAAACAAACACAACCTAGGCTATCTGACGTACTCTAAAACTAAACCTAGACTACTAAATACTACAATTTACACTATGCAGTGTAATCAAAATGTTCCACAAATCTCTCTCTCTCTCTATTCACCAATTATCCACACTCCATAGTCCCAGCATGGTGTGCAGCCACTTTTATAAACTTTGGCTGGGAGGGGCCTAGGCACGAGAGATGGGCGGGCTGGGTTTGGCGACGTCACTGATCAAGCTACGTCACTGATCAAGAGCTCAGCCAATAGAAAGGGAGGAAAATTGGGAGTCTATACAGCTGGCCCTTTTGCCTTTTTGGTTTGCATGGAACTGCATGGGTATGTGAGAAGAGATGAGGAATGACTCAGATTTACAGTAAATGTCAGGACTTTGACATGGATTCCTCAAGAACACAGCTAATTTCCAATATATATTGATTTTCAGCAGAAAAAAGTGGAAAAAGTGTTGAGTATCTCTTTAATAGTATAGCCTACAAATGAATCTCGCTCTGAATGCGTCTAATGTGCGCATAATAGGCTATCTGTCATTAGACGATGCAGCTCTGTACTCCCGTTGTGAAACAATTTCTAATTGTACGTTACGATTACCATGTCTAATTGTACGAGTAACGTTTCAATCGTCAATTAACGCTGTGCAATGCTCAACATGCAGTGCAGTCAGAGAATTCATTGAAGAGGAATCATCCTCTTAACTCATTGAGTGCCAGCCACTTTTGGAGAACGGACACTCCCAGTGCCAGTTTCAGAGCGTTTTCAGTGATTTCTCGAGGCCCACAGAATATTGTGTGATATTACTATGTAAACAACGAACACGCACAAAGAACGATGAGACTCTCTTCTATCATCTGCAAAAAAAAGTTTATTGATACCATTTTCCGTTCTTTAGTTATGAGCCGGAGAAGATAGGCTGTTTTGAGCAAAAAGACAGGTTTCAAATTATAAGCTGAGATATTCAGCCTTTTGTGAAATGAAGCATTTCAAGCACATTCACTGACTCTAGCTAATATTTCCTGATGTAGTGACGTGGTGTAGTTGTGTGGTGCCTGCGTGCCCCACCCCCCTCTCCCCCCCTCAGCTGCAAACTCCTTCCCACACTAACACACAGCCTACACGCACCCAGTCTATTTTCGGAGCGCTCAGTTTTTGTGCGCCGGGCGGCTCCCAGCGCGACACGGAAATGCCAAACCGGACTGCAGGGAAAGGTTTGGCCCTTCAGCGTCGGGTGCTGCCTTTCTGGCGGGTAATCGTGTGGAGAAACTATATGCAGACAGACAGACAGAGGCAGAGGAGCTCAGTTGTGGGCGCGGATTGACTGATGTTCGCAGCCAACGTCAGCTGCAGACAGAGCAATCTATATGGCTCTGGCTGCAGCATGCATCGGTTTCTCTTTGATCACGGCTTTTTCCTGCTGTTTTCCGGACCTTTCTGTAATCTGGAGAGCACTGTCTCCACCTAATGAGTCCGTAAAATAGGTTATACACCTTCAATAGCTCCCATATTTGTACAGGAGATGCCTGAGGCTTTGATCCACGTCCCACCGCCAAAAAAACGCAATTGACGAACATACTCGTCCTTGGCACTCTACGTTACTAAACGAAATGACGAACATACTCGTCCATGGCACTCAATGAGTTAAGAGGATGACAATTAAATGTGAAGATAGTACTAGCCAATACACAGCTCGTTGCCTGCATAAGTTATTTAAGATATAGATTGTATAGTTTATTTTTCTTTTAGGCCTACCATGCAACAAACGTTTAGTTTGTGACAGTGCGACACATTATATTGCAAGATAAGCGTTATCTTCCATGTTGTTTTCTAGTTATAACAATTTCCAACAACAGCATTTGTTTTGCATTTTGTGTATTTCAAATAATAATAATAATTTATTTTCATTATTCAAGTTTTGTAAAAAAATTATAAATATCATATCATATCATTATCATGAACCCAATATTGTGTATCGTATCCTATCGTGAACTGAGGGTATCGTGACACCCCTACTAACAAGCATAACAGAACATGCACAAGCATTCTTATCTAATATCTAGTAAAAGCAAATATTTAACTTACCAAACATGATGAACCGCGGTGTAGCAGGCAAATCCTTCTCTGCTTCAATAGACATATTGGTTGCCTGCAAAACAGAAAAGGAACAGATCTTGCAGTAAGTCACCTTAGCTTAGGGCTGGGCGATATACGGTAGATAAAAAGTATCTAAATACAATATTTCATATCACTCGATATCGATAATTATTGATCATTTTTAATGACCCGTTTTATTAAATAAAAAAAACATGAGAAGAAAAGGTTTATATTTAACAACTTTCTTTTGAACCACCTTATTTTCAAGGCACACATGTAATTGTAATACACTGTTGCACATACACGATCTTAGGGCAGGCAGTAATTTATAGACGGTGACGTTTTATTTTGATGACATAGCGTTGTCAGCCTTCTCAAACAAAAAACACGGTTCGGTAACATGTATTCCAGGGTTGTTTAACGTTATATGAAGAAAGAAGTAGGGCGTGCACATCCGCTCAAAGGAGGTCAGGTGCAGGACAAAAGAAACACACCGCCGACTTCTCACGCACAGGGACGCCCCGGGGACATTAAACAAGCGCACCCAGTTCAGATAAGCAGTAGAGCGGAGGAGGGGAGTGGAGGCTTCTCTGAACTGGGTGCGCTTGTTTAATGCCGCCGGTGCGTCCCCGGCGCGTTACGGTAAGTGGACTTGGCCTTTTTTATTATTAAAACTGCACAATTTTAATTCGAATAGATACAATGATCCGATGTAGAAGGCTCAGAGGTCGATGGGGGGCCGGCCCATCACGATGGTCGATGCCATCGTCCATCGTGCCAACCCTACTTCCAATGTATATTTCTTCTTACACAAAAGCTTACAAATCTCGTGTAGACAGCCCAGCACTGGAGGCTCATGGCCTCAAGGTTTCTCTCTCCCGCGTCCGCCTGGACTTTCTTGGAGCCTGGTACACACTGCCCCTCCTTGGAAAGTCACGTCCTGCCTCCTGATGCTACAAACAATCAGACAAACAAACAGACGTATAAAGCAACATATAGATTCGGCTGCACCACTTCAAATATCAAAAGCACTTCAATTTATATTCTTCCACAAATTACAATATAAAAAATCAATCACTTTCAATAAGCCATGTCTATTTATATTTACTAAAAACTTTCAATACCTTGATATTTCTGCCACAAATTCACAAACTTTCAAGGATGTCAAAAGCCAGAGGGAACCCTGAAAATAGGTCTCCAATATTGATCAGATGCTTACCTTTGTGTAGCCTCAATGCGAGACTCATCAAGTAATTCTTCCTTCAGAGTCTCGGTCCCTATAGCCACTGCAATGCTGTACTCAGATATTCTCGTACAGCAGTCAGCGTCACACAGCGTTCTAATCCTCAATCGGTGGAAAACGCTGTTAAAAAAGCTCTCCTGCCTGTATCCGACCTCCGATTGCAGATCCGAAGATATGATAGTAACCCTAGTGAAGCCAGTAATTTAGCCGGGGTGGTTAAAAATGATACTGCTGCGTGAAACAACCGTTTAGAAGCAGTCTTTCCACAGCCTGAATTTACAGCAGGATGTGTTTGCTCTCACTATCATAGTGCACCACTTGCACGCAGCGAGCAAACAACACATGCAGTCACACTGAGACGGCGGCTGTCAGTGATCAACGCAAATCCAGCGCACCTGGGTAGCAAAACATGTCATGAAATACTCAAACTCCCAAGGTTCCTGTCGGCACTAGGAAGCTTCTCCTGTCCTCAATACAGCACAGGCTGTGGAAAGACTGCTTCTAAACGCTTGTTTCACGCAGCAGTATCATTTATAACCGCCCCGGCTAAATTACTGGAATCACTAGGGTTACCATCATATCTTCGGATCTGCAATCGGAGGTCGGATACGGGTAGGAAAGCTTTTTTAACAGCGTTTTCCACCGATTGAGGATTAGAAGGCTGTGTGACGCTGACTGCTGTACGAGAATATCTGAGTACTGTAGCAGCGTCACGTTATGGGGCTAGGTTTACCTTTACTATTAGTATTGGTACAATAAAACAAATATATATTTTATTTTACTAGGCTCTACTACCTAATGAAGAATGGGTCATAGCTACCGGTAATCGCTTTCTAATAACCATACCGCATATCACAGAAGTTGCTGGAAATATTTTAGTTCTCATCTCTCTAACACACACGCGCGCGCACACACACACACACACACACACACACACACACACACACACACACACACACCAAGAAATGTGAATGGGCGCCTCTCTTTGCAAGCAACTTAGCATGCTAACGCTAGGACGAACCTGATTAAAAACTTAAATTAACGGACTCAAGTCTCTGCTGGACTAACACAGGACGAGTTGGACATTCACTGTGACTCGACTGCCCTATTTTTGGATAAAACATGTGACTGTCACCCGCTACGTTTGTCCTCCCGCCAACTTCTCCAAACACATTAGGGTATGTAGCAGCTGCCTCCTAGACTGACGTAGCTAACGCTATATGATTAAAACTACCATGACCCAAGCGCCTCACTGCTACAGAGCAGCAGCATACAGCAGTTTGGCCGCATTCAAATCACAAATCACAACCTTATGAACATTTTATCACCAGAGACTTAACATGCGACTTACCTCGCTCCCAGCTCCGTCCTGCTTCCGTGATGCTAGCAGCAATAACACTTCCTGCCCACCTAGCAGCTAAACTTCCTGTTGCCTTCAAAGTAAAAGTCACGTAATATATGTTTTTAAAACACACTGGAAATATGTTAGTTTGCACATTAAAATAATAAACTAAGCATTTAAACAAAGCTATACAATACAAATTATGTTTTTCTATAACAATAATTGTTTTAATGTTTTAATATCATTGAACAAATTATTCTCAGTATCTAAATGGATAAATGCTGTTCACTGGAGTGCATAGCCTTGACAAATTGGACACTGGACAGGTGTGTGTTCAAAGTGGCAACGCAAACCATCCACACACTCAGGAGGGCCTCGTGCTCTATCGTTGCAACGGCCTTACATTAGCGCTTAGCCCAGGCGCAGCACAGATTAGTGGGCGTGGACCGGCGCACTGGCTATTCTCGTGTTGGCGCTACACGCGGCCTTAAGCATTGTAACCACGCCTTTTAAGCGTAGAATTATGCACAACTGTGCTCATTGGTGAACTGCAGTTAGGCAATGACATTCTTCCTTTCAAAGCTCCGATCCACTCGATCCATGTCCAGGTTTTGGCTGCATGCTGTCATCTCTTCATGCCAATTTGGATATCTCAGGACATCACAGATCCTAGCCTGAATAAAACAATTCAACCTATAGCCAGGCAAATACAGATCTGTTCAGCAGGGCTGATGCGGTCTCCCTGTAGCCTACAATATAGAACGTTAACTATCGGTGACATTCTTGATAGCAATTCCATGATCATTATGTTGTAAACATAACTTTCACAATAGTGAACACCCCCACTCGGCTCATTCAGGGCAGGTAGTTTTATAACTGGTGGACGACCTGCTGCACAGGCTAAATGATGCACATAAATATAGCCTACATTATGTAAAGGCATTGCATAAATGTGTTTTTATTGTAAAAGTACATGTGAAGTAAGCCAAGTCTTATTGGAGCGGACATCACAGTAGTACCATGTTACGGCACTCATCTATATCACGTTAACTTTGCGAGGGATATATATACTAGTCCGGGAGTCATGAGGTTGAACCTCGCTTCGTCGGATAACGTTTTTTTCTCTGCTGATTCTTGTAGTTTGTGTGGTATTGTTTACTGGTACAATAATAAACCTAGGAGGCTAACTGGAGACACGACACAGGACGTCCATTCAGTTTACTGTGTAACTTGTTTATTGGTCCCCCGTGCAACAACACGTATACGATGGTTCCTAGCTGACGTACGTGAACCCATCACTACATCCCCCTTTCTAAATAATGTTGCTTCTTGTAAACAATGGTTTATCATATCAACCTCTATAGGGGAACTCTTCTTTTTTTTAGCATGGCTGTACCTTAAACAGTTCAGGCATTCAAATATTATTTTAGTTATCAACCAACCATGACATTACTATCAACAACATAATAATGCTTAGTGTATGGCTTCCACTTGCTTATTAGCTTATCCGTAAAACCAATTGCATGAAACATTTTCACAACTTAGCTTCTGTAAACACTGCATCATAGTGAACATCAACACAATCTTTCTTTTTTTTTACAACATTTCTCTTTTTTCTGTTTTTATTTCTTTTTCTTATTTTATATAACACCACCATAGTCTCTCTTTTTTTTTTTTTTTTTTTTGAGAGTGTGGTATAGGTGGATAAGGGATGGGGAGGACTACCCAAACCCTTCATCTGAGTGAGGGGAGTATTCTGCCCCGATGTCAATCACTCAGTGTGTGTGTTCATCTCACAAAGTCCTTAAGGTACCCTGGTGTACCCCTGGTTCGTGCAGGATAGCGTCTCTCACACACTGGAGTCTGTTGGCTGGAGTCGTGCTGGACTTCAGGTGGGACAGGTGTACTCACTGCAGCAGGAACGGTGTTCTCCCGTGATGTCTTAGGGTCTGGGACGTTGGTGGGTGTCCCAGTGGATGTCTCAGGCGCCACAGAGGTCGGTGAAAGGTGGAAACGGTTCTGCCGCAGGGTGCCTCTGGGCGTCTTGACGACATAGGACCTTGGTGTCCCTGCGGTAGACACGACAGTGCCTCTCTGATGCATGTCTTTGACCCACACATGATCGCCAGGTTGCAGGCGTGGCAGGTCATGTGCTCTGTGTCGACAGTTGTAGTTCCGCTGTTGTTTTTGTCTGTACCTTTGCTCTGACCTTTCCAGGTTCTCTGTGTCTGTGCATGCTGGTTTGAGCTGGGAGGAGATGACAGGAACCCTGGTGCGGATCTTTCTCCCCATGAGTAGCTCAGTGGGACTGTGTCCATTAGCCAGAGGAGCAGAGCGGTAGGCCATGAGGGCTAGATAAGGATCACTGGACTTCTTGAGGAGACTCTTGATTGTCCTTACAGCCCGCTCTGCCTCCCCGTTGCTCTGCGGAAAGTGTGGACTTGAAGTCACATGGCTAAAGTCCCAATCACGTGCAAACTTTGTAAAGGATTCAGACGCAAACTGTGGCCCGGATCTGACCACTTCTGGTATCCCGTGACGAGCAAAGATAGACTTGAAGTGCTCAATCACAGCTTCTGATGATGTCGAGGTCAGTTTGGCGACTTCGAAGTATCTGGAGTAATAGTCCACGATGACTAAATACTGTTTGTTGTCTATCTGAAACAGATCTGCTCCTACTGTAGACCACGCCCTTGATGGAAACTCAGTGGGTAGCATCGTTTCTCTGAAGTTTGTTCTCTCTCTTGCACATGTGTCACAGTTCTCTATCATTTTTGTCAGCTCTTTGTTGAGGCCAGGCCACCACACTGATTGTTTTTCTCTCTCCCTGCACTTGGTTATGCCGAGATGACCCTCGTGCAGCTTGTTCAGTATGTCGGCTCTGAGTGATGCTGGAATGACGAGTCTGCAGCCGAAGAGCAGCAAACCATCATGAACTGTGAGATCCATTGAGAATGGCAGATAGGGCTGGAACGCTCTTCCAATTGAAAACTTGTCTGGCCATCCTTCTGCACAGTACTGCTTCAGCTGTCGCAGTATGTCGTCATTGTCCTGATGTGTTTGTATTTCCCTGAGCCTCTTCTCGGTCGCTGGCAGACTTGCCATGACAGAGTCAGCATACAGGTTGACCTCCTCCTCTGACAACCCCTCTGCTGTGCTGTTCACAGGTGCTCTGGACAGCACATCCGCCGTCGCAATGTCCTTGCCGGGCACATGAGATATTGTATAGCTGAATCTCATTAGGCGCATGCGTAGGCGTTGGATGCGCGGTGGGAGTTCATCGAGGTGCCTTGAGCCCAGCAGTGGAACTAGAGGTTTGTGGTCTGTCTCAATACGGAAGCTTTTCCCGATGAGGAACTCTGCGAACCTCTCACAGGCCCATGTGGAGGCCAGTGCTTCCTTCTCAATCTGGGCGTATCGCTGTTCGGTGTTGGTAAGCGCCCTCGACGCATACGCCACCGGTCTCCACTCTGCATTTTCTTGCTGCTGGAGGAGAACAGCGCCCAACCCATATGAGGACGCGTCGGCAGACACTAGCGTCTCTACATTTGGATCGTATAGAGCCAACCCTGGATGTGTAGTCAGTTCTCGTTTAATTTTGTCGAAGGCTTGCTGTTGTTCCGATGCCCAGGTCCACCCGTTTGACTTTTTCAGTAGATCTCTGAGTGGGCGTGTCTTTGTGGCTAGGTGAGGAAGGAATTTCCCGAGGTGATTTGTCATCCCCAGAAAGCTTCTCACTTCACTGACGTTATCGGGCTCTTTCATGGCTCTCACAGCGATTACCTTGTCAGGGTCTGGGCTGACCCCCGACGCCTCAATGATCTGCCCCAGGAATTTCATCCTGCTCTTTGAGAACTCACACTTGTCATTGAGGGTCACTCCTGCCTCCTGCAGGCGTGTCAGTGCTCTCCGCAGCCTCTCGTCATGCTCCATCTGAGTGGCTCCCCAGATGAGCACGTCGTCCATCTGACACAGAACACCTTCTAAGCCCTCCAGCGTCTGCTGCATGCATTTCTGAAAATGTTCTGGCGCGGATGAGATGCCGAAGCACAGACGGTTGTAGCAATACCGCCCAAACGGAGTGATGAATGTTGTTAGCAGAGAAGACTCATTGGCGAGTGGTATCTGCCAGAATCCAGCATTGGCGTCTAGCTTTGAAAACACTTTGGCTCCAGCGAGCTGTCCTAGTGTGTTTTCCACTGTGGGGAGTGGATGTGTTTCTCTCTTTACTGATTTATTCAGCTCGGTGAGATCGGTGCATATTCTCACCCCCCTGCCTGTGCGCTTGGGCACCACCACCATGGGCGCACACCACTCTGTGGGCTCCTCCACCTTTGAAATAACACCTTGCTGCTCCATGTGGTTCAGCTCCTCTTTAATCCTTGGTAGGAGCGGGAGGGAGATACGCCTGGGCGTTGTTATGGAAAATGGGGTAGCTTCCGGCTGCAGTACAATGGTGTACTCACCCTCCATTTTTCCTAGTCCAGAGAACAGCTTTGGAAACTCCTGTTTTATCGCTTCTTTGCAGTCCAGGCTGACATCATCTAGCCTGGCGATCAGCTACAATGCTGTGGCAGCTGGCCTGCTTAGCAGCGGTGTGCTCAGCCCCTCTACGACATAGATGTCCTCTCTCGTAGATTTGTCTCTCTTGCTCAGAGTGGCAGTAAACTTGCCTTTGACACTGAGAGGACCTCTTCCAGGCCCCTTCAGGATCTTTGTTGCCTTCTCCAGTCTGCTGAGAATTGTGCGTACAGCGCTTCCGGGACTGCTGACACATCTGCTCCTGTGTCAATTTTGAACACTGTTTTGTAGTTGTCCATTTTTATTTCTGTCATCCAGGGACTGTCCCCCGCATCAGTTGTCACTGAGCCCAGGAACGCGACCTCATAGAATTCTTCAGTGTCCTCGGAGACTGTGGCAACATTCACTTCATGCATTTTTTTAGTCTTACACACTCTAGCATAATGTCCTTTTTTTCTGCACAGGTTGCACATCACATCCCTCGCTGGACATTGTTCCAGGCTGTGCCCTCTTGTGTCCCCACATCTTGTGCACTGTCTGTCATGTGTTTTCTTGAACGTCTGACTACTGTGTCTGAATGGCTGTGGTTTAGCTTGCTTTGATCTTGCGCCGCCATGCTGCTGTGAGCGCACGCTGTCAAGCTGCGTGTTTGAAATGTCTCCTTTAAAGTTAGACTTTAGCATTTCTTGTTGCTTTTTCACCTGCTGCTCGCTTTGTTTAGCTCTGGTGACCGCTTTTTCAAGTGTCAGTTCGGGGTCCATTTGCAGTTGTTCTGACAAACGTTTATCTCTCAGACCCACCACAAGCCTGTCCCTTACCATTTCGTCATGCAGAGCCCCGTAGCCGCAATGCTCTGCTAGGCAATGCAGCGCAGTGATGAAGCAGTCGGCCGTCTCGCCTGTCTCCTGCTGTCGCTGGTTAAACTTGGCTCTTTCAAATATCACGTTCCTGCGAGCTATGAAATGAGTATTTAACTTTCCTTTGACAGTCTCGTACTCACTCGCTTCTTCATCGCTGAGGTGTAAAGAAACCAAAATGTCCTCGGCTTCCTCTCCCATTGTGTAGATTAGTGCATTGACCTGATTTTCGTCCGCCTGTATTTCCAAACCAGACGCGATGCGAAATCTGTCAAAACGTTTAATCCACTTTGTCCAATCTTCAGCTTTAAACGTGAATTTCTCCGGTGGGGTGACTTGAAACTGGTTCATGTTGCCGCGGCTATCAGCTAGCGTGGCTAGCTAGCTCTGCTAACTTTGACTGTCGCCGCTACTGGCTCGCGCAACTTCCACCAAGCCGACACTTTTCTTCTTTTCCACTTCGCGAGTTATTAAACTTCTGACACCATGTGGTATTGTTTACTGGTACAATAATAAACCTAGGAGGCTAACTGGAGACACGACACAGGACGTCCATTCAGTTTACTGTGTAACTTGTTTATTGGTCCCCCGTGCAACAACACGTATACGATGGTTCCTAGCTGACGTACGTGAACCCATCACTACAGTTTGGGGGTACCTATTCAAAATACAGGAGGGTGCCCGGTGAGTACCCTTGAGCATTTTCAGATATTAACCCCTTAAGTGCCAAAATCGCAGAATAATAAGGATTTATGAGATTTCACGCAAAATACTCAAATCAAATGCATCCAATTTGTTTTCTTCAATGTCTATTCATAAAGGAGGTCATGTACAATGTATTTCATTCCACACTACATAATATTAACCCTTTTAGGCCGTGCCAGCAAAACTTTTTATGACAATATGGGTCGTGCTGGATGAGAACATCCATTGAGCCTTTGCTCATCTCAAGTAGAGATGCAGAGTAGATGATACACATTGGGAGGTTGTGAAGTGAAGGGCACATTTTGCTGATGGTCTGATGGTAGTTAAGCCTACACATTTCTGATCAATGTACAGAGTCAAATATTCAGCAAATGGCTGACAGTGTAACATAGATTTATAGTCAGAGAGAGGAAGAGGAAAAGGCAGAGAGGAGGGGGGGTGAATGTGTGTGCGCTGTGCAGGCTCCTGTCTGGCCTGAGTTATCAGTTGTTATGGGACTTGATGCACTGACCAAGGTTTCAGCAAATGGAGCAGTCCTCTGCTATGGGTGAGATGTCAGTGTGAGATGTCATGGGCCAGAGCAAAGGGGAGAAATCTCCTGCTTGATAAGCTAGTTATGTGTCTGCACAGTGCAAATATGCAATGACTCATAGCATTAATTATGTGTATGCAATTATAGCTTATTGATTAGGAAATGCAATGGAACTTATATTTTTCTCCAACAAGCATCCTACTCTGAAACATGCACAGAACATTGTGCATGGCAAACCATGCACTTCACACAGTTGCACTTATTGGAGTTAGAAGGGTTTTCATCTCCAAAAATGTGTCTGGGACAAGTTTGCAATCTTCCGGTAGAGTGGTTGGGCTCAGTGACCTGTTGCATGTGTCTTTTTTTGCATCCAAATTCCTCAGTATTCAATGCTAGTGGCAGATTTACATTGAGATTTCACCACAAGATTGCATGAAAGTGGGCCCTTCTTAACATTCTCAATGAATGCTTCATTCGATGGCGGTAGAGCAGCTAAGTTTGGAACAGGCTGAGATGAAGGCAGTGACTTGGTCGAGGACCTGCTGGAACAGTGCAACCACATTGTCAATGGCCGATAGTTTGTATAGTTTTGAGGACTTTGATGACAGAGCCTTTTCCATAGTAAGACGCTACAGTGTCGCATCCCAATATGGCATGGGCTGGTAAAAGGTTCTTCACAACTTGTGAATGCTTGGCCAGTGTTCACTTAATGTCCACTATTGCCCTTTCCTTGTGGGGCGATTCCATGATGTGTGGGACATCCAGTCCTTCCTGATGGTAATGGTGAAGGAGTAGGATGAACACATCTGTGTCATCAGAAACCACTGAGATTTGATGGGCTTCTCCAGCACACTGGACCTTTTGGACAATGATGGTGTCAGCTTCTTCCTGCTGATTTTGTAGATCATATCGGCTCCTTCTTTCTTCCAACCTGATCTCAATGGGGCATGGCTCCTCCCCAGTCACATGGCTCCTCCCCTGTCACCACCAACTTGTAGATGGTAAAGCAGATCTTGGGTCAGTTCCTCACATAAGAGCTAAGAGATGGTGTTTCTAGCTGAGCCCTGTCGCTGTGACATCTCAGGTGATGGACTTGATACTGTAATCATAGCACCTGTCTAAGGTAGACGTCACTGTCTGATAGATATAAAGTCAGCCGTGTCATAACATTTTTGATTAAATCAGCTATGGTGCCATCAGCTGGCCAGTGGATGCTCCAAAGAAGGGCTGACTGATGGAAGGTGTCAGGCTGCACAACCCTGAGACCTTCCATCAGTTTGAAGCGCTCGCTATCAATCAACTCCCCTGGAGGTCCTGGCGCTCCAATTTCGGTTGGAGCTTGGAGCCCCCCTATTATAGAGTACACCCTGTAAAAATGGGACCGGGGGTCCCCTCCCCCGAGGCAGGGGGGAGGAGTAACCGTTAAAAAATGTTGAAATTAGGGTTGCTCATAACTCCTAGGGGAATGGAGGAAACGCCCTTAAATTTCTTGTGGGAACTCCTCTCAAATGATGGATTCAGCTGGCAAAAAACCGGAAGTCAAAACCACGCCCACATACCGGAAGTCGCGTTTCGACCACTTCCGGTGGGATTTGACTTCCGGTTTTTTGCCAGCTGAATCCATAGGTTGAGAGGAGTTACCACAAAAAATTTGAGCCTTTTTCCTCCATTCCCCTAGGAGTTATTAGCAACTCTAATTTCAAGGTTTTTCAACGATTGCTCCTCCCCCCTGCCAAGGGGGAGGGGACCCCCGGTCCCATTTTCACAGGGTGTATAATAGGGGGGCTACAAGCTCCAACCGAAATTGGAGCGCCAGGACCTCCAGGGGAGTTGATTGATAGTGAGGGCTTCTGACTGATGGAAGGTGTCAGGCTGTACAACCCTGAGACCTTCCATCAGACGCTGTCGGGGCGGAAAGTCACCCTAACGGAGAGGGAGCCCTAATGGTGAATGGAAAGGATAGCCAAACGGCACGAGGGCCGCAAAACTTCCCTCAGTGGAATTGGAGCTTAAAAAGGAAGTTTGTGATTCGTTTACTGCACTTCTCCAATGACCAGATTGTGCATAATTTTACGCTTAAAAGGCGTGGTTATAATGCTTAAGTCCGCCTGTAGCGCCGACACCAAAATATCGAGTGGGCTGGTCCACGGCCACTAATCTGTGCTGCACTGGACGCAGTTTATAGGCCGATGCAACGATAGAGCCCATAGTCTTGTATATTTAAACTAAATACATATCTTTATATATATGGTAGCAAGATATAAAGGCATTTAAAATTATTCATATATATTTAATATATGTACGGTACATATGCATATCTTAATATTGATATTTCATATGTTTAAAACATTTATATTGCATATAAAGATCAAATATATGTCTTAACATATATGATCAAAACATATGATGCCATCTATAAATGATTCATATATATATATTCAATATATGTACATATACATACCGTAATATGTGTATGTCATATAAGCTCAACACCTATATCTTGCATATATAAATTAAATATATATGATTACATATATTGGTGGCAACATATAACACCATTTAAAAATTCACCGTACATAGTTTTGTAATATATGTACATATGTATATCTTAATATTGGTATTTCATATATGTGTTTAACATTTATAATGCATATGAAGATCAAATATATATCTTAACATATATGGTCAAAACATATGATGCCATGTATAAATTATCCGTAAATGCATATTCAATGTATGGCTATTTACAAATCTTAATATGTGTATGTCATATAAGCAGAACACCTATATCCTACATATATAAATTAAATATATATGATTACATATATGGCGGCAACATATAACGTCCATTTAAAAATTAACCGTATATAGTTTTGTAATATATGTACATATGCATATCTTAATATTGGTATTTCATATATGTTTGTAACATTTATATTGCATATAAATATCAAATATATATGTTCACATATATGATCAAAACATATGATGCCATGTATACATTATTTGTATATGTACATTTAATGTATGAACATATACAAATCTTAAAATGTGTATGTCATATAAGCGGAACACCTATATCTTACATATATAAACTAAATATATATGATTACATATATGGCGGCAACATATAGCGTCCATTTAAAAATTAACCGTATATAGTTTTGTAATATATGTACATATGCATGTCTTAATATTGGTATTTCATATATGTTTGTAACATTTATATTGCATATAAATATCAAATATATATGTTCACATATATGATCAAAACATATGATGCCATGTATACATTATTTGTATATGTACATTTAATGTATGAACATATACAAATCTTAAAATGTGTATGTCATATAAGCGGAACACCTATATCTTACATATATAAACTAAATATATATGATTACATATATGGCGGCAACATACAGCGTCCATTTAAAAATTAACCGTATATAGTTTTGTAATAATATATGTACATATGCATATCTTAATATTGGTATTTCATATATGTTTATAACATTTATATTGCATATAAATATCAAATATATATTTTCACATATATGATCAAAACATATGATGCCATGTATACATTAATTGTATATGTACATTTAATGTATGAACATATACAAATCTTAAAATGTGTATGTCATATAAGCAGAACACCTATATCTTACATATATAAACTAAATATATATGATTACATATATGGCGGCAACATATAGCGTCCATTTAAAAATTAACCGTATATAGTTTTGTAATATATGTACATATGCATATCTTAATATTGATATTTCATATATGTTTATACCATTTATATTGCATATCAATATTAAACATATATGTTAACATGTATGGGCGAAAATATATACGCCTTATATAAACCTATCATATATGCATATATAATATATGTCCATATACAAATCTTAATACGAGTATTCCATATATGTTAAAAATATATATCTCCATATATACGGTGAATGTTTGTATTAGATAATAATATATGTCCTTTATATGTAACATATATGCCTTGATATAGGGGCATATATGCCATATATTACATTTCCGTATGGGTAGACCTTGTTGTGAATTTCTAGACGTTGTTGTGAAGTTCTCTAGACCTTGTTGTGGAGTTCTAGACCTTGTTCTGAAGTTCTATATGTTGTTGTGAAGTTCTATACCTTGTTGTGAAGTTCTAGTAGGCTATAGCAGGGGCACTCAATTAAAATTCAAAGAGGTCCAGATAGAAAAAATTCCCTCAAGCGAAGGTCCGGAACATTGAGCTTGCGTTATGATTCAGTGCCATTGAACTTAGGCAACTTCAATGATTGCAGAGTAGCCTAATGGTACAATGTCTGTATGTAGTCAATGACTGACTGTTAATCAAAATAAAAATCAACAATGTTTATTTACAGTTTTCATATTTAACTGGATTAATTATAAATAACTAGCCTACACTAATAATAAATACGTTATTTTCTCATTTCAAGTAAAATAATGGCTGCATTTAGAAATAACACAACAGAGTGCTTTGGAAAAATGTGTGCTTTTCATTTTAGAAAAATAAGTTCACCCTTTTCTTAACTCAATTTCACATTTTATCAGTCAGGCTCTCAGCCAACAAACCTCCTTTTCTCTTGATAGAAGTGAGCTCCCACTCTGTCTGTTTGTCTGTCTTTCTATCTATCGGTCGCTTGCAATGCAAACTTTGCATGCCGTTGGGCAGTGAATGTGTGTGCGCCCTGGATTTGAGTGTGTGTGTGTGTTTGCTCATGTGTGGCGCTTCCATAGACAGCTGGTCAGGATCGCATCACACTTCACGAGACAGACTGGTTTTGAACTGCTCGTGAGACCAATGAATGAACATGAGTCTGCCTGCTCTGGATTCAAACTAAAGCTTTGTTTTCGCGGTCTACCCGTTTCTTTTGAGCACACAATGTGAAGTTACTTTTCTCGCATTTCAGTCTCGCCTTTCCTCCGTCCGTGTGCCAACTCTCCCGCAGCAGCAGCAGGCAGAATCAATTTGCTTGTTGATTGGCTGAGTAGCATCACGTGTGATGATTTACAACGCATGCATTGGTCTGTGAGCTTCCTGACAGATAATCCAATACCGTAAAGGCTAGAAAAGCATGAGCCGGTTAAAATAGAAACGCTCTGTGAAAATGTAACTATTCAGTGATTTGTAGGTTATAGGGCTCGGTCCGGATAGGACGGCGTCTGGGTCCGGATGCGGACTTTGAGGATCGCTGGGCTATAGGTTACTGCTGTGTGTTTGCAGTGTTCACGGCACCATTCTCTCTGCAGAGGTGCAGTATTTCATGGTAAATGCAGTAACAGTGTGGCATTTTTGCGCCATCTGCAAAGACCTCTGCAGAGTTTCATTTTTTTGAGAGGAGCACAGTGCGGACCCTCAGTATAACCAAAAACTTGCCTTAACCAGACCAGAATGCAATGCTGCCTCTGTGTGCCTCAAGACATTGGGTTCTGATTCCTGATTACAGAGAAGGTCTTGCTGAGGATCCTGCGCCACCCGGACGTCATCCACGAAATCAAGTTCAACGACAAGCGCTCGCCACAGCACTTCCTCTACCAACGAGGCAAACCTGTGGACTACTTCATACTCATTCTGCAGGTACGCCACACTCAAGTCACCAACACGGCTGAGGGGGCAGGGCTTATGGCAGATAGACTCCAAGTTGGAGTGTATGGGCCCTATCGTTGCATCGGCGCTGTTTCTAGGCCGAACGCCTGGCGCAGCTCAAATCAGTGGGCGTGGACCAGCGCACTTGATATCGTCGTGCTGGCGCTAGATGCAGCCTCAACCATTACAACCACGCCTTTTAAGCGTAAAATTATGCACCGTCATGCTCATTGGATAACTGCAATAAACGAATCGCACGATTGCCTTTTTAGCTCCAATTCCAGTGATCCCGCAAAACCAGACGAAAGCCAAACGCTCTGCCCCCCCCCCCCTCCCTTCATCCAGTCTGTCTGTCTGACTGCATTATAGGCTATTATTCCATATTATTATGCTTCTCAAACCAATCTAACTGCAGTTTCAATACTGCAAGCATGTAAATACGCTACACTATAGCAAGATCAAAGTGAAAATAATGTACTAAACGCATCAGCTAGAAAAATATAGCCTATTAGATTGGTGAAAGTTTGTCCAGAAAGATATCGTTTTCTCTCCCCTGCTGCAGGTAGAATGATCGATGCACATAAATATACCCTACATTATGTAAAGTCATTGCATAAATGTGTTTTTATTGTAAAACTAAATGTCAAGTAGGGCCAAGTTATTGGAGCGGACATCACAGTATAGCACATCACAGAAGCGCGTTCCGCTGTCACTTATCTAAATCACGTTAAACCCACAAGGGGTATATATAGGCTCAAGAGGACATATATGTTTCACATAGGGTGGTGTTTCATTTCGATGTTTTATTTGGTCCAATATTGAAAAGTTCGACAATTGCAGGTTGTCTTACCATTACACATTATTTTAGATCTACCTTTTATATCTATTTCGGCTCATTTGGTTGCTATTTAGTAGCGAAATGGAGGACCCAATTGCATGCTGGGAGTGGACATTCACAGGCAGTAAACTTACAACTGCTATTTCCTATGGGAAGCTGGGTGCTGCTATGTGTTGTGTCTGTTTGAGCGAGGGAGTCAGAGAGAGAGAGAGAAGGGTGACTCAGAGGCAGAAGAGCACTGGCGCACTGAATAGGCCTGGTTTCAGAGAGAGACAGAGAAGGGTGACAGGGGAGAGGCACAAGTGCACTGGCGCACTGAATAGGCCTGGTTTTCAAAGGCGCAAAGCGCTAAATGTAGGCCAGGTGCGAAGATAGCACTACGCCGGTAGTTAGCGCCGACACGCCCACTTTGGCCCATTCTGGGACTGCGCCACGCCCATTCGGCCTAAAGCGCATTTGGCAGCCTAAAGCCATATTGATATCGTCCCAAAACAGGCGCAAGGCATGTTTTTTTGCGTTTAAGGCCCGTTTTAGCGCCGAAGGCTTGTGGGAGAATAGGGCCCAGTATATATATATATATATATATGGGCAATCACCTAATAAAAAAATCCGGCTCCGTCAGGTCACTTCTATCTGTATGTTAATATTGATGATAATACAACACACGTGGCATCATCGGCTGTTCACATCGACTACTTTTGCTCATCGGACCGATGCCGATGTATTAAAAAATGACAAACATCGGCCGATACCGATATCATTGCCGATATATCGTGCATCCCTACTTTGCCTGCCAGAGGTGGCACTCGTGCCATAGGTTGCTGACCCCTGGCATAGACTATGGCTGGATGTCATGGTAAAAAAAAGATCAGATTGCAATCTGATCACAGAAAACGCATGTTAGTGCCAGGTGTAAATGGCCTCAATACTTTCTTTATTTGTGTTTTCCTTGTGCTTCACCACCAGTTTTGTAACAATGTTTTGAAGAATGTACATACACTGTTGTTGTATTTTATTTTATCTATCTTGCAGCAGTCTACATATTCTCCTTGGAGCTGGAGAAGACCCAGCTCCTGCAGCAGAAAAAACGGCTGAAACGCTTCATCCAGGTAACTGCTTGCTTATGCCAACTCGAGGCGGCCATTCGTCATTCACAAGCGTCATTGCTGATTTGAGCGTTGATTACCATGGCAACGATTGAAGCGAATATTTTTTTAATCAATGGTGGCTTCTAAAGTTTGCATCTAAATGCAAGAGGTTGTTCAAGCAACTTGAGATCATGATTTATCCTTTTCATGTTCATATTTTGGACCCTTGGACTCAAAGGCGCGTGCTTATATTTGCTCTGCTTGTCCTCAAACTGTAGCCTGGTAAACCAGCCCGTCACATGAACTTTTTCATTTCATTCATTCATTTCATTTGGTTCTGCGTGACGGTCTGGCCCCAACTCTTCACCCAGTCCTTAGCAGGGGCAGGAGCATGGGCGGGCATAGTTGCCTTGCCCTTGACAGACAACTCCTTCAGCCAATCAGGGTCAGATCCAGTCAAACCCAAATCCACTCGGGAGAATGGCAAAAACAAAAGCCGAGAAACTCCGCCGTTGCGGCGATACTCATGTACTTGTTTAATTGTTATTGAGTCTGTCTGCAATAACTGCACTTTATGGCTGTTTAAACTAGACAAACGCTGATATAGAACGCTGTTCTGTTATTAAGATGATGCAGGACATTTCAGATTTATTTAGGGCAGCATAGGCTCGTTCATTTCAGTCAATATGTGTAGTGAGTTACAGTGCTTTCAGCTAGATCGTTTAAAGCAGGGGTGGCCAAACTACGGCCCGCTGCCCATTTTTAAGTGACCCGCCATGCATTTAGGGAAAAAAAAAAAGTTTTTCTGTTTCAAAGTTGAAAACAAAAAAGAAAACGGGGGAAAAAACGGAAAAACAAAAACATTAACTCATTGAGTGCCAGCCACTTTTGGAGAACGGACGCTCCCAGTGCCAGAGTTTCAGAGCGTTTTCAGTGATTTCTCGAGGCCCACAGAATATTGTGTGATATTACTATGTAAACACCGAACACGCAAAAAGAACGATGAGACTCTGTTCTATCATCAGCAAAAACAGGTTTATTGATATCATTTTCCGTTCTTTAGTTATCAGCCGGAGAAGATAGCTTGATTTAACCAAAAGCAGCCGTTTTTTTCTAGAAGCTGAGATAATGAGCCTTTTGTGAAATTAAACATTTCATGCACATCACTGACTGAAGCTAATATTTTCTGATGTAGTCACACCTCAAAAATAATTTCCTTCAATAGAACAGCGAAAACCAAGGAATTTTGTTTGGCAAAACAATATTTTTTAGCTGCAACCAGCAGTGCTGGCCCCTGCGTGCGCTGCTGGTTGCAGCTTCTTGCTGGTCTTGATTTACTGCTGGTGGGCATCAGATATTCTAGCTTGTGTTTGCCAATCCTGTCCTGCTGTCTGGGTCTGTCTGGGTCAGTATTGTATACTGCTCTGCGTGCCCCCCCCCCCCCCCCCCCCCTCTCAACTGCACACTCCTCCTCCTGGGAGTGTCTCTGGGGCTTTCTGCTGCGTTTGCTCTGCACTGAAAAGTCCGCTACATCCAGCTTTTTTACAGCGTTCCGCGTGTATTTGTCACCGGCTCCCATGCTTCCAGTTGAGAATAATAACAACTAATAACAAAATCATGCGGATGGGCTATCGCAGTGGACACGGAGGTGCTCAATTGTGGCAGCAGATTGGCTGCTGCAGGCACAGCTAACGTTATGCTTCATGCATATCGATGCATACGGATGCGATGCGATTTCCGTTTCCCCAACGACTTCTTCTGTGTTTTTTACTCCACTTTCTCTAATCTGGAGAGCACTGTCGCCACCTAATGGCTCGGTAAAATAGGTTACACACATTCAACATGCCCCAAAATTTTACAGGAGATAGATCTGGCTTTGATCGACATCCCCCCCGTCAAAAAACGCAATTGACGACTTTAGTCGTCATTGGCACTGAACGTTACAAAATCAATTGACGACTAAAGTCGTCATTGGCACTCAATGAGTTACTGGAAAAGAAAAAAAAAAAAGGATTTCCCCCATTTCGTTTTCTCAATTTAAAACCATTGAAAATGGGTTATACTTGGGCACCCTGACCTGGTCTATTTATTAAAAAAAATATATATATACTGAATTAATGTTTAATACTAATGTTATGTTAAATTATCTCTGTCTTGTTTGTTTGGCCCGCGACTCCTTATATTTTTCTGTATGCGGCCCACAACCAAAAAAGTTTGGCCACCCCTGGTTTAAAGGAACACTCCGCCTATTTTCAACCAGCTTTGTATCATTAGAACATCAGTAGTATATCAGAAAACTGTAAACGGTTTTGAAGTCTGTCAATTAATTTGACAGTTATTGAGTGTTAAAGTGTGGACCAGTGATGTCACACTAACTCAAATTAATAACTCATTAACTCAAATCAACTCTCAATAACTGTCAAACTATTCATCATTCATCTAGTTTGACAGTGATTGAGAGTTGATTTGAGTTAATGAGTTATTAATTCGAGTTAGTGTGGACCAGTGATGTCACTGGTCCACACTTTAACACTCAATAACTGTCAAATTAAATGACAGACTTCAAAACAGTTTACAGTTTTCTGATATACTACTGATGTTCTAATGATACAAAGCTGGTTGAAAATGGGCAGAGTGTTCCTTTAATACTGTGGGAACCCTATTCTGTTATTAAGATGATGCAGGACATTTCAGATTTATTTAGGGCAGCATAGGCTCGTTCATTTCAGTCAATATGTGTGTGTAGTGAGTCACAGTGCTTTCAGCTAGATCGTTTAATACTGTGGGAACCAATATCGGCCCGGAGCAAACTAGATTATCAAGCTTGATAATCTAGTTACCGTAAATTCCGGACTATAAGCCGCGGCTTTTTTCCCGTTTTTTGGCCCCTGCGGCTTATATAACGGTGCGTCTTATCTATGGATTTTTTCAGAAAAAAAATTTCAAATACAAATAAAATCTCTCTTTTTTAGCACTCTTTCTACCTATAAATCCACTTCTGTTTTAATTTCCTCTGTTGCCCTCTTTTCACCACACCGCGGACACTGTGTGCACTGTCGAAATAAACAAAGGTGTTGTGTTATGTTGTTTTGTTGAAATGTTACGGTAATACGGTAAATGGGAGCTTCCTCAAACAGCCAACAATCCCCTCTGTGCGTGAACCCTTACATATGGTAATTACGGTAAGCAAAGTTCATCAGCCCGGAATCACAACAAGACGAGCAGTCTCTCTCTCACTTACCATGGGGAAGGTACGCAGAAAGTCACACGACGCAGCTTTCAAGCTGAAAGCAGTCGAACTCGCACTAAAAGAAACAAACAGAGCAGCAGCGCGTACCCTGGGCATCGATGAGTCAATGGTGAGACGTTGGAAGCAGCAGCAGGAGGAACTGTCTCAGTGTAATAAGACAAAAAAGTCCTTCAGAGGCCACAAAAGCAGATGGCCGGAACTTGAAGATTCCCTTGAGGACTGGGTGTTGACCCAGAGAGGAGACGGCCGAGGCGTTTCCACGGTGCAGATCCGACTGAAGGCCAAAACAATCGCCACCGAGATGAAAATTGAACATTTCAGAGGTGGGCCATCTTGCTACCGATTCATGAGACGAAAGGGACTGTCCGTCCGGGGGAGAACTACTGAACAACTCCCTCCCGACTACCAGGAGAAAATCACAAACTTCGGCGAATTCACACAAAGGAAGATCACGGAATATTATAGGAGTGTGAAAACATCCACAATCACCAACGGGTTCCAAAACGCTGGACTGCTGCGGGATGAAAAGGATGACGCCGCCACAGCTGGCGCTGAGGGCCGTCAGAGGCTTCAGAGGCTGTTCGATGCCGACAGTGATGAAGAGGAGTTCGTTGGTTTTGAGTGACAATGAAGGAGAGAGGAGAGTGGTTGACGAAGCCACCCTGAACCTGTTCGTTTCCGACACTGAAGATGAGGACTTTGGTGGTTTCAGTACGCAGGAAGAAGAGGAAGACGAGGATTAGTGACTTGACTTCTCTGGTTACAGGTTTGCTGCACATATACGGTAGCCTATTGTTGTGTGATTTTGTCTGGGGATTAGTGACCTGACTTTTGTTTTGTTTTGTTGAAATGTTAATAAATGGGAGCTTCCCCAAACAGCGATCTCTTTCCCGACATTCCTCTCTGTGCACGAACCCTTTCATATGGTAATTAAACATCAAAACACCCGCGGCTTATAGTCCGGTGCGGCTTATAGAAGAAAAAAATAGTAAATTTTGGTGCTGCGGCTTATAGACCGGTGCGTCTTATAGTCCGGAATTTACGGTACATTAAAATGTATTGTTTTTTATAGTCGATTTACATTCTAGATCTAAAATAAATAATAAAAACACCCTTTTATCTTTTATCTACAACCGCTGCTCATGTGGTAATCTTGACTGTGCTTGTCTTGTTATCCTCCTGAAACGGGTTGTAATATTTTTGGTATTCTTGTGCAGACTTCCAAGTTTCAAGTGCCTCCCAGACAGATTTTACATGGATGAATTTGTTCACCACAAACTGAGAGAATGGCAGCTACTATCTCTCCTTGATAAGTTTGAGAGTAAGTATGTCCTATGATCGGAAGTTGATAGTAAGCTATTGCCCAAAACAGGCCGTGTTGGCATGTTGGTTAATTTGTTTTGTTTGTTTATTGTCTTCCAGCAGAGCAAGTGGATGAGGAGAGCTTCATGCTTTTGGACGCAGACACTATAAAGTGTCTGATTCCAATTATTGGCCAGAGAGTCAAGTTTGTAAAGCATTACAATGAATTTGTAAGTAGCCAGTGAAGTATAGCGCCATAGAAGTAAAGTACCATTAGTAAGTTGTCTTTTTATCTTTGAGGCATACATCTTAAATTATTCTCAGGCAAAAATGGTGTATACGTGTTTTCACTGCAAAGAGAAAATACCTGGAGGGCATAAGAGCCTTTTCACACATTTACGTGCAGTCCATGGTATAAACAAATCATCCACATTCTTTAAGTGTTGTGAGCCTGGTTGTGGCAGAACCTTTCACTATATGAGATCATTTCAGAGACACATTCTCAAACATGGTGCTGAAAATGACTTGACTGTGGCTGCTCCAGTTTCATTGCCTCCACCTGCTCCATTTTCATTCCCTGCGCCTGCCCCAATTTCATTAACTGCCCAAGTAGGTAATGCAGAGTGTATGGTTGAGGAACCGTCACTCTCCGTAGACACTGAGGAGCACATTGAGTGGGATGATCTGGAGCCACAAGCAATCACAGAAAGGGTTGCTCTTTTTCTGGCCACACTGAAGGCCAAATCTTCACAAACCTTTTCATCAGTCAATTTAGTTGTCCAGCAGACGTCAAGTTTGATTTCGGATATTGTTGGCTCACTACAATCCAAAACACTGTCATTTATCAGAAGTATAGGCTACACTGGAGGTGAAGAATTACAGGCGCTTGTTCAGGATTTTGAAACTGCAGCTAATCCCTTTAAAGGTCTGGAAAGTGATTACAAGCAGTTGCAGTACTTTGCCCTATCGGGTAACTTTATCCATCCTATAGAAGAACCTTTGCCAGGACAATCATATGTACAGAGGCGGGATTCTGCTACAGGCACAGTCAAACAAGTGGCAATTCAAGATACATTTCACCGGATCCCTCTGAGGCCCCTCCTAACCAAAGTTCTTGAGATCCCTGGAATTTTGGATGCGGTCTTCATGTGGCAACAAAGAGAGGGTGGGGTATTGCAGGATTTCTATGATGGGGACTATTGTCAGAATCATCCTCTGTTCTCTTCTAAGACCTCCATTCCCTTGCTTCTTTTTAACGATGACTGTGAAACCGTGAACCCGCTGGGCAGTAAAACTTCGGTTCACAAGTTGGGGTTCTTGTACTTTACCATAAAAAGCCTGCCACCAGAGTTGCTTTCGAGTCTTGATTCACACTTCCTCTTGGCAGTCTATAAATCAGACGATGGGAAAACCTACGGGATTGATGCAATACTACAACCAGTCCTGGAAGAACTGAAATCTCTGGAAATCAATGGTATTTTCTTGTACACGCCAAATTTCAAGGGTGAAGTCCGATTCTTGCGCAAGTATGTGGAGACAATCTTGGATTGAATGCAATTCTTGGTTTCACAGAGAGCTTTAATGCCAGCTACTTTTGTCGACAGTGCAAGGCTCACAAGAATGTAATGCGTCTCCAGACAACTAAAGATGAAAGTCTTCTGCGGAACAGATGTAACTACCAAGCTGATATCCGTACTGGCAATCCTTCTGAGACAGGTCTAAAAAGAGAGAGTGCGTTGAATAGCCTCTCATATTTCAGCGTTGTTGACAACGTTATCCCTGACATTATGCATGATATTCTTGAGGGTGGGACCATATGAAGTTCAACTCGTTCTGAATTCTCTCATTGAAGATAAGCACCTAACTTTGGATGAGCTTAACTACCGAATCACAAGCTTTGATTATGGCTTTTGTGATCGACGGAATAAACCTTCCCTCGTTAGCAGACACGAGGTACGCAACTGTGAAGGATCCATGCGCCAGTCTGCTTCTCAAATGTGGTGCCTTTTGAGGTTACTGCCCTTACTGGTTGGTGATTTGATTCCCATTGGGAATAAACACTGGGATCTCCTGCTTCTCTTGCTTCATTGTATGGAGTTCATTTTCTCGCCATCTCTCACTCATGGAGGTACAGTGTACTTGGCCAAGATAATTGAACAACATCACAGTCTTTTTCTTGAACTGTACCCACACTTGCATCTTCGACCAAAGCATCACTTCATGCTTCACTACGCAAGCTCGATAAGAAAACTTGGGCCCCTAATCCAGTACTGGGCAATGCGGTTTGAAGCAAAGCATGGCTTTTTCAAACGCATTAGCCACAACACTTGCAATTTCAAAAACATATGTAAGACCATGGCATTTCGCCACCAGATGACGCAGTGCTACACCTTCCTCACTGGTTCTGTGTTTCAGCACAATACAGAAGTTGGCCCAGGTCACGGTTCGCTCCTTGCTACCATAGAGCATTATGAAGACATTCATCATCATGGCTTGGAGGACATTCCACCTTTCACTGAAGTTTATGTCGCAGCTTGGGTTAAGTTTAGGGGCGTTGAATTCAGACCTGGTATGACAGTCTTTTTATCATATAGTCCAGATGGTGAGCCACAGTTTGGCCTGGTGACATGCGTGTTGGTTCTGGATTCTGTCATTAAACTTGTTGTTCGGATGTGGGACACATTGAGCTTTGAGAGGCATTTATTTGCCTATTGTGTAACCCACACCACAGTTATGGCAGCAGTTGATGCAACTTCTCTCCTTGATCATCATCCTTTACATGCAGTAAAGTCATTCAGATCAGATGACGACAATCTTTACATTGCACTTCGCTGCAGACTGTTTTAAAATCGCTTACCTGCTTTGATAACTCAAAGGTCCACAGCCTCTTGAGCCACAGAACCAGACCTTGCAGACAGCTCCACAGCCTCTTAAGCCTCACAGACAGCTCCACAGCCTCTGAGCCAGACACATCCACAGCCTCTTAAGCCTCACAGACACCTCCACAGCCTCTTAAGCCTCACAGACACCTCCACAGCCTCGTAAGCCTCACAGACAGCTGCACAGCCTCTTAAGCCTCACAGACAGCTCCACAGCCTCTGAGCCAGACACCTCCACAGCCTCTTAAGCCTCACAGACACCTCCACAGCCTCTTAAGCCTCACAGACACCTCCACAGCCTCGTAAGCCTCACAGACAGCTCCACAGCCTCTTAAGCCTCACAGACAGCTCCACAGCCTCTTAAGCCTCACAGACACCTCCACAGCCTCTTAAGCCTCACAGACACCTCCACAGCCTCGTAAGCCTCACAGACACCTTCACAGCCTCTTAAGCCTCACAGACAGCTCCACAGCCTCTGAGCCAGACACCTCCACAGCCTCTGAGCCAGACACATCCACAGCCTCTTAAGCCTCACAGACAGCTCCACAGCCTCTGAGCCAGACACCTCCACAGCCTCTTAAGCCTCATAGGCAGCTCCACAGCCTCTGAGCCAGACACCTCCACAGCCTCTTAAGCCTCACAGACAGCTCCACAGCCTCTGAGCCAGACACCTCCACAGCATCCTAAGCCTCACAGACAGCTCCACAGCCTCTGAGCCTCTGAGCCACAGCACCAGACCTCACAGACTGATCCACAGCCTCTGAGCCTCTGATACTTTATTGAGCTTCTATTGTATGTTTTCATTGCAGTTAATATGCATATTACTCTTGCCATTGATTGTTCTTTAGAAACAATGCATTTCCAAAAGCATATCTAAAGTGTAGTGGAGGGAAGTCATTTGTAAGCCAAACAAGCCAAGTTGTAGTATGGATTGAGTAGTCCAAGTTCACTATCCTTGCTGCAAACACCTTACACCACAGAAAACATTGATTTTTGACCTCAAGGTAAGAGCAGCTTTTGTGGGGGTTAATAGTGATTGAGAGTTGAATTGTGTACTCATATACTCATAATGTTCAACAGATTGCAAGTCAAAGTGAAGCCCCATCCACCAGCGCAAACAATGGCCTACTCATCAACCCAAACTCCACAGCAGGGGCCGCGTTGGAAAATCCATCAATAATACGACTTGAACCTGGCCTGCAGATTATTCCAGTATTTGTGAGTTTCTTTATTCTCAATTTGGTTATACCAATGTGGTTTATTATTATTTGAAAATACTTGTGGACCTACAACATATTTAACATATTGACTGGTTTCTTTCCTCCCACCTTTCACACTGTTACATGTGTTTCTTTATCTATCTCTATACCTCGCTTTCTTATTTCACAGGAACTCCGTAGGCTTCTCACAGCCTCTCATCAGGGCCGAATTATTGTGGAGAGCCTGGACAAGACAAAAGCAATTACCGTAAAGAGAGGAGTGCCATGGTTCGGATGCTGGTGTCCCACTTAATTGAGAGATATGGCGAGACGTGAGTAGAAACATTAAACATTTTAGTGGAAAAAAATTCATACTTGATGGGCTCTATCTTCCCCCTGGCCTTAAATTTGCGTTTATGCCTTGGCCTAGCGCTATTTAGTGGGCGTGGTCAGGCGCATTCCCTAATTTCTCCTCGGCGCTAAACCCAGAATGTGCGACGCTAACCATTTAACCACGTCTTTTAAGCGTATAATTATTCACTACGGTGGCCATTGGTGATATGCAGTAAACCAGTCACATTGTTCCCTTTCAAGCCCCCCGCGACCAAAGTGCTCTGAGCTCCCCCCCTCCCTCTCTGCCAACTTTCATCCCCGTCTATCTCCATTATATGCTCCTCAAACAAATCTCAAGGCAGTTTAAATACAGCAAAACATTTTCCGCAAGAAACTTCGCTGTTGCATACTCCTGTACTTGTTTAATTGTTGTTATTGAGTATATTTCTGCAATAACTGCACTTTATGGCTGTTTAAACTCGATGAACCTTGATGTTAGTCATCGAGGCGGACAGGCACGGAGGCAGCCATCATTGTTTTGCTAGCGGCGTTCACGATGTCAACTACGAGGCGGGTCGCTGATTGGCACGTACGCTTTGCAGTTTCTGCAAATACCCTCCCAGGGCTTGAGGCCAGACGGTTTGGTAGAACGAAATTAAATGTGAGTTCACGTGACCGGCTGGTTTACCAGGCTAGAAAAAATATGCAGTACATTTAAAATGATTTAGAAATTCAGGTGCATGTGCTGCCATCAAACTTTGCACCATGGTCTACTCTCTATTTACTTTCATATGTACATGTACTCTCATAGACCATCTTCAGAGACCAAAGGGGGCATGGCAGCGGCGTTGGTGCAAGAATTTCCATGCCTGAAGGACCAAATTGGCAGTGGCTATGTAAGTAAATTCAGAAGATTGCAGCACTTTTCTATATAATTGATATGCCTGGAATGTCAATTTTGTATTACTGAATATTATTTTAATACTTCTAAGGATGCATGGTTTACACCTAGCCGGCAAGGGCGGCCTGCCACAGGTTTCCTTGAAGAAAGATTGCGTAATATCAGGAAAAAGCTGAGGAAGCTGAGAGGAGAAAATCGTCAAGCACAAGTGGCAGCCCCTAGAGTCCTACCTGGTAATCCACTGTACATATCTACAGATTATTGCAGACTCTTAATAAATACTAAAGGATAACATCTGATGAGATGCATCTTTTATAAACACCACTGGATTTCATTCCTGTCCAGACAGATTATGGACACAAAGCATGTTTGTTTGTTTTTCTCCCTCTCCCCTTAACAGAATCCACAGTTACTTCTGAGACGGCTGAAGAAATGGCGAACTGGATGAAGAACCACAAGTATCCGGTGACGCAAGTAGAAGCTTCCATGAAGGAGACTGTTGTGTACAGGGCACAGTGGATCAGAAGTGGTTCCATCAGCATTCCAGAAGTCATTCGGGAGTTCCCAAGGCTCGTAGATACTCCAGGCATGGTATGAATCAGAAATCAATATATATTCACATTCCAACTTGTCTCATCATTGGGAAAATCAAACACTTAAAACGTGGCATCTAAATACTAATGCAGAATTAAGTTTTCTGAGCTTGTAAGCACTTTTATCCATATACTCGCGTGTCCTCGCCTGCACTATTGGCATGCGCAGCACACAATTGCCTGCTCTATTGGCATGCATAGTGCACAATTGTGACACAATGCTTATGACATCATCAGTGCGTATGACATCAGTGATGTCATAAGAGTATGGTCAATAATGATGTCACTGATGTCATAGACATTGAGACATCATCAGTGATGTCATAAGCATTGTGACATCATCAGTGGGACAAAAATGTAAACTGATGGCAGACGGATATTGCCCATTTGCTCACTTATAATGGAATACATCAGTGATGTCATAGGCATTGTGACATCATCAGTGGGACAAAAAGATTTACGGACGACAGACAGATATTGCCCACTTGCTCACTGTTGATATATAAAAGCATAGTGTAGGTAATTCTGTTTTGAATTTGTTTTAATCAATTAATTTTACATAGTACTTTTTAAGTTACATTCTATGAATGAATGGTGCCTTTAAATAAACTTTAGAATAAGCATGAAACTACATCTGCCCTTTTTTATGTTTCAAAATTATTAGATTGCTCAAGACTTTGCCCACCTCCATGCTGAGCCTGCAGAAAAGCTTCTCGACACTTGGGTTCCCTTTGGAGAGAAAGTGCTTCAAGTTGCCAGACGTGAGGGAAAGCTTCGGATTGAAACGGATGAAATGTCACCAGGTGATTTTAAATCTTATGATATAATGCTGCACATTTGTATTTAAGAAATATGGTTTTCTGATTATGCTAACATACAGCTATTTGACTAATGCATATTTTAAATCAATTTAGATGGAAAAGGCGACTTGGCATTAAAGCTGCTGCCACTCCTGCTTCCACCATCGTCATACAGGGTTGGACAGAAGTTCTTCAAGCCAAGTGTCGAGGAGGCCAAGAGATTCTTCATTGATGTGCAGCCTGTGAGTATTGCCGTACTATATCGTCCCTATACGATTTTCATCCCTACAAGATTTTTACTCCAAACTTTGACTGAGTGCGGTGCCCTTTTTTCGTGCAATTCGGCATAGCGCCACCTACTGGCAACACAAAAAGCACCTTACCTTGAGAACCATTTGTCCGATCGACTTCAAACTTGGCAGGTGCATTGTTGGGTTAACTTTGTGCAATTCAACCAAAAAGATCACAGCTTTCACATATCTCCAGGACTGTCCGTCCAATCGACTTCTGTATGTCTGTCCTTTGCGTATCTCGAGAACCGGCGTTTGTCGGATCGACTTCAAACTTGGGGAGTGCGCTTCGGGGGACCTGACCGTGCAGTGTGTGTGTGTGGGGGGGGGGGGGGGGGGGGGTTCTCCGGGGTGGTGAACAGTGTTGGGGGTAACTAATTACAAAAGTTAACATATTACATGTAATATATTACTTTTAGCGGTAACTCAGTAATATAACTTATTACTTATAGGATTTCAGTAATATTATACCAGTTACTTTGTCAAGTAACTCAAGTTACAAATTGAGTTACATTTAGCACATATTTTAAAAAAGATACAATAATTTCCTAATCAAACTGTGCTCCATCTGGGCCCTTCTTGAACTAACTTCTTTCTCTCTTAACACATTGACTGCCAGCCGTTTTTTTTTTTTGCTGTAGGTAGCTTCTGCCAGGCCGTTTTTTGAGGATTCTGGCTCATTTTAAAAGAGCCGAGGATTATTTTCTGCTTGGAGTTTGTGAACACAAAGTTCAGAAAAGTACTAATAGAATGTGTGCTTTCTCTGTCTAAAAGAGTTAGTTTGTAGAGTTAGTAGTTATGTAGATATTAGCCGTTGAGTACAGCATGGTTTCAGCTGTCTGAGAGTGAAAGCTGAGATAATCGCAGTTTTGTGAAATTCAATCAAACAGGCAGAACAGTCACTTTAACCATTTATTTTTGGCATCAGTGAGAGATCAGACATCCAAACAATATAGTTCCGAACGCCCTCTCCTTCAACTCCTCCCTCCGTGGGCGTGTCTAGTGGCTTTCAGCCTGCGTTTGTCACAAGCGAGTGGTCTGCTGCTGCTGCTGCTGCAGCGAGTTCGAGCAGCCTCCCTCCCTGGCAGTGAGTTTGAGCAGCCTCCCTCCCTGGCAGCGAGTGTGGATAGGTCTCACTCGTCTCTTGGGTTTGAGAGCCCCGATGAAGCCCCGTGCGACTCTAGGCTTATGCAAATTTGCAATCCCCCGTGTGCTGCTGCTGGCGCGGCCCGAGAGCGGCGAGTCTGGTGACTGATGACTGTAAAATCGGCAAGCCATTTCCTTGAGAATGGAGGAAGCAGCCGCGGGAGGCGGCTGCTTTTGGTTGACTTTCTCTCTGTCGGGAGGGCACCGTCGCCACCTAGCTGGTCGGTAAAATAGATTATACACATTCAATACTTCCAATATCTCCATAGGAGACGCGGGGGGCATTGATCCACGTAGCACCGTCAAAAAAAAAAAAACTATTTTTTTGACGTATTAATACGTCAATGGCAGTGAACCGCTGGATTTTTTTTGACGTATATATACGTCAGTGGCAGTCAACGTGTTAAAAAAAAAAAAAAAAAAAAAAACTAACCTGAACTAAACTTGTACCACTGTTCCATCAGAAGTTGTAGTTGTAAGTCGCTTTGGATAAAAGCGTCTGCCAAATGACGTAATGCGTTTTTCTGCAAATAACCACTATAGATGACAATAACAAAGGAAAATAATAACATTTAGAATTTTGGATGGTTTACACTGACTTCAAGGCGTTTGAAATAATTTTTTGGGATGGTTCCGGGGACGGCGATGTCATTCTGCTGCTGCTGTTGTTTTGGTAAAAGTAATGCAAAAGTAGTGTATTAAGTAATGAGTTACTCTACACAGACAGTAATATTGTAAAGTAACTAATTACTTTCAAATGAAAGTAACTAATAATATGTAGTATATTACATTTTGAAAGTAACTTGCCCAACACTGGTGGTGAATGAGGGGAACGGGCTCTGCACTAGTACTTATCTAATGCTTAATACTGTACAGTTGTCCAAAATGTTACCATGATTTGTTGTGAATGAACTTTTACTTGGTCGTTGTGTTCAAAAAGAAAAATAGGCCTAGGCCATCTGCCTGGGGGATGCTATTTTTTGCTAATGCAATGAATGAAATTAAAATCCAATTTCATCCATCTTATCATTACCAGGTTGGGACAAACATGGTTCAACACCTCGAGCTTGCTAAAGCCACAAAGCCAACACCTTACGTCTTGTGCCTCGTGACGATACAACCTGCTCCCAGGCGTTCACGGTAATAGCAGGCGAGGCCCTTGAAAACAGCTCATTGCTTGGAGCTGTTGATGTATGCTTCAAAGCATTTTATGTATTTGATATCCACTACCCCAAGCAGTGCAGTCCTTCTTGGGAATTCTTGCAGCATGCGATTTACCAGATGGAGGGCACGGGCAGAGAAGCCCCAGCTGTCCGGTTCCTTAGAACCACCATTCAGTCTGCTGGACTCTAAATGTGTAGCTGTAGTTTTGTCTGTTCAGCCGCAGTTTTGGTTTTGTTTAATGTGTGAGAGCAGGATGGATTTAAGTCTAAAGTTGTATTAAATGTGCTGCCATTTTAAATAGACTTAACATCGACCGATTGTGTCTGTTCCGATGCAGTGTTTGTTTTTGGTGTGCTCAAGTCAAATGTTTTCATTTTGCCTTTTTAAATGCAATTTTGTCTGTTAAAATCCATTTCTAAGAGATTTGCACTTTTACATTTCTGAAAAAGACAGTTTGCACTTTTACATTTCTGAAAGGGCAGTTATATGTTTTTATATGTTAATCGTTATGAGCATGTACTTTGCAGATTTATTGTATGACACATAACATATTTTTTCTATTGGTGTATTATTTTAAAGATGTTGCTTTTTCCCTGTGAGGCTGCCCCGTTGGCTAATTGAATGTATGCCCATTTCACTGTTGGTAAGTCCTTGACAGTCTTTATATGACACCACCTTTATCTGACATTGACTCTGATGATGTATTGTACATTGAAATGTTACTCTCTCTATGTACTTAACATACTTATTGTATGACACGTCTGTTCAGACAACTTTTTGAAAAATATTTGCACTTTTATAGTCATAGATTCTGTCTGTTCTGAGAGATTTGTTTTTGGAGCAAGATGATTGTTTTTGTTTTAATGTTGCATTTTGCTTCTTAAAAAATTGTCAACAGACATACTTTGTCACAACTGATGTTAGTCAGGGTTTACATTTCAATAAATACAATGTGACAATTAGAAATCTCCTCATTTTTATGCTTGAAATGCTTTTATGCTTGAAAGGTTGAAATAGACCCTTTTCACGCTGTCCATTTTGTTCGAAAAGGCAGGGTAAATGGGTGCAAGCAAAACAGTAATGAGGGTTTCCAACTTCCAATCATGGAAATTGGAAACTCCCAGTGTTTTGCTTGCACCTGTGTTTACCCTGCCTTTTCAACACAAAATGGACCCCATGAAAAAGGTTTATTGGTGATCAGAACAGAACACATTTTGGGTTGTTTTAACCCAACAGGCCTGGGTTCTGAAGCAACTCAACCTGTTGGGTTGAAATTGGTGATCAGAACACATTTTGGGTTGTTTTAACCCAACAGGCCTGGGTTCTGAAGCAACTCAACCTGGTGGGTTGAAATTGGTGATCAGAACACATTTTGGGTTGTTTTAACCCAACAGGCCTGGGTTCTGAAGCAACTCAACCTGTTGGGTTGAAATTGGTGATCAGAACACATTTTGGGTTGTTTTAACCCAACAGGCCTGGGTTCTGAAGCAACTCAACCTGGTGGGTTGAAATTGGTGATCAGAACACATTTTGGGTTGTTTTAACCCAACAGGCCTGAGTTCTGAAGCAACTCAACATGTTGGGTTAAATTTGGTGATCAGAACACATTTTGGGTTGTTTTAACCCAACAGGCCTGGGTTCTGAAGCAACTCAACCTGTTGGGTTGAAATTGGTGATCAGAACACATTTTGGGTTGTTTTAACCCAACAGAACTGGGGTAATAAATCAACCCAACCTGATGGGTTAATATAGGGTTGACAGCACACATGTTGGGTTATTCCGACCCAGTAGGGTTGGGTTATATCATCAGCCCACAGGTTGGGTTGATCATATAACAACCCAACATGTGTTAGGTCCACTATGTACCCAGCGATGTGGTTACAGTTGGGTTGATTTCAAACCAGTATTTCTTAGTGTGTATGGATCGGGGAGAAGGGCAGAGACGTCTATAACACATGGACTCTTACTCCAGACGAGAGGAAGCTGCTGGCGACGTACTACAATAATTTCGAGGCGTATGTAACCCCCAAAGCAAACCCCATTTTTGCACGCTACAAGTTTCATGAAAAGAAACAAGGAGATGGCGAAAGTTTCGACCATTTTGTGACTGAGCTAAAGTTGCTAGTGAAGGATTGCAACTACCCGAACAGTGAAGAGATGATTAGAGACAGAATCGTCTTTGCTATAAATTCACCACGTGTGCGTGAAAAGCTGCTTTGTCACGGTCCAGACCTCACGTTAGAGAAAGCGATCGATATTGCACGTTCACACGAGCTATCTCAGCAGCAGTTAAAGACAATGCTTCCCCACAGTGCTAACCCAGCAGGTCAGTCTGTTCATGCAGTTAGCAGCAAACAACCGTTCAGACCAGACAAGGCACGCCGTGGACGTAAAGTGACGAGCGGGCCTGATGGCAACAGTGCCATGCGCAACAAAGGATGTGGTGCGTGTGGGAGAGAGCACAGTCGCACAGAGGAGTGTCCAGCAAAGGGACGCCAGTGCAATAAATGTAAGAAATTCAACCACTTTGCTAAAGTGTGTAGGTCACAAACGCAGCAGACAGATTATAATCCCAGAAGAGTGCATGGCGTTTCGGACAGCGCTGAGCAGCCACCAGATGCACTGTTCATAGACACTATCATACAAGAAAATGAGAATACAGATAGAGAACAGGCATTTGTAGAGGTGGAAATAGGAACAAAGTAAAATAGATACAGGTGCCCAGACTAGCATCATACCTGCTAACACATTCCACAAGTTATTTGGGAGTGTAGTGCTAGGGCCACCAGCCAGCAGACTCTCAGCATATGGTGGGCAGAGGCTAGAAGTAAAAGGGTCTTGCAAGCTAACATGCAGACACAGAGAGAAAACAGTCATGCAAGGTTTTGATATAGTCTACACAGCAGCTCCCCCAGTTTTGGGCATGCGAGCATGTCTGGATTTAAATCTAGTCAAACTAATACATTTAGTAGACGCACAGCCGCCAACACATACGAGCATCCTCCAGGAGTTTGATTGATTGATTGATTGATAACTTTATTGAAACAATAATAGCAGGTAAGTACAAGACAAACACAACATCAACATATTGCTCAAAAGGAATAAAACACAATAAAGCCCGAGGGCTTGTTTCCATTGTGGTCCTTGTGTGTGGGACAAGACGAGTGAATCTGTATGCAGGTATGAGCGCGTGTGTGCGCAGGACAAGAACATACACAAACAGATGATAACATTTACCACTCAAATCAAAATTCTAAAACCTTAAGTGAATGGTTAATTAGATACCTAGTAAAAATGCGTCAATCAATAAATAATAAGATAGAGACCAGCTCATATACTAAAAACAGGAACCTACCTAGGGATTTAAAAACCCCGCCTATTCAGGGGACATTAGAAAAGGAAAAATAAAAGGTTTTAAGAAAGGGAAAATAAAAAGGAAAATAAAAGGTTTATGACCACATTTGGGAGCCAACCAGCCATTTTTTCAAGGCAAGCTTAAAAGAGAACCTGGAGTTAAGTGTCTTAATACTCTCAGGGAGTTTGTTCCATAAAATAGCTGCTGAGTAGGAAAAGGTGCATTTACCCTTTAGGGTTTTAAATTTGGGGGGAACAATGTTGGAGGTGCTTCCTCTTGTGGAGTAGCCATGTACCTCACTGACTTTACAAAAGTAGTCAGTGAGGTAACGAGGAGCCTCCCGTTTAAAAATCCTAAAAACCATGCACAATTTAATTTGGGAAACCCTCTCCTCCACTCTGAGCCACCTGAGGCTATGGAAGTGGGAGGGGAGGAGATGGACTCTGGGATGAAGCTTCAGAATAACCCGAATTAATTTATTCTGGGAGGTCTGAAGCCTGTTTTTGAGTTTGGTGGTGATTCCCGTGAACCAAGAGGAGCAAGCATAGTCAAAGTGACATTGAATCAGAGCATTTGCCAAGGTTTCAAGGGCGCTCTTGTCAATGAAAGAAGAAATTCTGGCTAGGAATTTGGTTCTTTGACTAACTTTGGAAATCACTTTTGAGGCCATGCTTTCTCCTGAAAGTTTGTTATCTGAAATGCAGCCAAGGTATGTAATCTCCTCCTTGGTGTTAACAACTACGTCACCAACCATGATTTTAAACTCGGGGGACTTTTTTAAATTAAAATTTGACCCAAATAAAATGGCCTCCGTTTTCCCCAGATGAAGTGATAATTTGTTATCCGAGAGCCACTCACTAACACTGTGAAGCTCACTGCTCAATTTCCTTTCGATCTCCCCCTTGTCCTTGTGCGAGAACAAGAGGGCGGAGTCGTCCGCGAAAAGGAACAGGTTGCAATCACAGGCCGATTGCATATCGTTAATATAAATTAAAAAGAATAAAGGCCCTAAAATACTTCCCTGGGGGACCCCACACGTCAGGGGGAGGGGACATGACATCGTTCCATTTACGTCCACCACCTGCTCCCTACCCTCCAGGTAGGACCTAACCCAGTTGAGGGAAGTGCTGTTGAAGCCCAGAGCCCCGAGCTTACACAGAAGAACATCATGGTTAACGGTGTCAAATGCCTTTTGTAGGTCCAGCATGACCATACCACAGTATTTGCCAGCGTCAACTTCCTTTCTGATGTGATCGGTTAGAAAGAGCAAACAGGTGTCAGTTGAATGAGATTTTCTGAAACCTGACTGAAATTTAAACAGGAGCTCCCGAGATGCAAGATAACTGTCTATTTGTTCAAAAATGACTCTTTCCATTAACTTGGAGATGGAGGAGAGGATTGAGACTGGGCGATAGTTTCCTGGTTCAAGTTTACTTCCTTTTTTATGAAGGGGGATTACCCTGGCTTGTTTGAAATCATGGAGGACATGACCTTCTTTAATAGACAGATTGATTATATGAGTAATATATGGTGAAATCAAATCAGCTGCATCTCGGATGAACCTGCTTGGGATGTTGTCAATACCTGTAGCTTTAGACGGCTTGAGGGCCCTGAGCTTCAACAGCACCACCTCCTCTGACACCTCCTGAAACTGGAAGTCGTCCGGCCGAACTCCTAAGTTTGAGTAAAAACTCTCAATGTGGTCTTTACCATACCGTCCAGAGTGGGAGGGTAATTTACTAACCAAGGTGCTCGCAATGGTTGTAAAGAAGCGATTGAAGATGCCAGCGACAAGGGATTTATCAGATGTTAAGGTGCTTTCCGAGTTTAAGTTCACGTTAAAATATCTAGTTTTAAGTTTGTTATTATAGCCCAATTGATTTAAGGATTTCCAGAGCTTTTGGGGATCATCCTTATTCTCTGCAATTACCTCATTATAGTACTCTGATTTTGCCTTTTTGATTAGCCTATTTACTTCATTTCGGTGTTTTTTAAATAGGCCGAAGGAGGCTTCATCTTTTATAATTTTGAATTTCTGCAGGCTTTCATTTCTAACCTTAATGGCTTCGATGATATCTGCATTTATCCAGGGTTCAGTTCTAGTTTTAAACCTGACCGATTTGACCGGGGCCAGCCGGTTAATGACCCCTAAAAATGTAATCTTAAACAGGCACCATGCATCCTCTGCCGCTGACATATTGAGCACCTGTGACAAGTCCGATTTTCCAAGCTCGTGTTCTAAGGACTCCTTATTATAGTTCCTCGTGGATCTAATTTTGACCGTATGGTGGCAGTTTATTACTGGTCTCTGAGTTTTGCGTGTACAATAAATGAGTGAATGATCACTTATGCCATACTCGATTACACCACTGTTGGAAATATTGGACTTGTCAGAAGTAAGCACAAGATCAATAATGGTATTTGACGTGGGGGACACTCTAGTAAACTGGGAAATTAATTGATGTAGACTAAAAAGTTTACAAAACGCCTTAAGGGCTTTGAAGCTAGAGGAGTCATGTTTGAGCATATCTGTGTTCAAATCTCCAATGAGAATTGTTTCGCGTTTACCGTGGTCAATAGCGTTGGAAAATGACTCCTCCAGATACTCATAAAAGGCTGACTGGGACGGTGGGCGGTATAAAATCCCGACTAGAAGGGGCTTGGTTTTAGGCATTAAAATGTCCAGCCAAACCGCCTCTAAATGGGCACATTCTAGATCCGACCTCACATTAAAACAAATGTCCGATCGAATGTACCCGCACCCCCCCCCCCCCCTCTCCTGTTTCTGTCTTTCCTTATAATTGTATAATTTTGAATTTCGATCTCTGAATCGTTTATGGAGCTATCCAGCCACGTTTCAGAGAACAAAATAATATGGGCCTTGTTGCTCGCAAAGAGGAGCCTAATTTAATCAATTTTGTTTACTAGACTCCTAACATTTAGGTGTATAATATGCAACCCCCGAGCCGACCACAGCCCGTCCAAAGACATGGACAAACTGTCAGCCGGGGGTGGGGGGATTTGGGGAGAGGGATGGGTTGGGCTCTCCATCTGAGCTACGGGGCCAGGATTAACAGTGATGTTACCAGATACTAAAAGGAGTAATAAAATTGCTGATCGGGTTAAGGCATTTTTAATACCGTTTTTTGGACGTTTAACCTTAGCATTACATGTTTCAACAGTCATAGATTCATGCAGGATAAAAGATTTTAACACCAGTAGAGCAGGAGGAAAAACGGATCTTATGTGATCTACTATGAGTAAATTAAACAGACCACCCGTAGTAAAGTTAGAGTTACCTTGACTGACCGTGTCCGTTTTATCGCTAGGCAAATGCGCAGGGACATACAGATCATTTGAATGCATATCGGGTGGGGAAGTCATGGTGATAAAAGCTAAAATAAAATAAATCATGTTGAATTTGGCCATTGCTAGACCAAGGTAACTGTCCGGGAAACGATGCTGGAGATGAGGTGCTCAAGACCGGTTAAGTCCTGGGGTTTATGGGCTGTAGCTGAGGAGCGTCGCTAGCTGTTAGCCTCTTACCAGGGATGTACCAACGATACCAACGATGGCTAGCTATAGCCTCCGGTGAAGGCCAGTGGCTGCTCCGCTAGCTGCCACCAGCGCGATAGGCCCCGCTTGTTGACGCCGGGCAGGAGTGGACACGTCCACCACGGATCCTGGGCTGATGGGCTGTAGCTGAGGAGCGTCGTTAGCTTAGCCTCTTACCAGGGATGTACCAATGAAGTGAAGCTAGCTCTAGCCTCCGGTGAAGGCCTCTGGAGCTGATCACCTCGTTAGGATAGCGGCTACTGGGAGGAGGGTTCCAGCTGTGGGAAGGGGTCAGAGATTTCTGGCTCTTCCACACTTTATGCAGCTGGGACCCTGTATGGTTTTGCTGAAGGTTGAAGCGAAGAGCGGAGAAAACCCGCCGCTGGTAGGAGTTAGCTGCTCCGCTAGCTGCCACCAGCGCGATAGGCCCCGCTTGTTGGTGCAGGGTAGGAGTGGCACGTCCACCACGGATCCTGGGTTGAATGCTAACCCCACCGTGGTAGTAGATGCTGACGAGACCCGGTCGACGTAGCTCAAGGGCTATCCTAGCCCAGCTAGCTTCGGTGTCGGGCCCTGCCTCGCTATCGTCGTAGTAGTAGCAGACTGTCCTCAACGGATCCTGGGTTAAAGGCAAACCCCGCCGCTGAGGACTCCCCTAGAACCCGGCCGAAGCAGGGCAGGCAGGCAGGCCAGCAATGAGAGAGTTCCGCTCTGTTCACAGAGATTTCGGCTCTAGGCCAAAAGCTAGCAGGACTAGCCTTTCAGGCCCTTTGCTATTTTGCTAACAGAGAGTTCCGCTCTAAACAGAGAGATTTCGGCTCTGTGTGTCGTTTACTCCCTATAAAACGATACTATAGCGGAGTACCGCTCTTTACCAAGAGATTTCGGTTAAAAGTTAAAACAAATTCGAACGATACGTGTGGTTTCTGACCCAAATATCATCAAGCTGAAGCGACGCTCTCACCACCGCACGCTCTCGACTCTATAGTGCGACTCTATTGCTGATGTGTTTGAGGGCATTGGACTGTTTCCAGGTGAATGTAGTTTTCAGCTCAAACCCTCGGCAACACCAGTGGTGTGCCTGCCTCGCCGTATCCCATACGCTTTGCGCGACAGGCTCAAAGATGAGCTAGACGATATGGAGAAAATGGAAATAATACAAAAAGTCACAGAGCCCACAGAATGGGTAAATCAACTACAGTAGTAGTGTTGGAAAAGCCTAAAACAAAGAAGCTTAGGATTTGTTTAGATCCCCGCCCTCTAAATGAAGCCATCAAGAGACCACATTATCCGCTCCCTACTCTAGACGATGTTACACCAAGACTAACTGGGGCACAGTACTTCAGTGTACTAGACGCCAGGTCCGGCTACTGGGCAATAAAACTCACTCATGAATCATCCATGCTAACCACGTTCAACACGATCTACGGCAGATATCGGTTTAAGAGGCTCCCTTTCGGGATCAACTCAGCACAGGATGAGTTTCAGAGGAGAGTGGATGAGGCCTATGAGGGACTTCCAGGCGTTGCAGCTATTGTGGATGACATCTTGGTGTATGGCCGCACGAAAGAAGAGCATGATGCCAACCTGCGTGCCATGCTAGAGCGAACCAGGGAGAAAGGGATAAAGCTGAATAAGGACAAGTGCATCATCGGTGTGACGGAGGTGAACTATTTTGGGCACACACTGACACAAGAAGGCATCCAGCCTGACCCTAACAAGGTCAAGGCAATCCGAGAAATGGTTCCCCCACAGAGCAAAGCAGAATTGGAGACCATACTGGGCATGGTCACATACCTCTCCAAGTTCGCACCCAGACTCTCAGAGATAACAGCCCCGCTGCGACAGCTGTTAAAAGAGGACAGTGAGTTTGTCTGGGACTCAAACCATGATGTTGCCTTCCAACGAATTAAAGATCTCCTCACACAGGAGCCCGGCCCAGTGCTCACGTATTTTGACCACACTAAAGATGTGAAACTACAGACCGACACGTCAAAATGCGGCTTAGGAGCAGTCCTGCTCCAGGGAGAGAAACCAGTCGCATATGCATCCAAGGCGCTCAACCAGACTGAAGAAAACTACGCTACGATTGAAAAGGAGCTGTACGCAGTGCTGTTTGGATGTAAGAGATTTCACCACTACCTGTACGGACGACAGGTGATCGTTGAGTCAGATCATAAGCCGTTGGAGTCTATCATGCGTAAGCCCCTGTCAGCCGCACTGCCACGTCTCCAACACATGATACTGCAGCTACAGAGATATGACATTATCATCACACACAAGCCCGGTAAGCAAATTCCGGTAGCGGACACTCTCTCCAGAAAGCCGATTGAGTGTCATGACATCTCACTGAGTGAAGGTATGGACTACCAAATACATGCGGTGATCAGCAGTGCTCCGGTGAGTGACCGCAAAATGGCAGAGATCAAAGCCGCCATAGAGTCAAAGAAAAAGTGTTCCCCTGCAGTCGCCGAGTTTTGGAATCATCGGGACGAGATATCGGAGGCTGATGGCATCCTACTAAAAGGAGAGAAGATCATTGTGCCACACGCACTCAGGGCTGAAATGCTGACACGCATACATGCAGGACACTTAGGGATGGAAAAGTGTAAGCAGCGGGCGAGAGATGTGTTGTTCTGGCCCGGGATGGGTCAACAAATAGAGACACTAGTAGCGTCCTGTAGCATCTGTCTCGAGCGACGTAATTCTGTCCCAAAAGAGCCAATGTTAACACATCCCATCCCTGATCGCCCTTGGCAGGTAATCGCCACTGATTTATTCACGTGGAACAGTAGTGACTATATCGTTGCAGTTGATTACTATAGTCGTTACTTTGAGGTAGAAAAAATCGCCAGCCTCACATCCTCAACAGTCACCCAAAAGTTGAGAGCCATGTTCGCTAGATTTGGAATACCCCAGACCGTAGTCAGCGATAATGGACCTTTCTATAGTTCCCAGGAGTTCAAAGCGTTTGCTCATGCATGGGACTTTGAGCACATCACAAGCAGTCCACTGTACCCGCAGAGCAACGGGTTAGCTGAAAAGACTGTTCAGACCGCCAAAGCCCTCATGGACAAAGCGCATGCACAAAAGACAGACCCGTACCTCAGTTTACTGGAATACAGAAACACACCAGTGGATGGCCTGAAGTCGCCAGCACAGCTGTTAATGAGTAGGCGTTTGCGCTCAATCCTCCCAACCACTGAAAAGCAGCTGCAGCCAGAGCTTGTATGCCGCAGCACAGTCCACAGCAAGAGAGAGCTGTTTCAAGAACGCCAGAAGCATTACGACAGGAATACCAGAGCACTGCCTGCACTACCAGTGGGAGCCACAATCCGCTTCCAGCATCCAACAGGAACATGGAAACCCACAACAGTTGTCGAGCCAGCCAGTACTGAGAGATCCTACAACATCCTCATGGACGGAGGTCACACGCTTAGGCGCAACAGACGACACCTCCTACAGACTTGTGAAAATGACACTGGTCAAGAAGTCCCAACCAACGCCCACAGGTTGTAGCCCGAGGTCACTGATTCTGAGACTTTGCAAAAGGACACTCAGGATTATACAGGCCCCAAAGAGCCACCCTATGCTACCACTAGATCAGGCCGCATAGTGAAGCCAAGAGCTATAATTAACCTGTAACAACTAGGAAAAAGAGAAAAAAAAGAGGAAAAGTTGTACATGTAAAAAAAAAAAAAAAAAAAGGGAAAGGGAAAGGGAAAGGAAAAGGAAAAGAATGTAAACATGTCTGACTATTTTTGCACTATTTCTTTTGCACTAATTTTGGGAATATTTACAGTGTGATTCTATGATTACAAGTAGTGAACTGTTTAATCTAAAGACAACTTATACCAGCAGGGAAATGTTAAATTGAAAACATTATAGTTATGTTTTACTGCTAAGGTTAAAAATACACCTGTATATCTTTGTTTAAAAGAAGGGGGATGTAGTATCCTGTGTAATCAGATACCGCAGATCAGCCACTGCCGATGACGTCACAATGTGCGACACTCAGTTACCCCAAGTCTGAAATAAACATGGACGCAAGTCGTGTACCGTCAACATGCCTCGTCTTTGTACTTAGACAATTATATGTCAGTGCCAGACAGTAAACATTACAATGGGTTTTTAGTTTTCTGAGGAAAATGGAACCACAAGTTCCAAATTAGAACCACAAGTCTTTTATAGCGCCCATGTCTGATGTGTCAGCTATCGGGCATAAAAACACAGTGTTCTGCATGTAGTGAAAATATTTGATTCTTGCCTGTTTTCTTTCCTTATTTCTGCACAATAATGTCATAACTAAACAGTCATGGAATTAGAGAAATTGGATATGACTACAAAGTTGAGACTCCTGTGAATCCAGAGAGCCCAACTGCATGTGTGATGAAATATGTCCTCATAGTAACAAGATTCATTGTGATGACAGCATTCTTTTTACTTGACATTACTGTACTTTATCAAATGTTTAGGATAATCAGAGCCTCATAAAACTCTAGAAGCAGAATCTAGACACCTAGACCATCCATAAAATATATGGGATGTCCAGGTACAATGAAAGATAAGCAGAGAGGGAGAGAGAGAGTGAGAGAGAGAGAGAGAGAGAGACAGAGAGACAGAGAGAGAGTTTGAGTTTTAACAAGCCTTTATTACAACCTCTACCTATGACATGTAGCCTACATCTTCAAATCATCACATCATGGCAGAGGACAACCGAGTTTCACAAAACAAGAAATCTAAACCAAAGCAAATCCAACAAATAGTCAACAAAGCAACAGCAATCAAAAGAAAACAGATCAGTCGTACACATTGTCAGAGAGAGAGAGAGGGGGGGGAGAGAGAGAGAGAGAGAGAGAGGGAGAGAGAGAGGGAGAGTGAGAGAGGGAGAGAGAGAGAGAGAGAGAGAGAGAGGGAGGGAGAGAGTGAGTGAGTGAGAGAGAGCGAGAGAGAGAGAGCGTGTGTGTGTGTGTGTGTGTGTGTGAGTGAGAGAGAGAGAGAGAGAGAGAGAGGGAAGGAGTGAGTGTGAGAGAGAGCAATTTTAACAAGTTACAACAACATTATACATCCCTGTGTGGTGAAGAGTTACGGGAGCTACGCCTGATGGAAAGGGTTTTTCTGTACCTCGTTTAACCTAATTAAAAACAGCCCACTCCAATCAGAAGGTGTGACATATGTTAATACCTTTCCAGTGTGTCCAATTATTTCCAGATATATGAAAAATCAATACAACAAGCAATTCTGATATTTAGAACATTATTTTATATAGAGAATTTTGCATATTTAGTACAAAGCAGATCAAGTATTATATTACCCCATCAGAGATCTCCGAGGTGAATTTTCAGTGGTCCTTCCCAACAGCAAAATATGTAGCAGGTCACAGAAGACCCCTGAAAAACCGACCTATTCTAATATTTTGCGTGGACTTTTAAACTGCATTTTCTTGGGGGCGTCTGTCTTCCAGTGTGGGCTGGTCTCTCCCCGTAGGTTTCCTCCTCCATCTGGGGACATCCTTCACTGCTTGGGCTGTCATTGGTGGTCATATGATCTCTCCGGTCACTGCTATTTGACAGGCATGTTTTTCTCCCCCTCTCTGTCCACATCATGTGACCTGGCTCTCCCACTGGAGGTGACAGCTCTAACCCTCTCCTTGAAATAGTTATCTATAAACTTCTCTGTCTACCAAAACAACTGTCAATATATTTACTTTAAATTCCTATTTTCAATCCCTATGGTTTAGTCAGCTAATTTAGCTATTTACCTATTTAGAAATCCTATAGCACTTTATTTGTAATTACTTTAGTCTATATAAACTAATTCTACACCCTGGATAAGATCAAATTCAGCTAATTAGTCTGAAGCTGGAACAATTTTTCCTACAGCTCAAACTTACTATCCTCTTGGTCTAAAACCACCTCGAGGAGGTGTAAAAAGAGAAGAAGATAGTTCCTTATGGTTAAATTCAACAAATCAGAGAAAAACTCACCCTGTTTAAACCGGATGAGAAAACTCTTATCTATTACCAATTATCAACTAATTTGACTATATGGTTATTTTCCATTCTATAGTTGCAGTAATAACAATAGGCTATTATTTATCTAAATATTATAGCACTCTCCTATCGTGCAGCAAGTGGGACAAATTGAAGTTGATCAACACACAACATCAGACTCTCCTCTCATTGGTGCTGTGTACTTGAGCATATCTTCTCTTCTCTGTGGAAAAATCAGCGCATCCAATGTATGCTCTTTAACTTTATTTCATAGGATATCCAAACCAGTCAGTCAATCAGTAGGATATATATTGAATAATAAGCAACAACAGTCATTCATTTAGATTGTTAAATGCATAGAGTTGATCTCCCTTCCACATATCTCTCCTTCTGCTGGGGCATCCCGTGGAATGCGGCTCCCCCCATTCTCCTGCAACCATCTATCCCAGAGAAGGGCCATAAACCCTATGTTGTTTTCCAAACGTGACTGAGCAAGACCATATATCCATTAAAGGTTAATAGACCATCCTCAGATAACAGTCTAAGAGAAGTTTTACTGCTAGCCAGAACCATTCAACCATCTGTTGAATCCATTAACTGACAACCTGGTGCAGTTAGGTCATTTAACCTCTCCATGGCCTCTTGTCCCCTAGGAGAGAAAGGGAGAAGTCTATCTACACACAAAGTCACCGCAGTTCCTCCGAGACCTAGAACAGAACATTTAAACCATAATTAAAGATATATTTGAATTAACAAATCCATATGCTTCATATAAGCATGTTGGGCCGCCATTCTGGAGTATCCGCCTTCTGTTGAGTCCAAACTGGGCCTATGGAGGAAATGTTTGATCAAAAAACCAGAGATTGGGGAGAGAAATCTATCACGCCTCTCTGTGTAGCACCTGAATTCCTCTCTACTGTCAAATGTAATGAGTTTGCTGCCTTTTTTACGGATAAAATTATTAATATCAGGCAGGCTATTAGTGCCTCCACACCAAGAAATGCTGTGACATCATCCTACCCGCAGATCCCTAGTTCGATAAATTTGTCCCAGTTCAGCGTTACCGACCACGACATCTTAGAGGAAACTGTGCAAGGCCTTAAATCATCTTCGTGCTGTCTCGATGCCCTTCCAACAAGCTTTTTTAAAAGCGTTTATAACTGTCTGTCGTCGGACCTATTGCAAATAGTTAATAGATCCCTTTTGACTGGCACTTTTCCTGAGTCCCTGAAAACTGCAGTTATTAAACCCCTACTAAAAAAGCGTAGCCTTGATGCATCGGTAATCAGTAACTACAGACCAATATCTAATCTCCCCTTTATAGCCAAAATAATTGAAAAGGTTGTTTACCTACAACTCAATAGATTCCTAACCTCAAATGATCTCCTAGATAAACTCCAATCAGGATTTCGCCCCCATCACGGCACAGAAACCGCGCTTACTAAAGTCATAAATGACATCAGAATGAACCAGACATGGGACCAAGTCACTTCGGTCCAAGTCTCAAGTAAGTCCCAAGTCATTTGGTCCAAGTCTCAAGCAAGTCCCAAGTAATTTTGTTTTGGGCAAGTCAAGTCAAGTCAAGTCACAGGTTTTGTCAAGTCAAGTCAAGTCGAGTCCCTAGTTAAGGCAAGTCAAGTCCCAAGTCAAGTCACTTTTTTTCCCCACGCCCAAATACTGCAGTCTTACCTTTCTTTATAAAGAAAAGACATGGTATTAATACCTGTCTACCTGATATTAGCCAATTTACGGTATCTAACCCGTTCAAAAAGTATGACAAATTTAATTTGTGTTCTAATCATTGATATTCAGTGAAATAAATGTAATCAAACAAAAGTCAAATAACTTTCTAAAAGGCTTATTTATTTCTGAACTGCTTCTCAGTAAAAAAAAAAAAATCTGCCAGGTCAGTTTTAAACAGTGAATTAGTGACAGGCTGACATACTACAATGTAATCAAACAAAAACAAATAGCTTAAACTTAGATTAGAACACGGCTCTCTTGAATACTCGATTCTGATTGGTCAATCAACAAGATTCACCGGTCATTATTTCTTGACAACCGACCGCTGCTCTGCCACACCTGGATTAATCAGTTGATAAGAGCTTTTTGTCAGCAAACACTACTAATTAGGCCAACCAGTTGCAGCTGTGGTGTCTTGTGTGCCAATTACGAATGAAACCGCTTTGTCGTTGAAAACGCTATTAAAAAATCTATTTGAATAATTATTTTTGTCAGATTATTGAATGATTTAGTTGTAGGCCATGTTCTAAGCGGGATAATGTATATTGAGGCGGTGATTACTGGGAAATAATGACCTTCAGGTGATGATTAAGCCCTCCGCTGCGCGTCGGGCTCAATCATCACCTGTCGGTCATTATTTCCCCCGTAATCACCGCCTCAATATACATTATCCCTTACGTATTTACCTCTTCTCAATCAAAACATATTAATATAAACAAGGCTGGAAACCTATACTGTATATGCCATTGCAGAAAAGCATTGTTGACACACACACACACACACACACACACACACACACACACACTCAGGTGACATGTTCCTCTCCCCCCTCTAACCCAGGGCTGACACAACATTTGCATAATGTCCCATGATGCATTGTGGTTGACAAGGAAGCAACCAAATTAAGCTAAATAAGTGGTAGATAGTAATATTTAATTTTTACCAAATTTTTACCACAAGTTGTAATATTTCAATGTTGGCCAAAATACAAATTAAAAATTGACTATATGAATTAACACCCTAAGTCTAAAGCACATTTTTAGGCGGGGTATATATACATCTCACAACTAGAACGACTTGTAGGATGATTGGGAACTTTGGAGACCATGTTGCGCAAGCTTGTGCATAATATTTTAAGATCTCTTGGCGTGCTTGCAGTCTACGATCGGTTCGTCTACGGGCCTGCGCTGGCCAAAAGTATTTAATAAATATTTCCTCTCGATCACTGTTAAACAGTGAAACACTGACAGCCAGATTACAACATCAAACGTTGTTAGATTCCGCCCCTGTCCCTTCTGCCTGTTTGAAGAATATTGCAGCTGTGTGCAATCCAGTGAGATGATTGATTGACGGCCAGTCATCCAATCACGACAATGCTATAAGGAGGAGCATGACTCAGTCATGATCCTCCTCCTGGGATTGTGGTGATTGGGTGACTGGCTGTCCGTCACGCTCCTCTCTCCGTCTCCTCCTAATGCCGTTCCAACTTGCACTCGCCGCCATGCACTGACTGATGCATACCGGACAGACAGAGAAACTTGGACAATGTTACGTTATGATTTCATTATTTAAACAGACAAACACAAACAAGTCATCCAAGTCATCACCTCTCAAGTCAAGTCAAGTCTCGAGTCTTTAACTTCCAAGTCCAAGTAAGTCTCAAGTCATTTATGTTTTTGTCAAGTCACAAGTCATCAAAACAGGGACTCGAGTCGACTCGAGTCCAAGTCACCAAGTCTCAAGTGCCCATCTCTGGAATGAACACAGACTCAGGCAAAAATTCGATTCTAGTGCTACTGGATCTTAGCGCTGCATTTGACACTGTTGACCACTCAATTTTATTGGACAGACTGGAAAACTGGGTTGGGCTATCGGGTACGGTCCTCCAGTGGTTCAAGTCCTATCTTCAAGACAGGAAGTACTTCGTCTCCATTGGCAATTACACATCTGACCTAACTAGGATGACCTGTGGGGTGCCTCAAGGATCCATTATGGGGCCCGTTCTCTTCAACCTTTATATGCTCCCTCTAGGCCTAATTATGCAAAAAAACAAAGTAGCCTATCATAACTATGCAGACGACACTCAGTTGTATATAACTCTTTCCTCAGCTGACTATGCCCCCATAGAATCATTGTGCCAGTGCATTGATCAAATAAATAACTGGATGTGCCAGAATTTCCTACAGCTAAACAAAGACAAAACTGAGGTGATCGTCTTTGGCCCCAAAGAACAAAGGCTTAAAATCACTGTACGCCTTGAGTCTCTATCCCTGAAGCCTAAGGATCAAGTAAAAAATCTTGGAGTTATTATTGATTCCGATCTCAACTTTAATTCACACATTAAGTCAATTAGAAAATCAGCTTTTTATCATCTTAAAAATATAGCAAGAATTAGGGGATACATGTCCAGACAGGATCTAGAAAAACTAATTCACGCCTTCATTTATAGTAGGTTAGACTACTGCAATAGCCTTTTTTCTGGTCTCTCCAAAAAAGAACTTAGGCAACTTCAACTCATTCAGAATGCTGCTGCTAGAGTTGTAACGAAGACTAAGAAAGCTGATCATATCACTCCAGTTCTTAAGTCCTTACACTGGTTGCCAGTGTGTCATAGAATAGATTTTAAAATACTGTTATTAGTCTATAAATCACTTAATGGCCTAGGCCCAAAATACATAGCTGAATTGCTCCCACGCTACGAACCATCTAGAACTCTTAGGTTAACAGGGTCCAGCTTATTAACTGTCCCTAGGATCAAATCAAATCATGGGAAGGCTGCATTTACCCACTATGCTTCTGCTAGCTGGAACAAATTGCCTGAAGACCTCAGATCTGCCCCAACCTTACTTACTTAAAAAAATAGACTAAAGACTTTTATGTTTACCGTCGCTTTTAACTGCTGACAGCTACTATGCAAACCCAATGAGTCCTCTATAAGTTTTTAGCTCTTTCTGCAACTGCTGCGCCTTTCAAGATTCAAGATTCAAGATTTTTATTGTCACTCCATGGTACAAGTATCACGTGTGAAATTCTTGTGCTGTGGACTCCGTTTACAACATAGTACAAATATCAAATATCAAATCAAATATCAAATATCAAATATCAAATCAAAAATCGAATCAAAGTCAAATCAAATAACTATAGCATATACCTTATTAAACATACAGTTAAGCATTAGACATACGTAATGGTAGCAGCTACAGTACAGTACAGTACGGCTACTACACTATTTGTGTATGTTAACACGTTCAGTGCCAGCGACGCCATATGGCGTCATTAGAAATTTACCGTACAGTGCCAGCGACGCCAAATGGCGTCATAACTCCAAATTGTTTTTTTGACGGGGGGGTGTCGATCTAAGCTTCTTACGTCGCCTCTAACAATATTGTAGCTATTGGAGGTCGATAACCTATTTTACAAACCCATTAGGTGGCGACAGCACTCTCCTGATCAGAGAAAAAGGAGCCAAACACACAGAAATAGTCACTGGGGAAAATGAGGAAATCGCATTGCATCCGTCCGTATGCATCGACGTGCCTCCATAAACGAGCACAACGCCAGCTGTGCCCCCAGCAGCAGCATCCGCTGTCACAACTGAGCACCTCCATGTACGCTGCAACAGCACATTCACATAATCAGCCTTATTATTCCGAACTGGAAGCATGCCAGCCCGTGACAAACACACGCGGAACCAAAAAGCTGAATGTCGCGCACCATTCACTGTGTGTGCGCAGCAAACTCAGCAGAGACTGAGAGCCACCAGACACATAAGACACACCCAGGAGGCGTGTGCAGTTGAGGGGGGGGGGGGGGGGGGGAGCACGCAGAGCAGCAGAGCAGCATACACTTCACCCAGACAGACCCAGACATCAGAAAATTAGCTTCAGAGTCAGTGATGTGCTTGAAATGTTTAATTTCACAAAAGGCTCATTATCTCAGCTCGTAGAAAAAAAGGGATGTTTTTGCTTCAATCAAGCTATCTTCTCCGGCTCATAACTAAAGAACGGAAAATGGGATCAATAAACTTTTTTTTGCAGGTGATAGAAGAGAGTCTCATCGTTATTTGTGCGTGTTCAGTGTTTACATAGTAATTATTAAAAAAATTATATGACTGTTTTAAAATGCATTGCGGCCTATGTGGCACAGCAAGCAACCTTTTGCCCAAGGGCCGTGGCACTCAAAGTGTTAAGGAGTCTCGTGGCCTGCGGGAAGAAACTGTTCCTCAAGCGATTTGTGCGTGCTTTTGGAACCCTGTATCTCCTCCCTGAGGGTAACAGGGAGAACAGGCTGTTGTGGGGATGGTTTGTGTCTTTGATGATCTTCAGGGACCTCCTGAGGCACCGCTGGTTATACAGTTCCTGCAGTTCTGGCAGCTCACATCCTGTTACGCGCTGGGCCGCGCGTCTCACTCTCCGTAGCGCCCTGCGGTCCATGGTCGTACAGTTCCCGTACCAGGTCGCCTGTTGCTTAATGCACTTTTTATACTCTTTTTTTGGGGCCGTTGTGCAGAATGCACAGCAGGGCCCTTACATTCCACTCTGTCGCCCAGACGATTTTAGCATGGATTCACGGAGGATTCAGGCGATGTAATGTCTTTCCGCTTTCCAGTCCGGTAGGTGGCGGTAATGCACCTCTGGCTAATATTGTGGCTAGCTCGTTCAGAGAGTTCCACAAGAGCCGGTCGTCGGACATTTCACCGTCTGGTGCCTCTCTCGATCCGACTAGGAATTTATTGATTCGATTTTTGAGGAGTTGACATGTATCGTCTTTTTTGTCCTAATGTAAAGCAGCTGTGAATGTGACAGCATTCGGTTGCGGCTGCTCCTGTCCTATTCCAACAACTCAACTTGTTGAGAAGAAGAATGCAAAGAGTCGCATTTGGAAATATCAGTCCGTAAAGTCCCATCTGCAAAAAGTGTGAAAGGGAGTTCCAAACCAAACAGGGTAACACATCCAATCTCGCCAAGCAGCTGAAAGACAGGCACCCAGACCTGTTCAAATAATTCAAGGTGGGTTACTTCTTTCAAACGGTGTAAAATAACACGTTTAACAACATATCAAACAGACCTTATCCTGTCACATTCGTTTTTGAGATAGCTGGCAATGCATTGTGTAACCAAAAAACGTTTGCGCTAACGTTAACGTGTTTTGTAATGGAATCATTATGGGACCCGGCTAATACCTGGTACAGCGTTAGCTAGCATAGTGTAACACGTGTGCATGCAATGTTTGTAATGGAAACATTATGGGACACGGCTAATAGCCGAACTTAGCCATAGTTCAACATGGCATCAAAATAAATACAAGCTTCTTTCGGGTGAAACATGTCCGTGAATTAAAACTAGCTACATAAAATTGCTTGCACTCTACATGTGTGTATGTGCAGTTGTCTTTATCATCTCTTTATTTTAATAAATCTCACTGATGTTACTTTCCATTTAACAGTATGCGAGAGATGAAGATGAAGAGGAAGGCACAAGTCGCGGAGCCCAAAAGACCACCCAGCAGACAATTCCTGATGTTTTTGAAAAGCAGAGGAAATATGACTCACATGAAGCAAGAAAGTGTGATAGGGCATTGGCAGAATTCCTATGCATCGATCAAATACCAATATACACCGTTGAAAAAAAAGGATTCCAGCAATTCTGTGAAATAAATTAAATTATAATATTTAATATAATAATAAAATTAAATACTTGAGGGCTACATGCCACTGGTGTTGCACTGTCTGTACTCACTGCCATACAGAGTTGAATGTAAGAAGAAGTAAGCAGAAACACATTGTTTTGTTTTAAAGTTGAAGGCTACATGCCATTTGTTCATTGAAAATGGTTGCATACTTTAATAAAGGAGAATATGTTCAAGAAATATCAGTCTGTTTTTTTTACCGTGGTACCGAAATTGGTACCGAGTACCGTGGAAATTCACTAGTACCGGTACCGACTACTGAATTATTGGTACCGTGACATCACTAGAATGAGATGGTTAAATAATATAGACATCAGCAGGTGGTGGTGGAGGTGAGTCAGAAAATATTAGTGTTTTACCTATATGGCTACATCTGGGCAAGAGCAGTGCCACTCACTCAGCAAATTGATGGTTAAGACTGAAAAACAGTCTAATCTTAATGTAAATGGTCCTCTAATCTGGTTTCAAGGGGCCAAAATTTTAGACTGAACACAAATGACTCTACACCTTGCCAGAGTTCTGCACTTTACTGAGCACAACGGCCCTATGCCAGGTTTCGACCTGGCCTTGTTTTTTTTAAGTTTGGTTGTGATTCTTTTAAATGTCAATTTTATTCTCTTCTTTTCTTTTATTTTCCTGTCAACCATTTTATGTGAAGCTGCTGCTTAATGAATGCACTTTTTTATACTCTTTTTTAAAGCTTTGTTGTGATGCTTTTAAATGTCCATTTTATTCTCTTCTTTTCTTTTCTTTTCCTGTCAACCATTTTATGTGAAGCACTTTGAATTGCCTCTGTGTATGAAATATATGGGATCAGTATAGTCTCATATCTATTGACCTTGACCTTGACCTTTCACGAATGCACATGCTTTGTTTCGCAGTTGTATTTCGGACTCACTAATGCACACGATCTGTTTTACAAATGCACATTCTCTGGTTCGCAGTTGTATTTCGGACTCACTAATGCACACAATCTGTTTCACAAATGCACAGGCTCTGGTTCACAAATGTAATATTTATGCAAACTTGTAATATAAATTCGGAAATGCACACGCTCTGCTTCACAAATATAATTTTTATGCAAACTTGTAATATAAATTCGGAAATGCACACGCTCTGCTTCACAAATATTATTTTGAGGCACACTTGTAATATAAATTCACAGATCATGCGAATTGCTCAATGTGCATTTACAAACTGCTTCTCATTTGTGAACCTGTCTACATTTGTGAGAGAAATTTCTGCGCTGCCTTTTTGAGACTCGTCTAACGGGCAGGTCAACGAATGTCACCATTGGCTGATAAAGCTGTGTGATTCTGATTGACAGATTCATCAGCCAATCAGGTGTTTGCTTTCAGCCAATCATATGGCTCCTTACATTTTTTCCACACGTTCTCCACACACGGAGCTACTGTTATGTGCGCATGCGCACAGCGTTCAAACAATGGCAGGCAGAACACACAACAGCAACAGCATGGAGACTGAGAGCTTCTTTTAATACATCCATGATGGAGAGACTTAATCAACCTCAACCTGTAAGTAACACATTTATCTCATTATCCCCTCTAGTCATACCTTCCCCACGGTATCAGCTGTTTGTTTCCCCCGAGTGCCCAGGTCGCATAAGCAGGCTGTAGGTTATTGTTATTCAACGTGATAATGGCTGCTGCGAAGCCCCAGAACTTTCCCCCCGTCGAAAAAGTCTGCGTTGTGGGAATATTTTTGCTACGTTAAAAGCATGGATGGCAAGGAAGATTAGAGGAGGAAGCTCAGCCAGTGACTGCCACACGAGGCAATACCACAAACATGATGCAAATCTGCGCGAACACCACCCGTCCTAATTTGGCAACATCTTGCTCATAGCAGATACCGTTAAAGTCAGATAAACACTCTCATAGGCTATCTACCGAGGCAGATCACATGGCTAATGTTATACATTAACGTTACTTGACTGAGGTATGAACGTATTCCACTGAAGAGAAGTAATAATAAAATGATGAAATACTTCTCCAAACTGAGGTACAAACTGTGTGTGCATAGTGAGTGACTGAAGCACAGGGAGGGAGGAGAGAGGATCAGCAGAGAGCAGCACAGGAGGAGGGACAGGCTGTGTGTAGTGAGAGAGGGGGGGGGGGTGTCACTGTGTGTGTGATCAACATTGAAACTATTTATGTCCAGTGTGTCCATTTGATTTTACAAAAGATAAGCATTTATTTGATATTATTAATATTATGATGTGTTTTAGTTTTACATAAAATTAATTGGATGAAATAAATCGTCACGCTGCAGGTTTAGCCTCACTGAAGATACTGCGTTTATTTTAATTTTGTGAAAAGTAAAAAGTATTTCTATACTGTTAACTTAACATACAATGTTTACGATGTTCCAAATGAATGTTCTATTATGTTATTAATAAAAAAATTGTTCAACGGCAACAAAATTATATATATAGCCAGATTTTACAATAACTCATAAAGGTCCACCAAATACACCAAATGTGAAAGAGAATATATACATGTTGATAAATGAAGATGGCTGTGAACCCAAAATAAAAATAATTATAATATTGTGACACAGTAATGAACGAGGAACTAATTAGTAAAGTAATGTGATTACTTCTTAAATGAGTAATGAGTCAAAATAATTAATTGCATTTTACACACTGGTTGTGTTTGCAACACATCCTCACTCCCAACTTGTCAAATACTCAACGTTTGCTCTGTCTCTTTTCAATGAACTGGGTACCCTATAGCCAACAACTTGTGTTCCAGTAATGGTTAGGCAACTAAAATAACTTGCTGAAGGTTAGAGAAATGGTGTGGTCATGGAAAAATGTTTGTTTGTCTTTGTTTTTAATGTGGCTTACTGTTGAAATGTAGTACTTTCACTGTCCACCGTTTTGTTCCATTGTCACACTCCTGTGGCTTTGATTTCAGACTTGGTAGGAGTTCTAGTATATTAGACCAGCCTACATGTTGAAACATGATGAAAAAGTGGGAGCTACCAACCGGTCAAAGACTGACCAAACGTCAGTATTTGACCGGTTGGGAGGGAGAATGGGTTGGGTTGTCAGTATCCAGCATTTTGATTTGAACACCAAGGCTCAATTTAAAGGCCAAATACTTTGCAAACCCTCAGCTCATTATGTCCCAGCTGAACTGTTATCTGATTGCCTGCCAGCAGTGTCGAGTCTGTTACCTGATTGGATGGCAGCTAATCAGGTAACAGACTCAAGTCTGCAGGGTTGAGCTGAGCACGGCGCTCAGAGCAGCCAGAGAGACGTCCACAAAACATTCTTGGTTCAGACTCAAGATGCCTACAGAAACTCACAGCTTCTGTTTCTTGGTCGAGAAGTTGGAGAGAAACAAACAAGTAAAGTTTAAATTACAGGGAATTAATTATCGAGCAATAACTGGAAATAACAAAGTAAAATATATGTTTCTAAGTCTCTATACAGTAGCATTAGAGTGACTGGTAATATACTATGTGATAAACGACAAAATAAAAGCTGCTTTTTACCGTACAAGGCCCGTTCAGTTTCTGTTGTTTGTATAAAGTTATACAGATGCAACTTTCTCACCAACTGAGGAACCGACTCACTCTAAAAACAAAAGGTTCATCTGTGGTTCTTCAAACACCCAAAGGGAGCCAGTATAAGCAACTTTGTGCTCCTCAACAGAAAAACAAAATCACTAAATGGTTCTTTGAAGAACTCCCAGCAGTTAGAAGTTCCTGGAAATATCTCAGATCTTCTTCTGACAGAGTTCCTCAGGAAACAGTCTGAGGTTCCCTTATGGTTGCTGTCTGAAGAGCCCTAAAGGTTCCTCAAATACCCTTTTAATAACAAAACATGCTAAGAGCTACAAAGCTTTTTGAAAATGATATCAGACTGTAATACTGAAATTGTAAATATCGATGTTCTGTGCTGGATAGAAAATGATAAACTGTAGGAAACAGGAGGTGGAAAATATTCTCCAACATCAGGAGTTTGGTTTCCAAACAACAGAAATCATCGCTTGGCGTTTATCATTTTAGATTTCAAAATGATAAATGGTCCAGTCAGTAAAGGTCTTGTAATTTTTTTCAGACAAAGGCTTACAGTTTCATTATATAATGTTGAACATTTAATTTTGTGCTGTCTGTCATTTTTATCGTATCGTCCCCCTTCTGTGGTTTCTCTGAAGAAGTGGTTTCACAGAGGGGGGAGATGGGCACTGTAACCCCATCCGGGTCAGATCAACGCTGACTCCGGTGTTGTTGTTAGCCTAGCTTCTAGCTGTTAGCTAAATAATTATATTTACAACCATAATGAACCGTGATCTGACAGAAAAAGTGTAATTTAGAGAGCGCGTGCACTGCTGTGCATAATGCCCCGTGGGCTCCCGTTCTAGCGGTTCTAGCCTGTTTGAAGTGTACTCGGAGCTCAAAATCTTCCCTGGGCATCCGAATGACGCGAAACTATTTCGGTGAGTAAAACATCATATTCTAAACTGGAAATGAGGACTGTGGTGTAAAAAAACGAAATTCTCCTTTAAAGTGAGAATGTGTTGTGCCAAGAGGTCCTGAAAAATATTCAACATAGGACATGTTGGAAATGAGAAACGATGGACTATTTAAAATCTTTTCACAGCTTTGCTTTTCCTCCCCAAGTCTGCTGACTGAAGCTTCACACATCTCAACACTAAGCTCATCTAACTCAATACATCTGAAGCATATAATGATCTATTGATCTAAACTCGCACATCTACTGTAACTCAATACATCTGAAACATAATGATCTATTGATCTAAGCTCACACATCTAACTCAATACATCTGAAACACATGATCTATTGATCTAACTCACACATCTAACTCAATACATCTGAAGCACACAATGATCTATTGATCTAAACTCGCACATCTAACTCAATACATCTGAAACACATCATGATCTATTGATCTAAGCTCACACATCTAACTCAATACATCTGAAACACATGATCTATTGATCTAAACTCACTCATCTAACTCAATACATCTGAAACACATCATGATCTATTGATCTAAACTCACACATCTAACTCAATACATCTGAAGCACATAATGAGCTATTGATCTAAACTCATACATCTAACTCAATACATCTGAAACACATAATTATCTATTGATCTAAACTCATACATCTAACTCAATACATCTGAAACACATCATGATCTATTGTACAGAGATTTACAGAGAGAAACAAACTCTCCAGCCTCAGAGCAGAGCAGTCTGCATGATGGCCGAACATCATGAAGTTATTTTTTTGTTTTTTAAGAGATTGCTGAAAATGTTATGCAGATTGCATTGTATAAACAGTCATACATGTGTACACCAATAGATTGCTAGTCCTTGCTTGTTGGTATCTAGGGCTAACTACAGCTGCTAGATAGATCTGATAAATCTGAGACATGTCTGGCTATTAAAGAGGTTCAGTACATCCAAACCCCACAGTTAACAATGGATGCACAAAAGCAGAATTTTGTGTTTTCTTCAGCTTCTGAATTGGACCCTGATGAATACATGTGTGACTCTTGTGTCTCATTCTTCTTTACAATCCCTGAAGGCTTTCTCCACCTCTTCCAAACCTCATATTGTAGATATCACTGTGACAAAAAATGGACCTGAACTACCTGATCAACTGAATAAAAAATGATTAAAGTCTAACTGAAATGACAATTCAATCAAACCAATTAGACTAGTAACTTTAACAGGGAGTGTTGTCACGAATATTCATGTCAAGGAGTCATCTGATTTGCTGTGAGCCTTCACTGCTGACAACTGATTGGCTGCATTATGATATTGATGGATAGACAACAGCAACATGTCCCGACTTCCTTTTCAATGGTTCTGTTTTTCCTGCTGTGATTTCAGTGGGACTTTAAAGGGAACAACTCTGTCACTACTGTACCTTCACTAAGGTGATGTTACAGCTGGCTGTGTGAGAGCTGAGACATCCATCTGGAGTGAGATCAGCTCCTTGGAGATCCTACTCTGTTCCCTGGGCTGCTGCTTCTTCACCCGACCTGCCTTTAGCACTAGAACTACCCAGGTCATCATAATGCAACTCAATGTTCTCTCTTCCTTCAGCACTGGGACCACCCAGGTCATCATAATCCAGCTCAATATTGTCCTCTCTTCCTTCAGCACTGGGACAACCCAGGTCATCATAATCTAGCTCAATGTTCTCCTCTCTTCCTTCAGCACTGGGACCATCCAGGTCATCATAATCCAGCTCAATGTTCTCCTATCTCCCTTCAGCACTGGGACCATCCAGGTCATCATAATCCAGCTCAATGTTCTCCTCTCTTCCTTCAGCACTGGGACTACCTAGGTCATCATAATCCAGCTCAATGTTCTCCTCTCTCCCTTCAGCACTGGGACCATCCAGGTCATCATAAGCCAGCTCAATGTTCTCCTCTCTTCCTTCAGCACTGGGACCATCCAGGTCATCATAATCCAGCTCAATGTTCTCCTCTCTTCCTTCAACACTGGGACCATCCAGGTCATCATAATCCAGCTCAATGTTCTCCTCTCTTCCTTCAGCACTGGAACCACCCACGTCATCATAACCCATCTCAATGTTCTCCTCTCTTCCATCTGCTGTGGAACCATCCATGTCATCATAACCCATCTCAATGTTCTCCTCTCTTCCCTCTGCTCTGGAACCACCCACGTCATCATAACCCATCTCAATGTTCTCCTCTCTTCCTTCTGCTGTGGAACCACCCACGTCATCATAATCCAGCTCAATGTTCTCCTCTCTTCCTTCAGCACTGGGACCACCCACATCATCATAATCCATCTCAATGTTCTCCTCTCTTCCTTCTGCTCTGGAACCACCCACATCATCATAACCCATCTCAATGTTCTCCTCACTCCCTTCATCACTGGAATCATCAAGGTTATAATAATCCGGTTCAATGTCCTCCTCTCTTCCTTCAGCATCGGAACCACCAAGGTTATAATAAACCAGCTCAATGTTGTTTCTTCCTGACTTCTGCCTCCTTTTGGCCTGGAAAGACATGACAGCAGCTGTTACTGGATCACATCTCTCTTCTAGCTAAAATTGTACAGTCTAACTGTTTCGTTTAACCAATCATCTACTGAGTAAAGATGTTCAGTACCTTGCAGTAGAAACAGAGGCCAGTGAGCAGCAACAGCACAATCAGCAGCGGGACAACATGTCTGACGATGAGATCTGCTGGAGAGGCTGAAACAGAAACATCTCATCAGATCAGCTGACACCATGAGAACAGCTCCCATTAAGCATAAAGCTTGTGTTGCCCTTAGTGATGCACAAATGTATCGGTTAAATATCGGAAATTGCCGATTTTGGCATTGTTGACTTATTGTATATTGTGTCATCATCACTAATCTGTTCCCATAGATGTTCCAAGTTCAAATGGAAGGACAGCGTACCAGCATGAGGTAAGAAAAAGACGTTCCTTAAATCTATTAAATCTATATGTTCATTTGCTTTCTAATTTATTTATTTCGTTTAATTTCAGAAAGGGCATTTTTTGTTAGGCTATGTGAAAGTTGTTACAATATAAACTGAACGTCTGTACTCAAGTATAGAAGTACTGTTACATTACTGTCTGAAATATTACTAAACTACAAGTAAAACTACTGGTGTTACAAAATAAGGCTGGCTCTGATGACCACGACTTGTTTTCATTTACCATATCGGAGATCAGAGGTAAGTTGGTCGAGACCAAACTGCTGATGATTGCAATGATGCAAAAATCCCCAAAAGTTTATCCATGCAAACGTTAGTTTCACGAGTCGCCACAACAGATGATCTGAAGAATGAAGATGATGTTTTTAACTAATAAAAATGCTCATTCTTCAGGCCATTACGCACAGTGCACCTGGCTACGGGAGCTGGTTTATCAAAAAGGGCAAATGTGGCCCAAGACCACGTGCGTCGTGTGGCAACCGCAGGGGCAGCATACCTGGGTTGTGGCTAGATGGGGTACAGCCACGGATGGAGTGACACAAAATAGTGGCACATGTTATTCCATTCAATTTGTGTTACTCCTTGTATAGTATAATACTGTGTGTGTGTGCGTGTGCGTGTGCGTGTGTGTGTGTGTGTGTGTGTGTGTGTGTGGGCGCCGAAAACGTGGGTGCCGGGTCGCGCGAGCACCCACAGGCACGGAAAGAGCCGAGCACCCACCGGGAAATGATGGGAGAGAGAGAGAGATGCCTATTACTGTGCCACAGTCAGATATCTCTCTCTCTCTCAATCCCCTCATCATTTCCCCGTGGATGCTCAGCTCTGGGCTCTGGGCTGTGGGGGCTGGGCCGCCTGGGCGGGGTTGAGTCATTTTACATGATAGCAAACTCAACCCGCCCGAGCCCCGCCGGCGGCCCCGGGTTACAAAACGAGTTGATCCAAACATAGCCCGTTAATCTGATTGGCTGCATGAGTCAGTGCACTCTACGTGACCCTGCTGACGTAGTGACGTTAACACACTTGTGGACTTGAGCGGTATCTGACAGAGAGTGACAGACAGACTGACAGTTATCAACAACAACTAGAACTAGCCAAAAACAAAATGAGGAGATTTTTGATTAAACCTAGTGGGGTTTCCACCACCACCACCACAACGACTTCCAGTTCCACAACAACCAGCGTGGTTTCCAGTGCGACTGGGACTACGTCTACTAGTACCACCGCGGCCGCACCAAGGCCAAGTACTTCATCATCTGCGACTGCGACTCAGCTGGCGGGCTGCAGAAGGAATCATGGACAAAAGAAAGGGCGGACTTATCAAGCTAGCTGGAAAACCAAATTCCCATCGATAAACTATGAAGACACAAAGGACAAAGTATTTTGTGAGGTGTGCACTGCAACTAAAAACATGGGGGCTCCGCTTCCCTCCACATCACCCCATTTAGAATCTTTGAAGGCTTTTGTACAAGAAGGCTTTTCCAGCTGGGCTAAAGCATTAGAACCATTCACAAAACAATTCATCCGACGCTCAACTCCAAGGGGCAACACTTTCCTCATAAAGAAAAAATAACGTCAATGGTGAGTGAAAAAGTAAAACCTTTTCTATTTAATAGCTATGCGGGCCTAATATTGGTGGTCAATTAATTGTGACAGTGCAATGTGTACAGTATTATGTTTGGCTTGGGTTGGTGTGGCGTCTCTGGGCGTTGGTTGGCAAAGGGCACAAGCATGGGCACCCACTGGCACAGACATAAATCGGCGCCTGTGTGTGTGTGTGTGTGTGTGTGTGTGTGTGTGTCATGTGTGTCGGATCAGCACCAAAACAAATCTAATTAATTGAAAGATGACATTCAAATAAACAGTGCAGACTATAAATTTGAATAAACAAATAAATCCCTCCTGTTTGATTGGCCCTCGCTTTGGCCCTCGCCTTTGAAAACGGAGCCACAGAAAACAATTGCCTAGGAAATGGGACAGCACTCATTATGTCATCATTTTGCCAAACTGGGATAATAAAGCTACTTCTGGTTCAAACAGATTGAATGAAGTCTGCAGATTCTCATAGATGCACTATCTTGTATTTCCCCAAAATGAATTAAAGAAGTGCTTGATAACTTATTCATATTTAAATTATGTTTCATGAGTGTCAGTCAGTCAGTCTGTGACATGACTGACTGACTGAGTGAATGAATGAGTGAGTGAATAAATGACTCATGCCAAAGAACCATCTCCTGACCACGCGCTTTGCACGTGGTAAAAAATGTGCCCCGTTTCCTGCAATTGTGTCGGATTGAGGTCGGTTCACGTTCTCACGCAACCCAGTCTCCAAAAAATAGTGAAATAGAAACATTGGTCCACAGCCAAAAACATTACAGTTTAACAAGAACGTCTCTAAAATTGTTAGATGGTAATTTTGTGTTTGAACTTTTTTGGATCTATTTTTATTTAAAAAAAATCTAAATTCGGTACAGCTGCACTGTTCGGTATGGTTTCGGTACGAATATGGTACGGTACAAATATGCATATTTTTACACCCCTATAGTGTGTAGCTATGTTCATGCACCCTAACAGCCATTGGGGACAGATTAAGATGAGTGAGTGAGTGAGTGAGTGAGTGCATGAATCAGCGTAGCCATAGGACATACATTACGTCATGGGAACATTTTATGTCACAGTAATGGGAGTATGCACTGCTGCATGTAAACAGGACTATTTGTGGAATATTGTGTTTTTCGGAATAAGGGCAAAAACTGGAATATTCTCTGTCACGTTACCTGGGACAGTGAGAGAGAGCGGCTGGCTCTCAGAGGAGAAGTTATGAGAGAAAATATAAATGTGATAAACACAGCTATAGATCCCTTGGTGGGCGTGGCTTGCAGCAGGAAACAGGAAGTGTGCAGTGAGATTGGCAGGTGGCTGGGTGTGGTTGAGGGCAGAGTGATTGACAGCTGGCTGGGTGTGGTTGTCTGCTGTGTTGAGGGCAGAGTGATTGACAGCTGGCTGGGTGTGGTTGTCTGCTGTGTGGGAAGCAGAGTGATTGACAGCTGGCAGGATGTAGTCGTGTGCTGTGTTGCTGGAGGTGAGGTGGAAGAAGCCTCCTGGGTACTGTGGCTGGATGGAGCAGCTGATGGTGAAGCTGGAGCCCCTGAACACCTGAGACCCCTGCTGCTGGGCCTCGGAGACCCCGTCCATGGAGGAAGAGAGGGAGATGGTTGGCTGAACCAGCAGATCTGTAAACAGAGAGGGAGATGATTGGCTGAACCAAAGTGATGAATGCTGATGGTTGAAAAATGACGGTTTGTATGTTAGCAGCCACTGTACAAGATAGAGAGAGGCTACATTATGTAACACAGAGAACTGCTACATTCATATGTAACACAGATAACTGCTACATTCATATGTAACACATAACTGCTACATTCATATGTAACACATAACTGCTACATTCATATGTAACACAGAGAACTGCTACGTTGTAATACAGAGGAGTCAGAGAGCAGCCTGGCACTGTGGAAGCAGCTGAGGATGTGATGTCACTGTTCAGTTACCTGAGCAGATCAGCTCCAGGCTGGAAAAGGCCTCACCCAATGGTTTCCTCTTCCCTGCACACTCCCTCAGTGCAGACTCAGACCCATCACAGTCAGAATGAATCTCCCAGTCATTAAACATTGCCCAGAAAGATCTTGATGAATTATCCTTTCTCCGTTGTGTTGAAACAGCAGAGCCACATGCCAGCTGTCTGCACACTACAGCTGCTGACTTCAGGTTCCAATGAGAGTGCTCATGACCCACTGTTTTCCAGTATCCATTAAATGTTTTAATCTCCAGTCCACCAGCACACCGGCTAGCTCCTCCCACCAACCTGACATCATCAGGCTCTGAACAGAGACAAGAGAGTCGTTAGTAAAATAAGTAAAGTAACTTTGATTAGAACAGAAATTAAGCCAAATCCAAGCTGTAGCTCCTCTCCTACCTGAGCAGGTGAGTCCAACAGCTTTGCCAGGTGAGCTGGTGTTTCTAACTGAGCCTGAGCTTCCACAGTACTGGAGAGCAGACTCTCTGCCTTTACACTGGAACTCTTTGGTCAACATTGGAGCCACCATTTCTCCATAGAGCGCCCCCTAGAGGACTGAAAGAGCCCCGCAGCCAAGCTCCCTATAGACCACCTCTGCATCCTGCCGGTCAAAGTCAGCTTCACACACTGAGGACCACGACTGGTTAGACTTCACCTCCAGTCTGCCTGAGCACAGACTAGTACCATTCACCAGCCTCACAGAGTCTGGAGAGAGAGAGAGAGAGAGAGAGAAAAGCCAAATTGGATTTACACCATTACACCATTGTCTCCTTTAATTTTTGCCATTTGTATCGAACCTCTGGCAGAATATATCAGGATGATTGATGAAATTGAAGGTGTGAAAATAGCAGAGGACCAGCACAAATTGGCGTTATACGCAGACGATGTGGTCCTGTATCTCACAAACTTAGAGAAATCACTACCAGCACTTATGCAAACTATTAATAATTATGGTCTAGCTTCAGGCTATAAGTTAAACATGCAGAAATGTGAAGCAATGGTTGTAGGAGCCCCTGTCAGCAGAGAATTGAAAGAAAAATATCTATGGCAATGGGACAAGGATAAAGTGAAATATTTGGGTATTGTTATACCAAAGAATATCAAGTTAATTTACGAATTGAATTATAACTGTCTTGAAGTACAAATTAGACAAGACCTAAACCGGTGGAGAACTGTTATTTTATCGTTGGGTGGAAGAATAGATGCAATCAGAATGAATGTACTCCCCAGGTTTTTGTTTTTATTTCAGACATTATCTGTGTGTAATGGTTGGGCGAGGATGGTGCCTGCCCGTTGTGTTCTAGTGTATGTACATTGAGGCATATACTGTCAGGGTGTAAGGTCAGTCTCTCCCAGGGGCGATACACCTGGCGTCACAACCAGGTGTTGAAATGTTTGGCAGCTGCAGTTGAGGAAAAGCGGCTAGAAGTAAATTCTCTAGTTGCTAGCAAAGAGACTAGACAGATCAAATTTGTACGTGAGGGAGAAAAGATTAGACCAATTAAGGTCAGGCACAAGTTAGGGCAGCTAAGTGTAGATGGAGCCTGGGAAATGAGGGTTGACTTGAATGAACAGCTAGTCATCCCAGCATATATAGTTAGCACCCGGCTACGTCCGGACTTGTTACTGTGGTCTGAGGTAGAGAAGAGAGTTTATTTTATCGAACTCACAGTCCCGTGGGAAGATCGAGTTGAGGAGGCTTATGAGCGCAAGAAAGCTAGGTATGCTGAAATGGCAGCAGAGGCAGAGCAGCGAGGTTGGAGGGCTCGAGTGCGGCCTGTAGAGGTGGGCTGCCGTGGTTTTGTGGCAAAGTCCGTTATTGCCTTACTAACTGAGTTGGGCATTCGGGGACGGAGCCTGAAGCTTGCGGTTAGCAACATGTCTCAGCCAGCAGAACGAGCAAGTGAATGGCTGTGGATAAGGAGGAAACATGCTAGCTGGGGAGCTCGCTAAGGTCAGATTGATTGTTTGTTGTTGGTCATGATTAACGGTCCGCATCAACAGGGCTGAATCATTGACGGTGGTGGTGTAGTTAGGGATTATTCGTTGTTGGTCATGATTAACGGTCCGCATCAACAGGGCTGAATCATTGACAGTGGTGGTGTAGTTAGGGATTGTTTGTTGTTGGTCATGATTAACGGTCCGCATCAACAGGGCTGAATCATTGACAGTGGTGGTGTAGTCAGGAATGTCATACCGAACTGACCTGGATAGCTAGGCTTAGATAGTGAGGTAATATGCAGTTGTGCGGTGGTAGCATGGAGGGGGGTGTTTCCAGGACGCTGGATTACACCGTTAAGCCTTCTTGAGGTGTCGTGGGCCTAACTTAACGAAAAGTCGGTGAAGGAAGGTGCCCACTTGAAAACCCCAATGACATGCTTCATACTGCTGTTGGCTAGGGTAGGTAACTGGTGATTTGTGTCTTGTTTATTAGTTTGTTAGCCTGTTAGCTTGTTTTATTCTGGATTGGGCTTCTAAATGTGTTTTTCCTTGGATTTTGGCACAAGGGATAGTAACATCTTGTCCTGTGTATTAATTAATACTAAAGCTAGCTTAGGCTAGTGACTGTTGTGAATAGTGCAGCTGACAACTAGGGAAAGACCTAGTGACAGCATGGAAAGACAGCTGACAGGAGGGATTAGACCCCATCGGGGCTGCAATGGGTTAGCTGCTCATTGTGGCAGTAGCCAAGGCCAATAGGCCATTGGTTACACCCAAACTTGCTACGAAACAGAATTATGAAAAAACACCCCTAGAGTCTGCGAGAGCGGGGGCGGAAGATGACTCACCTATGGTTGACACGGTTATTGACTCTGGAACGGACCTGACTATGAGTAGGGAAAACATGTCAGTGGAAGCCACTAGTTCAGATGTAGATGGAAAGAAGCGTCAGGTTTGCTTGTGTGGCTGGCAGAAGGTAACAACTTTGAGGGGCCTTAGAATCCATCAAGGCAGGAAGAGGTGCTTGGTAGAGGGAACACAGGGACCCCGCATTGATAATTATTTCTTAAGAAGTTTATCAAGTCAGTCGGGTGAAGTCCAGCGACAGGAAGTAACCCACAGCTCGCAGGACATCAGCACCCATGATGTTGAGGCAGGTCCTAGCACCGAGGAAAGCAGAGAGGCCAGCCAGCCAAAAAGGGAGAAGATTAGCGGTCAGAAGCCTAGAGTTAAGTGGCCAGGTGCAGCGGAAAGTAGGAAGTGGGAAGATATCAATAGGGATTTGGTTAGGATGTTAGAGAAGCTTAAAGGAACTGCTGAGAGTAAGTTGGAGAAAATGGGAGATTGTATTTATGATTATGGTAAGGAAAGGTTTGGCGTCTTTGAGAAAAGGAAGAAACTAGAGGGTGAGGTAGTTAAATCTAGGCGCCAACAAGAGATAGATAGACTTATCCAGGAGAGAAGACAGCTTAAGAGGCAGTGGAGGAAAGCTACAGAGGTTGAGAAGGAAGGCATTGATTGCTTGCAGTCAGATGTGAGGGATCGGTTGGCAGTTTTAAGAAGAGCAGAGAGCATTAGGAAAAATAGGAAAAAGAAAGAGAGAGCTAGAATAGCATTCTATAAGGATCCATTTAGATTTGTGAAGTCATTGTTTAGTAAGGAAAAGAATGGTAGCCTTATGGTACCTAAGCAGAAGCTTGATGAATATTTGGAGGAGGTTCACAAAGATAGGGAAAGGTTTAGAGAGATGACAGTCCCAGCTGATATTCCACCTATTGGTGAAATAGAGAGCCAGTGTGATGATAGCCCACCAAGGTGGAAAGAAGTTCAAGAAGTAGTGAGACGTGCAAGGGCCTCTTCAGCCCCGGGTCCTAATGGAGTCCCCTACCGGCTGTATAAGAGTGCTCCAGATGTGTTGCAGTTTCTATGGAAGCTGATGAAGGTAGTCTGGAAGAAGCAGTTTATTCCTAAAGCGTGGCATAGAGCAGGGGGAATCTTCATTCCTAAAGAAAGGGACTTGTTAGAGATAAGTCAGTTTAGACCTATCAGTCTACTTAATGTTGAAGGGAAGGTTTTCTTTAGTGTTGTGGCACAGAGGCTGTCTAGTTATCTAGAAAAGAATAGGCTAATAGATACTTCGGTGCAAAAGGCTGGAATTCCCGGCTTCTCCGGGTGCTTAGAGCACACCAGCATGATCTGGCACCAAATCCAGTCAGCTAGGCGTGAGAAGAGAGACCTGCATGTAGTATTCTTGGACCTGGCTAATGCTTTCGGGTCAGTGCCGCATAGTCTGTTATGGGAGGCCTTTCATTTCTTTAGAGTGCCAGGTAGTATAAAGAGCTTAGTTAAAGCCTACTTCTTAGATATTCAACTCTGCTTTACCACAGCAGAGTACACTACAGCTTGGCAGCAGCTGGAGATAGGCATTATGGCAGGGTGTACAATTTCCCCATTAGCTTTTACCATGGCAATGGAGATCATTATTAGGGCTTCAAAATGGGTAGTGGGTGGAGAAAGGCTGCAGGGAGGGCTGCGGCTCCCTCCAATTAGGGCATACATGGATGACATGACGACTATGACGTCAACCGCTCCATGTACTAGCAGATTGTTGGATAAGTTAAATAGTAATCTGCAGTGGGCTAGAATGAAAGTGAAGCCAAGTAAGTCCAGGAGTATTTCAATCATTAAAGGGAGGGTAGTAGGTAAGAAGTTTGTTATAAATGATGAGGTGGTGCCTACAGTGTTAGAGAAACCAGTCAAGAGTTTGGGAAGATGGTATGATGCAAGTCTCAGTGATAATGGACAGTTTGAACAGGTGAGGCAGGAAATGATTCAAGGTATTTCAAGTATAGACAAGTCAGGGCTCCCAGGAAAGTTAAAGTTGTGGTGTTTGCAGTTTGGATTGTTGCCTCGGTTGATGTGGCCACTGACAGTGTATGAGGTTCCCCTTTCAAAGGTAGAAAAGCTAGAAAGGATGATTAACTCATTCATTAGAAAATGGCTCGGAGTCCCACGCTGCCTAAGCAGTGTAGCCTTATATGGGAAAGGCATATTGGAATTGCCATTATCTAGCCTGACAGAGGAGTTCAAGTGTGCTAAGGTTAGACTGGAAATGATTCTGACTCAGTCAAAGGATCCAGTGGTTAGGAGTGTAGCGCCCACAGTTAAAACAGGGAGGAAGTGGAACCCAAAGGAGGCAGTACAGCAAGCACAGTCAGCTCTTAGACACAGGGATATCATAGGTCAGGTGCAGCATGGGCGTGGAGGCTTAGGGTTGTGCATAGGGAAACCTGTGTGGAACAAGGCATCAGTAATAGAAAAGAGGAAGATGGTAGTTGAAGAAGTACATAGGCAAGAGGAGGCGGTAAGATGTACTAAGGCAGTGTCGCAGGCAAAGCAAGGGCAGTGGGTGAACTGGGAGAGTGTAGAGAAGAGAAAGTTGAAGTGGAGAGAGTTGTGGAGCATGGAGGCCAGTAGAATTAGATTTATTCTAGGGGCTACTTATGATGTGCTGCCATCTCCCCAGAACTTAAATCAGTGGTTGGGCGAGGATGGTGCCTGCCCGTTGTGTTCTAGTGTATGTACATTGAGGCATATACTGTCAGGGTGTAAGGTCAGTCTCTCCCAGGGGCGATACACCTGGCGTCACAACCAGGTGTTGAAATGTTTGGCAGCTGCAGTTGAGGAAAAGCGGCTAGAAGTAAATTCTCTAGTTGCTAGCAAAGAGACTAGACAGATCAAATTTGTACGTGAGGGAGAAAAGATTAGACCAATTAAGGTCAGGCACAAGTTAGGGCAGCTAAGTGTAGGTGGAGCCTGGGAAATGAGGGTTGACTTGAATGAACAGCTAGTCATCCCAGCATATATAGTTAGCACCCGGCTACGTCCGGACTTGTTACTGTGGTCTGAGGTAGAGAAGAGAGTTTATTTTATCGAACTCACAGTCCCGTGGGAAGATCGAGTTGAGGAGGCTTATGAGCGCAAGAAAGCTAGGTATGCTGAAATGGCAGCAGAGGCAGAGCAGCGAGGTTGGAGGGCTCGAGTGTGGCCTGTAGAGGTGAGCTGCCGTGGTTTTGTGGCAAAGTCCGTTATTGCCTTACTAACTGAGTTGGGCATTCGGGGACGGAGCCTGAAGCTTGCGGTTAGCAACATGTCTCAGGCAGCAGAACGAGCAAGTGAATGGCTGTGGATAAGGAGGAAACATGCTAGCTGGGGAGCTCGCTAAGGTCAGATTGATTGTTTGTTGTTGGTCATGATTAACGGTCCGCATCAACAGGGCTGAATCATTGACGGTGGTGGTGTAGTTAGGGATTATTCGTTGTTGGTCATGATTAACGGTCCGCATCAACAGGGCTGAATCATTGACAGTGGTGGTGTAGTTAGGGATTGTTTGTTGTTGGTCATGATTAACGGTCCGCATCAACAGGGCTGAATCATTGACAGTGGTGGTGTAGTCAGGAATGTCATACCGAACTGACCTGGATAGCTAGGCTTAGATAGTGAGGTAATATGCAGTTGTGCGGTGGTAGCATGGAGGGGGGTGTTTCCAGGACGCTGGATTACACCGTTAAGCCTTCTTGAGGTGTCGTGGGCCTAACTTAACGAAACGTCGGTGAAGGAAGGTGCCCACTTGAAAACCCCAATGACATGCTTCATACTGCTGTTGGCTAGGGTAGGTAACTGGTGATTTGTGTCTTGTTTATTAGTTTGTTAGCCTGTTAGCTTGTTTTATTCTGGATTGGGCTTCTAAATGTGTTTTTCCTCGGATTTTGGCACAAGGGATAGTAACATCTTGTCCTGTGTATTAATTAATAATAATGTGTATAAGTGCAAATGCCTTTAAAACCTGGGATAGGATGTTAAGTAAATTTGTGTGGGATGATAAAAAACTGAGAGTTAAAATGAAGACACTTAAAATGGCTAAAGAGAAGGGAGGACTTGCTCTTCCCAATCTAAAACACTACTACTATGCAGCTCAAATGCAGCCAATACGCACTTGGTTAAACAACAATTCTGAAGCAAGGTGGAGGTCAATTGAGAAGCATATGTGTCATGTCTCAATAAAAAACATACTTTTTTGTATAGAGAACCCACGAAAGACAAAAGTAACAGACAGTTCATTGATTAGAAATACTTTGGAGACTTGGAGTCGAATTAAGAGAAATTCTGAAATAAGGGATGACCTTATTGCACTGAGAGAGATACAGGAGGACCCCGATTTCACTCCCAATACACATGGTATAACTTTTAATATATGGGCACAGAAGGGACTGACGATAGTTGGACAATGTCTAAATGAGAATGGAATCATGTCATTTGAATCCTTAAAGCAACTTTATGATTTACCACACTCCCACCTCTTCCGATATCTACAAATAAGAAGCTACATTCAGAAAAGTAAAATAAGAGGTAAGACTAGAAATACGCTTAATCCACTGGTTACATTTTTGGTAAAGAATTATGGCAAGGTCAGAATACCACACCAAATCTCAGCAGTTTATGCTATTTTAGAAAATAGCCATAAGCAACAAGACACAAAGGCAAAACTAAAATGGGAAGAAGAACTTAATACACACGAATGTACACACAACGACAGCCTCTCCTTATTGGAGAGAGTATGCATGGAAAATACAATCACGGTACTTTATAACACCAGTACAACAAGCTAAATATAACGGTAACACTTCGCCAAACTGCTGGAGGGAGTGTGGTGAATCTTATGCCAACTTTGGCCACATTTTTTGGTTTTGCCCAGTATTACAACCGTTTTGGAACAATATACAGAAGGAAATTAACACCATCTTAAAGACTGCCATCCATCTGAATGTAAACTTTGTGTTGTTGGGCAGAACGGTGGAAGGAATCAAAAATAAAAATGACAAATACCTAGTGAGGATACTGCGTATAACAGCTCTGAAGCAAATAACAAGAAATTGGCTTAAAAAAATAAGCCCTTTGGCAAACAAATGGAGAGAAATGGTTCAACAAATTTACCAGATGGAGTATTTAACTTATAAGATTCGGGGGAATCTGAAACTATTTGAAGATAGATGGTCTAACTGGTCAAATTACTATCAGGCGGTTAAGTAATCTCTCTCAGTGCAACTAGACAAAATACCAATAATGACCTGAAATGAGTGAATTGATGTTTCCTATACTAATGCTGACAGTCACATAGGGGAGCACTATTTATTTTTTGTATTTTACTTTACTTTACTTGTATTTGTATTTTTATTTGTATTTTTATTTTATTTTTTTGTCTTCTTTTTTCTTTTTTTCTTTATGTCTACAGGCACTTTGCATTTGTACTTGTATCTGTAGGTTACGTGGAGCATCACAGGGTGAAGCATACACCCATGTCATGTATGGAATGTATGTTATGTATGTATGTTTATAAGCATTTGTCATGTCTTTATTATATTTACAAAAAAGAAAAATTGCCATCATTATAAGATAATATGAGCAAGATGTATATAAATACAAGATGACAATAAAAAGTATTAAAAAAAAAAAAAAATTGGATTTACACCAAAACAACGCACAACCGATCATATTTACACCCTACATACCCTAATTGATAAATATATAAACCAAAATAAAACCAAAATGTATGCCTGTTTTATTGACTTTCAAAAAGCTTTTGATTCTATTTGGCATGTAGGACTGTTCTACAAAGTTATTGAGAGTGGTGTAGGGGGTAAAACATATGATATTATTAAATCAATGTATTCTGGCAATATGTGCAGCATAAAATTTGGCAAAAAAAGAACTGAATTCTTTACCCAAGGGCGAGGCGTTCGTCAGGGCTGTAACCTTAGCCCTGCACTCTTCAACATCTACATTAATGAATTGGCTACTATAATACAAAACTCCTCTGTCCCCGGTGTAAGTCTCCACAATCAGGTGGTGAAATGCCTACTCTTTGCAGATGACCTGGTTCTGCTGTCCCCCACAGCAGATGGCCTACAGCAGAGCCTGGATCTGTTAGAGCATTACTGTCAGACCTGGGCCCTGACAGTAAACCCCAAAAAGACCAAAATTATGATATTCCAAAAACGATCCAGATCTCAGGATGCTCGACCAAAGTTCTCAATTGGAACAAAACATGTATGTACTGCACACACTACACCTATCTAGGATTAAAACTAAGTTCAACTGGACATTTTAACACTTTGAGTGCCACGCCCCTTGGGCAAAAGGTGCCACATAGGCCGCAATGCATTTTAATATAGCCATATCATTTTTTGTGTTCCTCTTATATGGACAACCAATAGCCTTTATGAAACTTTGAACCCTTCTGTTTCATTTTAAAAAAAAAACTGTGTTTATAAACCGTTCCATTTTGGAAATACACCCCTCTGAAAAAGAGTGTTTTAGACCGAACACAGCATGCTGAACTTAGTTTCTGAGATAATCACATCTTTATGTTAGAAAGGCGACAGAATGAATTCTGCTTTGAGTTGAACAAAATGATATAGCTGAAATGAAAGCTTAGAATGTCTAGTTTACCTGCGGGAAAAAGTATGTCAAAAGAATGTTTTTTTTTTTCTACAAATATTAGTATGCAGCTTGGTCCAACATCAAAATGCTCACTTTCACAGCGTCATGCTGGATATTGAAGTCCATATTTCCACAAAGAAAGAAGATATCAACTTTTTTTTTTTTCTGGATGAAACTACACATTCTAAGCTTTCATTTTTTGTGTAACATTATAAAAATATTCAAACACAAAATTTCCTGCATTGTTTTATTTTCTTGAAAAGAACCTTCACAGGAGTTGGAAATGAACACATGCTGTATATTGGAGGCAAAAAAAGGTCACGAGCGATGACATCATCACTGCTGACATCACTGGACACTTGTACCGATGACATCATCCGAGCCTATGACATTGAGGACAGTTATGACATCAGCATCACTGTTATAGAAAATATTATTGTCTTGTACTATAAACAATGGGCCGTGGCCTCTCTGGGCGTCCCCCTGTCCGGACAGCCATATTCAGATGACCTGTGTGGAGTTAGCACAAAACATACAGATCTTTTATAACTGCTGCTTTGAGATGTGGGGGCGAGTCTATAGTACTGTAGTACTATAGAATAGGATAGAATAATCTATAAATAACTATCTATATATAATAATATATAATAATAATATAATATATAATAATAATATATATAATAATATATAATAATATATATAATAATAATCTATAAATAACTATAGAATAATAATAGTACTGTTATCTAGTCTCTTTTTGAGTATCACTCACAGTGATTGTTGTATAAAGATACAACAATCACTGTGAGTGATACTCAAAAAAGCAGGGGTAGAGGCAGAGAGGCACATGGTCACATTGCGGGCAGACAAATCTGGTCTCCTTTCGGTGTCCCTTCGCTGCGCAGTGCGCACATTTCCGATTTGCCTTGCTCTTGGTGGGCGGGACTTTCACCGGCTGTGGCACATGACCCGCAAAGTCTACATTCTGCCTCACTGAAGCTGACCGTTGGCGTGTGTGTCTTGGCGTCTTTCCTGGAGGAAGAGGAGGTGGCTCGTCTGCCGGAGGAGGAGGGGGGGGGCAAGCAGATGTCGCCTCCGTCCACGATTTCACCACAGACAGGGTGAAGTCTTTGAGGACTTTGCAGCTGGACGTGGGGTTGCATTTCCTGTACAGAGTAAATGCATTGCTCATTGCAATCTGCATGAGGTAGACCACGAACTTGGAGCTCCATTTGGACGTCTTCCTCACAAATGGATAGTAGGAGATCTTCTGGTCAAGTCGATCAACCCCACTCATGTACTGGTTGTACTCGACAACACATGCTGGCTTGCTCTGCAGGACCCGTTCACTTTGCCCTTTCTCTTTCACCGCCACAGTCTTCATGACATCCTGGTGGAAGGTGGAGATCATCCTGACGATGCGCTTGTCCCGCCATGCCAGGAACATCACCCCATCGTCATGACGAGCGAGTCGTTCACCTACTCGCAGATCCGACATGGTCACCTGCCGGATGGACGCAGGTTCGCCCCTCTTCACCCGGAGTGTCCCAGCTGAGTGCATCTGGAGGCTGAGGAGACGTCGGCTCACGGTCCCGCTGTTGTAGAAATTATCCATCCAGAGACGGTAGCCATATCCCTCAAGGCCGGCAATGAGGAACTGCACGGTGTCCAGTAGGGTGCTGTGAATTCCACAGTAGGGTTTCATTGCATAGCAATACCCGTTTTCTGAATCACACAGAATATAGCTCTTTATTCCGTACTTTATCGGTTTTGCCGGATTGTACACACGGAAACGTAGCCTCCCCCTCCACAACAGCATCCCTTCATCCACACTAATGTTTTGTGAGGGCTGGTACATTTCCTTGAACTTGGAGAGGAGCAAGTCAAGGATGAGCCGCACTTTGTGGAGCCGGTCGGTGGCATCGACCCTCTCATTGTCACAGAAATGGAGAAAGCTCCATATCAGCTGGAACCTGTTGCGGGACATTGTCTTCCTGAAGTATGGGGTCTCCATCGCCACATCAAGAGACCAGTAGTCCGCAATCTTGGGCTTCTTGATAAGGCCAGTGAGGAAGAGGAGCCCCAGGAATCGCTTCAGCTCTCCCACAGACAGCGGTTGCCAGGCGTTTACCCGGGTGTAGGGCATGTGCAGCTGATCCAGCACGGCGATGCACTGTTTAGCATAGATGTTGGTCTGCTGAACAATGATCTGCAGCAGCTCATCACAGAGGAACAGCTCCAGGAAATCTGCCGGCTTGTCTGACTGTAGTGATGCAGCCGCATTCCTGGGACCTGGCATTGCTGTGAAGGGGAAGACTGTCGGGCTCCAGTCTGGCATCGTATGCCAGCGTGGAGAGTCCTCCTGACGAGGCTTGCCCGCTGAAAAATGAAATAAAAGGTTTTTCTTCAGACAATTGTGATATGTAAAAAAGCTGTCTTTTTTCCAATAATTAGAAGCCTTGTGTTGACAATAATAATAATAATAATAATAATAATTTATATTATTATTATTATTATTATAGATGAGCTGGCTGCATACGTGACATGAATTTCCTGTAAAGTATCTATAGATTCTCACCTCTTGAAGACCCTCTCTTCCCAACTGCAGATGCCCGCACGCGCTCAGTCGTCACCACCTCCTCCTCCTCCTCCTCCTCCTCCACCACCTCCTCCTCCTCCTCCTCCTCCCCTGTAGTCAAAGTGAGTTTATAAAATATGATACATTCTTGAGGGAAAAAAGTTTATGTTTTCAATATCAGATGAATAATTGTAATTCTAAAATGGCTTATATCTCACCTTCGTCACTGGACTGCAAGCGGGCACGACGAAAGCTGGCGGGAGCACCTGCCTCTTCATCGTCAGTCCCCTCCTCAGAGCTGTGCTGCAACTCTGAAATTTTATATTTTACATGGTATTAGTAGGCTAATTCAGGATTGTTATTCTTACCAAGCTTTGTGTTGACAAAAATAAATTGATGAATAAGTGTGTGCGTTTATTTTTTTTATTTTTTACATTATTACCTCCAATGGTTTGTTTACTTGCTGGCCAGTGATGCCTGTTCCTATATAGATACTGTACTGTAAGTCACATGTTTAGATTGTTCTCATGGTTTCCTTTTGTCCTGACAAATACATGGTGGATGAGTTGAGTTCCCTCCCCCTCCCTCCCCTGATATGTGAAGCGCTTTGTGTGTCTAGAAAGGCGCTATATAAATCCAATCAATTATTATTATTATTATTATAGATGTAGCTGGCTGTATACGTGACATGAATTTCCTGCAAAGTATAGGTTCTCACCTCTTGAAGAAGACGCCATCGCCACATCCCCCTCCTCTGAGCCTCTCTGAGGCGCCAGATCAGTCTCCTCCTCCTCCTCCTCCTCATCAAACTCGTCAGAGTCTGTAGTCAAAGTGAGAGTTTATAAAAATAAGATACATGATATGTGTTTTCAATATCAGATGATTTTTTGAAAATCGATTCATCTCACCATCGCTGGAATCCAGGTGGGCCTGACGAGGTGGTGGATGCCAGTCACCATCCCTCGTGTTGGATTCCACAGGATCCGATGAAGGATCGGATGAGGGGTCCTCGGAGTCAGTCTCCGGAAGATCTCTCTTCCTCACGGCACGGCAGAGGGCCTGCTCCAGCGTAAGCTGGCCAGCTCCGGGCCTAGGCCGTCTGCGCCTGGGCATACTGCTAATCTACACGCCTACACCTGGCTATAAACTAGCTAACAGACACACAGACAGAGACAACTACACACACACACACACACACAGACAGACAGACAGACACACCGACACCAACACCAACACCGACACTTATTTTTTTTGTTTTTTTTTGTTTTTTTTTTCACAAACACACTACTAACTAAGAGCTACGGTAATCTACTGCTAACGCTAACTAACACACGCGATCTCCCACACACACACACACACACACACACACACACACACACTGTGTGTGGTTTGTGTGTCTCAGACACACAAACCACTCACCAAACACGCCAAACACTCAAATCTACTCACCACACAATCTCACAAACTGATCTAAATATAATCTATCGCTAATGACTATGCTAAATACTCGCTAAATACTCGCTATGCTATGGATATGCTCAAGAGGAAATAAACGGACCGAGAGGAAGGGAAGACAAGGAAGGAATGGCCGATTGTCGCGCTCTCAAGAAGAGAAAGGCAGCGCCCTGACGCAGGAAGGGGGGGGGCAGCACTGCATCGCGTCAAGATTGCGCCGATTTACGCATCCGATTCTTGTAGGGATTCATGTTGAATACTTGCCCAAGGTCCTAAACGATCTAAAAATTGAATAAAAGCAATTTCGAAAAAAAGACGCCATACGGCGTCTTTGGCACCCAAGCGAGATTAATAAAAAGACGCCGTACGGCGTCCTTGGCACCCAAGGTGTTAATGATGCAGTTCATGAGTTGAGAGAGAAAGCACGCCGGGCTTTCTATGCCATAAAGAAAAATATACAGACAGAAATACCAATTTGAAATTAATTGGGTGTGTTATTGAACCAATCGCACTCTATGGCAGTGAGGTGTGGGGTCCACTTACAAAACAAGACTTTACCCAATGGGATAAACACCCCATTGAGACCCTGCATGCAGAGTTCTGTAAGATTCTCCTTCATGTCCAGAGGAAAGCTACAAACAATGCATGCAGGGCAGAATTAGGCCAATACCCACTAATACAAAAAATACAAAAAAGAGCAATTAAATTTTGGACACACCTAAAACGAAGTGACCCCCTCTCGTACCATTACCAAGCCCTGCAATGCCAAGAGCTGAGCAATAGGAGCACCCTTACCCAACTGATCCTGAGGCTGAGTCCACAAACCTGCTCTCTTAACACAGCCCAGGAACAGAACACATCACCAATCAGACTCAATCAAATTACAAAACAGTTCAAACTGAACTACCTCACCTATTGGCAAACACAAACAAAAGCACAGAGCAAAATGCAGTGCTATCTGGCTCTAAATCGACAGTACACCATAGCAGATTATTTGAGCATGGTGACTGATCAACAACTCAAAAGAACCTTGACAAAGTACAGACTGAGTGAGCACAGCCTTGCTATTGAAAAGGGGAGACACAGGAAAACCTGGCTCCCTGCAGAGCAAAGGCTTTGCAGTCATTGCACCCTCAGTGAACCTGAGACAGAGCTACACTTTCTCACCAAATGTGAAAAATATAAACATGTTAGAGAAGCACATTTTAAAAGATTTGAATTAATAACAAAAGGTTTCCTTAACCTATTAGACACTACTAGGGGAGGAGTCAAAGAGCTGTGCGTTAGCAGCAGTCTATGTTGCTGCCTGCCATAGACTGAGGGACAGTGAGTGACAGTCACCTGACACACGTTGCTGTTAGAGCATATCTGACAACAGACCATCTTTAATGTTCTTTGTTCCTTGTTGTTGCTACATCTGACAACACATCACCTGTTTGTCTTGTAGTTTGTTTCTTTGTTATCCTTTGTTCTTTTGATTGCCTCTCTATGGCCTATATGACAACACATCATTCATTTGTCTGGTAGTTTGCTATTCAAAGGATGTTGCTGCTATATCTGACAACAGATCATTTTTTTCTTGTAGTTTCTTTGCTATTCTTCTTTGCTAGTAAGTTTTCTAATTAATGTTTAGCTGTTCATATCTAATCGCTTGCTTTGGCAATATGTACAGTGTACGTCATGCTAATAAAGCCATTTGAATTGAATTGAATTGAGAGAGAGAGAGAGAGAGAGAGAGAGAGAGAGAGAGAGAGAGAGAGAGAGAGAGAGAGAGAGAGAGAGAGAGAGAGAGAGTACAGGCTGTTAATCATCTGTGCATTAAGGGTGAGATACAGATGAGCGGGACACCGTGAGGCAGACCTCAGCAGGATGGAGAGACTCAGGTCCCTGAGGACCAACTCACTTTTAAAAAATGCTAACTATTTGGGACCATGTTTCTTGCCTACCTCGACGAGGTTAGGGGCGGCGGGACTTGCCCGGCTGGTCCCTTGCGTGGGACCCCATGCACACCATCTCTTACAAGCACATACAGTAAGCACCTTATGTGGCTGTTAGCACCACACTGTAATATTGAGTGTCGATATTACATGTCTGCTTTTCTGTCTTTCCTTTCCTGCTTCTGAGCCTGTTTGTTTTGTTTGTGTTGTTACAAGAAAAGTTTAAAAATAAAATAGAGAGAAAAAAACAATAGTCTAAGGAAGGATTCTTTTTTCAGTGTCATAATATTAGTCCTTAAATCAATAGTTAAATAGGCTGTTTCACTTTATCCACCTGTTCACTGCCAGACAGTCTCTGGTATTATGCTTAGTCTTCACAGTGAACTCTTTGATAACAGAGACGGTCTATGAGACAAACTTAACTGTTTCAGCTTGAAGTGAACTTTCCAGCGCTTCTTAAAGCAGCAGCCCTCACTGTCAACTTTACACATATATATATATATATATATATATATATATATATATATATATATATATATATATATATATATATTTATCTAACCTCTGGGGGCAGGCTTTTTTGAATGCATGAATAACTAGAACTCAAGGGACTTGGGTCGGGCCATTGGCTCCGACAGACCGGCTCTGACCATTTATGGATTTCCTTTCCGCTCAAACGCATAACTTTGGTATTGTGACAACACTATGTGGAGGTGCAGCTGGAGGACTCAGAGGAGGACATGATGGAGCAAGAGAGGGACTTGAACAACAATGAACAGCCACCTGCAGCAGCAACTGGCTCTAATGTTTGTAGTGATAGCCAGCGACGTGGAGATTGACCCTGGTGCCCAACCAGGAAAAGTTACCCTTCACAGCTAGTAGGTAACCAGCAGAGATCTTTCAATGCAGCCTGGTTTGTCAAATACAGCTGGCTGGAATCTTCGGTTGAGATGGATTCAGCTTTCTGCTTTGTCTGCTGGTATTTTTTGAGTGGGGGGGGGCGGTGCTTCCACTCCGATGTTGCCTTTACTTCTAATGGGTATAAATTAGGGCTGTCAAATGATTAATTTCATTAATCGCGATTAACTATAGTTAATCGCGGTTAATCGCATCTTTGTATCGCATGTTTAAAATGCCATTATTTTGCATTTCAGAGCATTTTTAATTAGACCTTACCAGTGTGTCGTGATTGGGAATCAAATGAATGCAAATAAATGTACTTTGTGATCTTGAATTTTAGATTTATTTTCAATTCAATAGAAGTGGAATGTAGACAGGAGGTAACAATGTCTACAAAATATATCTAGAACCATTACTTCCGGCGGCGGCGCTGTGGAGCAGTCGAAACCCAAAATGATACAGCCGAAGAAGGCTGTGTCTGAGCTCAAAACTTTGGCACTAACCCTACCCATGTGAATAATGGCTCGGTATTGGAAACTGTGTATTGATAACGTGTAGCCATTGGAGCCGACCTCCCAGTGGTTAGAGGACCCGCGCATCTGAGACTCTGAAGGAAGAATGAGTGATGAGTCTCGCGCTAGCTAGCTGGCTGCTAGCTGACTGCTAGCTGGCCGCTAGACCCAATGAGCTTCCAGGAATACACCCATTTCTCTTCCCTTTAGGAGGCCTTTGTCCTGGATAACTTTACAGTTCAAACCACTGACTGTCACTGTGACACTAGAGGAAGGGAGAGACTGGAAACATTACTGTCATTACTACTTTTAGGTGATCGCTCGCTTCAAACTCGATGTACTTCGGTGATATTTTAATTCCGTTTTACACAAGGTGCAAACTACGGCTCTCGACTTGTCCACTGTGCCATTTGGGGAGTTTTTTTAAGTAAAACCAGCCATTTAGAAGCGTATTGCTGTCGTTCTCTTCCATGCCTGCACAAGCAGGAGACAGGAAACCGAACGGCTTGACTACAAGTACGGGTGCGACGAAGGGACAAAATAGCGGCATGCGATTAACGCGATAAAAAAAAAATAACGCGTTATGGCCAGCCCTTAATCGCATCGCGATTAACGCGTTAACGCGTTAACGCTGACAGCCCTAGTATAAATATTGGAAGAATACAGCAGCAGCTTTTAAAAAGCACAATCTGAGTGACTCAAGTTCACCATGGATACATGAGCTGAATTTAAACTGACATCAGCACATGGCTCGAGAATAGGGATGCACCGATCGATCGGCACGTGACCGGAAATGGCCGATTTTCACGTGATCGGCCTCGATCGGTGATCTGTTCCGGTCACTCTAAATAGCCGATTCTGTGAGGCGATTTTCACATGACGTGCGCGCACCCCAAAGCACCGAGACAGGCACCCAGCCACCACACCACACACGCCAGCATACCTTCCTCGTTGTGGATTTTTTTCACCGTCAGTGAAGTAGACAAAGCTCGCAGTTTGTCACACATGCAAGTCGAAAATAAGCCGTGGAGACAGAGGTGCGGCCGTGTCCCGCTCGGCTGGAGTCTAGTCTGAGCGGCTCGCTTCACCTCACTGGCCCCCCTCTCTCTGCTCTCTCTCCCCGGGAAGCGGTGCTCCAGCAACCCGCCACCGCGCACAGCCGGCTTGGCGAGGTGAACGCGAGCATTGTGTCCAGTCCCCGACCTGCTTTTCCATTCCACATCAGCGCTGCTGCCTCAGCCTGTCAAGTCATGTTGTAACGTGACGTGGATACAGGAGAGACTATTTGTTTCGTATTGCAAATAGAACGACATGAGAACGACGGACATAATAATAAAAATGCATCGGACTCACAAGTGTGCAACGTTTTCTGTGCGTGACGATATTTTTTCGGATGGCAGATAAAAATACGCATACCAAACTTCGGACTGTGTGTAAACTCCGCCTGATATTCAGACTGAAGATCGTTACTGTAACTCATAAACTCATTTCCCCTCTACTCAAGAGGACTGGTCTGGAGCCAGTCTATAAACTCCTTGTCCATGGATCATTTTGATGTTCTGTTGCACCTGTTTTCTTTTGGAAAAGTAAATGCATGATAGCTGTGGGATATAGGCTATTGGATTTAATTAAATTTTTGTATTCATTGTATTTGCACAAAAAAGCTCTGTCCAGTAGCCTAACCTGGAACACTTTTATTTGGAGATGTGTTTGAGTGAGAAGGTCCTACTTCATGCAAATGATAAGAATTGTTTATTTGTTTATTTGGATCCCCATTAGATGTAAGAATTGTTCTATGAATCTTAATTTTTAAACAAAGTTACAAAAACGTTTGTGTAAGCTGTCAATTGTTGTTTTTAGAAAAAAAAATCGGAATCGGCAAAAATCGGTATCGGCAAGTCATCAAAAATCGGAAATCGGAATCGGCCAAGAAAATGGCAATCGGTGCATCCCTACTCGAGAATATGATCGATGCTAGTGGTCATGAGAGATGTGGACAACACTGCACTGTGTGTTGATTTTCTCTCTCTCTCTTCTCTCTCTTTTCTACTATACTGTATTAACAAAATAATGTCCTCATGGAAACGGAAAAGAGTCAATATTATGCCTTTCTTTTTAGTTTTGGAATAAAATAAAATAATGAAACTTAGAATTGAAGATGTATTTGTAAAATAATGAAAAAGGAGAGCCGGCACTCTACATCCTAGAATTGAGGTAAAGCGCACAACTCCTTGTAAGAAAAAACAGACCGGGTGCCTGGATAATGGATAACAATGAAAAAGGAGAGCCGGCACTCACGGTAGGCTAATTGAAAAACAGCCTTTTATTCGGCAGTGAAAAAATTGGACGTTTCAGCGTTTTTTTTCACTGCCCAATTTTTTCACTGCCCAATAAAAGGCTGTTTTTCAATTAGCCTACCGTGAGTTCCGGCTCTCCTTTTTCATTGTTATCCATTATCCAGGCACCCGGTCTGTTTTTTCTTACAAGGAGTTGTGCGCTTTACCTCAATTCTAGTATTTGTAAAATAGCCTACTTAAAGCAAGGCAGCCTGTTTGATGTTAGTTTTCTTGGTTGCATCAATTTGAAAGTTGGACCAAAGCATTTCGTATAATTCAAATACAATTAGCTTAATTAAAAGGCCTCAAGTTGGAAGTACAATCTGGACTGTCTTTTTCTCTCAACACTTCAATAGGTAGATATTTCCTTTCACCAGCCTGAGAGGTCAGTCAGGGGTCTTGGGCTTAACACATTGACTGCCAGCCGTTTTTTTCTTGCTGTAGGTAGCTTCTGCCAAGCCGTTTTTTGAGGATTGTGGCTCATTTTACAAGAGCCGAGGATTATTTTCTGCTTGGAGTTTGTGAACATACAATATCTCAAAAGTACTAATAGAATGTGTACTTTCTCTGTCTAAAAGAGTTAGTTTGTAGAGTTAGTAGTTATGTAAGCATTAGCAGTTGAATACAGCATGGTTTTAGCGTCAGAAAAAATATTCAGAGATAAACGGCTTTTTGTGAAATTCGATAGAACTGTCACTTTAACCATTCATTTTTGGCTCTCTCTCTCTCTCTCTCTCCCTCCCCCTCTCGCTCTCTCTCTCTCTCTCTCTCTCTTCCTTCCCCTCGCTCTCCCTCCCTCTCTCTCTCTCTCTCTCTCTCTCTCCCTCCCTCTCGCTCTCCCTCCCTCTCTCTCTCTCTCCCTCCCTCTCGGGAGGGAGACGCACTAGGTTTAATCCTAGTGAGAGGGGGAGAGGGAGAGAGAGAGAGAGAGAGAGAGAGGGAGGGAGGGAGAGAGAGAGAGCGAGAGAGAGAGAGAGAGAGAGGGAGAGAGCGAGAGGAGTTGCTTCAACTCCTCCCTCTTCTTGGCTGCAGCGGCCGTCACAGTCTCAGTGCTTTGCTGCTGTCCTGTGCCTGTCTGCACGGCTGCTGTTTGAGGAAGTCGGCATGGACATCCTCCCTCCGTGTGTCTTCTCCTCCTTCCTCCTGGCTCTACAGCGGGCGTGTCAGAAGCGCGTTGCTGCTGCCTGCCTGCCTGCCTGCGTGCCTGCCTGCCTGCTTGCCTGCGTGCGGACGCTCCTTGTGCGAGTCAAGATGGGCCGGGGAATGCGTGGGCGATGGGCAGATGTTGATTCTGGCCTTTCTGAGGTGTTTCAAAGTGTGTTTCACCTATAATCTATTTTGCAAATCGCTCTCCGCTCTCTGTGTGCTGCTGCCTGCGCGGTCGCTCTCGGGCAAGACAAGTGTGGATTACTGTAAAATCGCCTCGCCATTTCCTTGAATGGCTTGCTCCAGCGGCAGTTTTTTCTTTGATTTCGCTCGTCTGGGGGAGCACTGTCAACACTTAGTGGGTCGGTAAAATAGATTATACACATTCAATACCTCCAATAATTGTATAGGAGACGTAAAAGGGATTGATCAACGCCCCACCGTCAAAAAAAAAAAACGATTTTTTTTGACGTATCAATACGTCGCTGGCAGTCAACGGTTGGATTCTGCTTGACGTATCAATACGTTGTTGGCAGTTAACGTGTTAAAAAGGTTGGTGACCACTGGTTTGTGCTCTGTGTAGGCCGGCTTGTCTGTGATGCTGTTGATACTGAACTTGCTGTTGTTTGTGAATAAACAGAGGCAGTTGTAATAATAATCCGTGAAACTGACTTTCTACAAACTGTATGATAGTGCTGTCATTGTTAGGTGAGTGAAAAAATGCAAAGTGAACTTGCTTGATTAACCAATACTGTGTGGAGGGCCCCATAGTATATTTTGGGGGACAAGCCAAGGGCCCTGTCTTTCTGAAGAGGGGGATTTGACCCAATGAGCTTCCAGGAATACACCCATTTCTCTTCCCTTTAGGAGGCCATTGTCCTGGATAACTTTACAGTTCAAACCACTGACTGTCACTGTGACACTAGAGGAGGGGAGAGACTGGAAACATTACTGTCATAGTTGATGTCATAATTGATGGTGTTACCTGAGCAGCTGATGTGCAGGCTGTTTAAGGAAGAGTCAGACCATACACACTCCCTCAGAGTAGATCCAAACTGAAGACAGGAAGGACTGAAGGTCCATGAATTTGTTGGTGAGAAACGCGCTCTGCTTTCTGTGTAAACAGCAGAGCCACAGTCCAGCTGTCTGCACACTATAGCTGCTGACTTCAGGTCCCCGTCAGAGTCCACTGGTTTCCAGTCTTGATGTAGTTTAATCTCCAGTCTACCAGTACAGCGGCTGGTAAACCAACCTCCCAACCTGACATAATCAGGCTCTGAACAGAGACAAACAATTATTAGTAAAATAAGTAAAGTCATTTTGATTAGAACAGAAATGAAGCCAAATCCAAGCTGCTGCAGCTCCTCTCCTACCTGAGCAGGTGAGTCCAACAGCTTTGCCAGGTGAGCAGGTGTTTCTAGCTGAGCCTGAGCTTCCACAGTCCAGGAGAACAGACTCATTGCCTTCACACTGGAACTCTTTGGTCCACATTGGAGTCTCCCCGTCTCCATAGAGCGCCCCCTGGAGGACTGAAGGAGCCCCACAGCCAAGCTCCCTACAGACCACCTCTGCATCCTGCTGGTCAAAGTCAGCTCCACACACTGAGGACCATGACTGGTTAGACTTCACCTCCAGTCTGCCTGAGCACAGACTAGTCCCATTCACCAGTCTCACAGACTCTGGAGAGAGAGAGAGAGAGAGAGAGAGAGAGAGAGGGGGATTGAGTGAGATGGAGAGAGAGTGAGAGAGAGCGAGAGAGAGTTTGAGTTTTAACAAGCCTTTATTGAAACCTCTATACCTACAACATGTACATCCTTAACATACACAAATAGTGTAGTAGCTGTACTGTACCGTACTGTAGCTGCTACCATTACGTATGTCTAATGTTTAATTGTATGTTTAATTAGGTATATGCTATTTGCACCTGTGCAAACAGAACGTCGACTATGTTTAAGTATGTCTAAAGTATGCACATGCCATGTGCACCTATGTGCAGTGAATATGCCACTGTCTCTGACTTGTCTTATCACTCTACTGCCTTATTATTGTTTGTTGTGTCTCTTGTTGTTTTGTGTTTGTTGTTTTTTTGTACTATGTTGTAAACGGAGTCCACAGCACAATAATTTCACACGTGATATTTGTACTACGGACTCCATAGTACAAATATCACTCAAGATTTCACTCAAGATTTCTTTATCATTGAAGATTTTTATTGTCACTCCTAGTACGGAGTGACAATAAAAATCTTGAATCTTGACTCTTGACTCTTGAATCTTGAATCTTGAATCTTCAAATCATCACATCATGGCAGAAGACAACCAAGTTTCACAAAACAAGAAATCTAAACCAAAGCAACTCCAACAAATAGTCAACAAAGCAACAGCAATCAAAAGAAAACAGATCAGTCGTACACATTGTCAAGCCCTCCTCATCCCAGCTCTTGCAGGGCACCGTAACACAGGCGTTACGTTTCTGATTTTTTGCTGTTCATCTGTCATTAACGTGATGAATTAGGTGGTTAATTCTGAACAATGCTATTCATGCTACATACCAAATTAATCGTCTGAATCTTGCGCATCGAACCATGTCTTCCTTTTTCGGATCAGATCAACACAGCGGAAGTTATAGCCATCTTTGTACAAAGACAAAGACAACATTTCAGATTATTTGGCTTTTTCAAATAGCTTTTTGGAAATCCGCCTAGGTATCTCCCTACAAAAACCACTGCCAAATACTCATGTTTTGGTATTTTTTCATCTTCTTTGATGATCTAAGTTGGGACGTGGTAAGGCCTGTGGCTATGTCTCCATTAGGTTTCTAGCCATAAATACAACAACCACAGGTAAATGTTTACACTCTAAAAGTGTTTTTTATTCTAGGCGAGAATCAACCACTGTGTTTGAGCTGGTGTTACTCAGGGTCAGTAACACATAGAGTCATTCTGACACTTGGAACAGAAACGTCAAAGTCTTACCTTTCAGAAAAGGTCAGGCAGTTCTCTGTAACCCTAGCGGTTCAGCCACAGTAAGCATTTTAGTTTGGGTATGTCGTTTTCACCATTTTCTTCAGAAATAGCTGGCTTTAGAAGAGGTTGTTAAAAAGCAGCTCTCCTCCCTCCAGCCTGCACACAGCTTCCCCCAGACACCAGCTGCTCTGAAACACTCCCATGTCCTGCATCCTTTTGTACTTCTCAAAGTCTATGGTTACTCTCACCCTAACCAGAGCCTTCAACAAGACTACAAGGCCTACTTAGACGTCTGCATCTATTTCCTCTTCCTGCTAAGACACACAGCCATCTTTGCTGCCCCAGCAAGACATTTACTATATAGCCCATCCTCTGTTTGCTCTTGCTACACTGGAAACTGAACATCAAGACAGAAAGAGTCAAAATGAAATGACCCCAAGACAAGTCAACAAAGAAGTCAAGTCAGCAGACTCTCATAGCGAGGGAGAGAGAGAGAGAGGGAGAGAGTGTGAGTGTGTGTGTGTGTGTGTGTGCTAGAGAGAGAGAGAGAGAGAGAGAGAGAGAGAGAGAGAGAGAGCAATTAAGTTACAAAAACATTAGGTAACGCTTTAGAATACAGCCCGCAAATAAGCATGTAGTTATAGTATAACAACAGGGTTTAGGGCTGTAGTTATAGTCTAACTACGGGGTTTAAGGAGTGAATTAATACTTTAACTAGAGGGTAACAAGATCTGTACTTATGGTGTAACTACGGGGTTTAAGGAGTGTAGTTATAGTATAACCATGGGGTTTAAGGAGTGTAGTTATAGTATAACAATGGGGTTTAAGGAGTGTAGTACACTCCAAACATTATACATCACTGTGTGGTGAAGAGTTATGGGAGCTGAGTATGCAGCAAGAGTCCACACACACACACACACACACACACACACGCACACACACACACACACACACACACGCACGCACTCACGCACACACACACACACACGCACGCACGCACGCCATTGATGGTTTTACCTGAGCAGGTGATCTGCAGGCTGTCAGATGAAGAGTCAGACTGTGTTAGTAAACACTCCCTCAGTGTAGATCCAGACTGAAGACAGGATCATCTGAACTTCAATACAGATCTATATGAGGAACCCTTTCTATTTTGTGTGGAAACAGCAGAGCCACAGTCCAGCTCTCTGCACACTACAGCTGCTGACTTCAGGCTCCACTCATACCACCAGCCAGCCACTGGTCTCCAGACTCCATGTTGTTTCATCTGCAGTTCACCAGCACAGCTGCTGGCTCCTCCCACCAACCTGACATCAGGCTCTGAACAGAGACAAGATAGTCCATGGGATTCCGGTACCACTCAAGGTGGCAAAATTTGCTTATGATTTTTGATAAGACACATGTCTGTAGATGATATTTTGGTATGATAGCCATTCCTGAGTGGTAGCTGTGACACAGTTACCAGCTTGTGAAGTGAACCACCCCTAAAGTCAATTGCATTTTAGACGCTGGTGTATATCCTGGGTTAGGCACATGGTCAGGGCATTTTTCAATGTGTTATAATATTATGTTTGGACCTATTTTTAGATGATTTTAGATAATTTTTATTAGCTTTCATTTAAGGGCATGTTTAAGGGCATGTTGGGCATTTTTTCTGACAAATATAGAGGTGACTTGAGCTCTTCAAACCGTCAATGACATAAATTTGTCCATAATTTTCGCCTAAATTCTATACTTTCTTTGAGCCCTGTGGCATCAAGGAACATCAGAAACACAAAACACAAAAACTGGAATGCTCACAGGACTAAGGATTCTGTAAATGTATAATACTAGGCCTAGGCTCACTATCGCCTGCCCTGCAGCTCACCGAGCTGGCCCCCTCGCATACACACGCTGCGCGGCCTCGCCCACAGCTCAGATGCTACGTGGCCTCGCTTGCCCTATTGGCGCGCCCAATGTCTCCCTCTCTCTCTCCCTCAGGCCCGGTCAAAATTCTTGAAACAGAGACCGGACAAACAGAGTCCACATTGCCTATGGCCAGTTAGTCAGGCCTCGCTCACAGACTCACATAACCCACCTGGGCAAAAGATGTTGGGAGAAGTACATTCCTCTATACCGGTGGAGAGGAGTGGAACAACATCCCGAATGGAATTAAATCGGATTATTCTCTAAATGGTTTTAAAAACCGGAAAAAAATATTGCTGAGTAAACTAGAGTAATGTGCAAGGCGAGCCTTCCGTTGTAATGGTTATTGAACTTGTGTGTTTTTGTTGATTGTTCTATTTGGTTTATTTGACGTTATGTGTTACCGTATGTCCTGTTTTTATAAGACCACGGACCATATTGGAAATAAGGATTGGATTTTGTTCTGCTATATCCATAAAATAAATCAGTCAATCAGTCAATCAATCAATCAATCAATCAATCAATCAATCAACCAATCAATCAATCAAACAATAAGATACCATACCATACCTATGAGCATCCTTATGCTTGACCATGGTGTTTGTTATGGCCAATCCATGTCTAAAGCACAGAAGTCCAATAACAGAACACTCAGATCACGGAAGCCATCCCAATCATGCCCATCCGAGTGCTGTGACTGTGAGCATTCCAGTTTTTGTGTTTTGTGTCTCTGATGTTGCTTGATGCCACATGGCTAAAAGAAATGATACAATTTAGGCGAAAATTGTGGAAGAATGTCTGTCATTTCTGAAGAGGGGGATTTGACCCAATGAGCTTCCAGGAATACACCCATTTCTCTTCCCTTTAGGAGGCCATTGTCCTGGATAACTTTACAGTTCAAACCACTGACTGTCACTGTGACACTAGAGGAGGGGAGAGACTGGAAACATTACTGTCATAGTTGATGTCATAATTGATGGTGTTACCTGAGCAGCTGATGTGCAGGCTGTTTAAGGAAGAGTCAGACCATACACACTCCCTCAGAGTAGATCCAAACTGAAGACAGGAAGGACTGAAGGTCCATGAATTTGTTGGTGAGAAACGCGCTCTGCTTTCTGTGTAAACAGCAGAGCCACAGTCCAGCTGTCTGCACACTATAGCTGCTGACTTCAGGTCCCCGTCAGAGTCCACTGGTTTCCAGTCTTGATGTAGTTTAATCTCCAGTCTACCAGTACAGCGGCTGGTAAACCAACCTCCCAACCTGACATAATCAGGCTCTGAACAGAGACAAACAATTATTAGTAAAATAAGTAAAGTCATTTTGATTAGAACAGAAATGAAGCCAAATCCAAGCTGCTGCAGCTCCTCTCCTACCTGAGCAGGTGAGTCCAACAGCTTTGCCAGGTGAGCAGGTGTTTCTAGCTGAGCCTGAGCTTCCACAGTCCAGGAGAACAGACTCATTGCCTTCACACTGGAACTCTTTGGTCCACATTGGAGTCTCCCCGTCTCCATAGAGCGCCCCCTGGAGGACTGAAGGAGCCCCACAGCCAAGCTCCCTACAGACCACCTCTGCATCCTGCTGGTCAAAGTCAGCTCCACACACTGAGGACCATGACTGGTTAGACTTCACCTCCAGTCTGCCTGAGCACAGACTAGTCCCATTCACCAGTCTCACAGACTCTGGAGAGAGAGAGAGAGAGAGAGAGAGAGAGAGAGAGAGAGAGAGAGAGAGAGAGAGGGGATTGAGTGAGATGGAGAGAGAGTGAGAGAGAGCGAGAGAGAGTTTGAGTTTTAACAAGCCTTTATTGAAACCTCTATACCTACAACATGTACATCCTTAACATACACAAATAGTGTAGTAGCTGTACTGTACCGTACTGTAGCTGCTACCATTACGTATGTCTAATGTTTAATTGTATGTTTAATTAGGTATATGCTATTTGCACCTGTGCAAACAGAACGTCGACTATGTTTAAGTATGTCTAAAGTATGCACATGCCATGTGCACCTATGTGCAGTGAATATGCCACTGTCTCTGACTTGTCTTATCACTCTACTGCCTTATTATTGTTTGTTGTGTCTCTTGTTGTTTTTTGTTTGTTGTTTTTTTGTACTATGTTGTAAACGGAGTCCACAGCACAATAATTTCACACGTGATATTTGTACTACGGACTCCATAGTACAAATATCACTCAAGATTTCACTCAAGATTTCTTTATCATTGAAGATTTTTATTGTCACTCCTAGTACGGAGTGACAATAAAAATCTTGAATCTTGACTCTTGACTCTTGAATCTTGAATCTTGAATCTTCAAATCATCACATCATGGCAGAAGACAACCAAGTTTCACAAAACAAGAAATCTAAACCAAAGCAACTCCAACAAATAGTCAACAAAGCAACAGCAATCAAAAGAAAACAGATCAGTCGTACACATTGTCAAGCCCTCCTCATCCCAGCTCTTGCAGGGCACCGTAACACGGGCGTTACGTTTCTGATTTTTTGCTGTTCATCTGTCATTAACGTGATGAATTAGGTGGTTAATTCTGAACAATGCTATTCATGCTACATACCAAATTAATCGTCTGAATCTTGCGCATCGAACCATGTCTTCCTTTTTCGGATCAGATCAACACAGCGGAAGTTATAGCCATCTTTGTACAAAGACAAAGACAACATTTCAGATTATTTGGCTTTTTCAAATAGCTTTTTGGAAATCCGCCTAGGTATCTCCCTACAAAAACCACTGCCAAATACTCATGTTTTGGTATTTTTTCATCTTCTTTGATGATCTAAGTTGGGACGTGGTAAGGCCTGTGGCTATGTCTCCATTAGGTTTCTAGCCATAAATACAACAACCACAGGTAAATGTTTACACTCTAAAAGTGTTTTTTATTCTAGGCGAGAATCAACCACTGTGTTTGAGCTGGTGTTACTCAGGGTCAGTAACACATAGAGTCATTCTGACACTTGGAACAGAAACGTCAAAGTCTTACCTTTCAGAAAAGGTCAGGCAGTTCTCTGTAACCCTAGCGGTTCAGCCACAGTAAGCATTTTAGTTTGGGTATGTCGTTTTCACCATTTTCTTCAGAAATAGCTGGCTTTAGAAGAGGTTGTTAAAAAGCAGCTCTCCTCCCTCCAGCCTGCACACAGCTTCCCCCAGACACCAGCTGCTCTGAAACACTCCCATGTCCTGCATCCTTTTGTACTTCTCAAAGTCTATGGTTACTCTCACCCTAACCAGAGCCTTCAACAAGACTACAAGGCCTACTTAGACGTCTGCATCTATTTCCTCTTCCTGCTAAGACACACAGCCATCTTTGCTGCCCCAGCAAGACATTTACTATATAGCCCATCCTCTGTTTGCTCTTGCTACACTGGAAACTGAACATCAAGACAGAAAGAGTCAAAATGAAATGACCCCAAGACAAGTCAACAAAGAAGTCAAGTCAGCAGACTCTCATAGAGAGGGAGAGAGAGAGAGAGGGAGAGAGTGTGAGTGTGTGTGTGTGTGTGTGTGTGTGTGTGCTAGAGAGAGAGAGAGAGAGAGAGAGAGAGAGAGAGAGAGAGAGAGAGAGAGCAATTAAGTTACAAAAACATTAGGTAACGCTTTAGAATACAGCCCGCAAATAAGCATGTAGTTATAGTATAACAACAGGGTTTAGGGCTGTAGTTATAGTCTAACTACGGGGTTTAAGGAGTGAATTAATACTTTAACTAGAGGGTAACAAGATCTGTACTTATGGTGTAACTACGGGGTTTAAGGAGTGTAGTTATAGTATAACCATGGGGTTTAAGGAGTGTAGTTATAGTATAACAATGGGGTTTAAGGAGTGTAGTACACTCCAAACATTATACATCACTGTGTGGTGAAGAGTTATGGGAGCTGAGTATGCAGCAAGAGTCCACACACACACACACACACACACACACACGCACACACACACACACACACACACGCACGCACTCACGCACACACACACACACACACACGCACGCACGCACGCCATTGATGGTTTTACCTGAGCAGGTGATCTGCAGGCTGTCAGATGAAGAGTCAGACTGTGTTAGTAAACACTCCCTCAGTGTAGATCCAGACTGAAGACAGGATCATCTGAACTTCAATACAGATCTATATGAGGAACCCTTTCTATTTTGTGTGGAAACAGCAGAGCCACAGTCCAGCTCTCTGCACACTACAGCTGCTGACTTCAGGCTCCACTCATACCACCAGCCAGCCACTGGTCTCCAGACTCCATGTTGTTTCATCTGCAGTTCACCAGCACAGCTGCTGGCTCCTCCCACCAACCTGACATCAGGCTCTGAACAGAGACAAGATAGTCCATGGGATTCCGGTACCCTCAAGGTGGCAAAATTTGCTTATGATTTTTGATAAGACACATGTCTGTAGATGATATTTTGGTATGATAGCCATTCCTGAGTGGTAGCTGTGACACAGTTACCAGCTTGTGAAGTGAACCACCCCTAAAGTCAATTGCATTTTAGACGCTGGTGTATATCCTGGGTTAGGCACATGGTCAGGGCATTTTTCAATGTGTTATAATATTATGTTTGGACCTATTTTTAGATGATTTTAGATAATTTTTATTAGCTTTCATTTAAGGGCATGTTTAAGGGCATGTTGGGCATTTTTTCTGACAAATATAGAGGTGACTTGAGCTCTTCAAACCGTCAATGACATAAATTTGTCCATAATTTTCGCCTAAATTCTATACTTTCTTTGAGCCCTGTGGCATCAAGGAACATCAGAAACACAAAACACAAAAACTGGAATGCTCACAGGACTAAGGATTCTGTAAATGTATAATACTAGGCCTAGGCTCACTATCGCCTGCCCTGCAGCTCACCGAGCTGGCCCCCTCGCATACACACGCTGCGCGGCCTCGCCCACAGCTCAGATGCTACGTGGCCTCGCTTGCCCTATTGGCGCGCCCAATGTCTCCCTCTCTCTCTCCCTCAGGCCCGGTCAAAATTCTTGAAACAGAGACCGGACAAACAGAGTCCACATTGCCTATGGCCATTTAGTCAGGCCTCGCTCACAGACTCACATAACCCACCTGGGCAAAAGATGTTGGGAGAAGTACATTCCTCTATACCGGTGGAGAGGAGTGGAACAACATCCCGAATGGAATTAAATCGGATTATTCTCTAAATGGTTTTAAAAACCGGAAAAAAATATTGCTGAGTAAACTAGAGTAATGTGCAAGGCGAGCCTTCCGTTGTAATGGTTATTGAACTTGTGTGTTTTTGTTGATTGTTCTATTTGGTTTATTTGACGTTATGTGTTACCGTATGTCCTGTTTTTATAAGACCACGGACCATATTGGAAATAAGGATTGGATTTTGTTCTGCTATATCCATAAAATAAATCAGTCAATCAGTCAATCAATCAATCAATCAATCAATCAATCAACCAATCAATCAATCAAACAATAAGATACCATACCATACCTATGAGCATCCTTATGCTTGACCATGGTGTTTGTTATGGCCAATCCATGTCTAAAGCACAGAAGTCCAATAACAGAACACTCAGATCACGGAAGCCATCCCAATCATGCCCATCCGAGTGCTGTGACTGTGAGCATTCCAGTTTTTGTGTTTTGTGTCTCTGATGTTGCTTGATGCCACATGGCTAAAAGAAATGATACAATTTAGGCGAAAATTGTGGAAGAATGTCTGTCATTTCTGAAGAGGGGGATTTGACCCAATGAGCTTCCAGGAATACACCCATTTCTCTTCCCTTTAGGAGGCCATTGTCCTGGATAACTTTACAGTTCAAACCACTGACTGTCACTGTGACACTAGAGGAGGGGAGAGACTGGAAACATTACTGTCATAGTTGATGTCATAATTGATGGTGTTACCTGAGCAGCTGATGTGCAGGCTGTTTAAGGAAGAGTCAGACCATACACACTCCCTCAGAGTAGATCCAAACTGAAGACAGGAAGGACTGAAGGTCCATGAATTTGTTGGTGAGAAACACGCTCTGCTTTCTGTGTAAACAGCAGAGCCACAGTCCAGCTGTCTGCACACTATAGCTGCTGACTTCAGGTCCCCGTCAGAGTCCACTGGTTTCCAGTCTTGATGTAGTTTAATCTCCAGTCTACCAGTACAGCGGCTGGTAAACCAACCTCCCAACCTGACATAATCAGGCTCTGAACAGAGACAAACAATTATTAGTAAAATAAGTAAAGTCATTTTGATTAGAACAGAAATGAAGCCAAATCCAAGCTGCTGCAGCTCCTCTCCTACCTGAGCAGGTGAGTCCAACAGCTTTGCCAGGTGAGCAGGTGTTTCTAGCTGAGCCTGAGCTTCCACAGTCCAGGAGAACAGACTCATTGCCTTCACACTGGAACTCTTTGGTCCACATTGGAGTCTCCCCGTCTCCATAGAGCGCCCCCTGGAGGACTGAAGGAGCCCCACAGCCAAGCTCCCTACAGACCACCTCTGCATCCTGCTGGTCAAAGTCAGCTCCACACACTGAGGACCATGACTGGTTAGACTTCACCTCCAGTCTGCCTGAGCACAGACTAGTCCCATTCACCAGTCTCACAGACTCTGGAGAGAGAGAGAGAGAGAGAGAGAGAGAGAGAGAGAGAGAGGGGGATTGAGTGAGATGGAGAGAGAGTGAGAGAGAGCGAGAGAGAGTTTGAGTTTTAACAAGCCTTTATTGAAACCTCTATACCTACAACATGTACATCCTTAACATACACAAATAGTGTAGTAGCTGTACTGTACCGTACTGTAGCTGCTACCATTACGTATGTCTAATGTTTAATTGTATGTTTAATTAGGTATATGCTATTTGCACCTGTGCAAACAGAACGTCGACTATGTTTAAGTATGTCTAAAGTATGCACATGCCATGTGCACCTATGTGCAGTGAATATGCCACTGTCTCTGACTTGTCTTATCACTCTACTGCCTTATTATTGTTTGTTGTGTCTCTTGTTGTTTTTTGTTTGTTGTTTTTTTGTACTATGTTGTAAACGGAGTCCACAGCACAATAATTTCACACGTGATATTTGTACTACGGACTCCATAGTACAAATATCACTCAAGATTTCACTCAAGATTTCTTTATCATTGAAGATTTTTATTGTCACTCCTAGTACGGAGTGACAATAAAAATCTTGAATCTTGACTCTTGACTCTTGAATCTTGAATCTTGAATCTTCAAATCATCACATCATGGCAGAAGACAACCAAGTTTCACAAAACAAGAAATCTAAACCAAAGCAACTCCAACAAATAGTCAACAAAGCAACAGCAATCAAAAGAAAACAGATCAGTCGTACACATTGTCAAGCCCTCCTCATCCCAGCTCTTGCAGGGCACCGTAACACGGGCGTTACGTTTCTGATTTTTTGCTGTTCATCTGTCATTAACGTGATGAATTAGGTGGTTAATTCTGAACAATGCTATTCATGCTACATACCAAATTAATCGTCTGAATCTTGCGCATCGAACCATGTCTTCCTTTTTCGGATCAGATCAACACAGCGGAAGTTATAGCCATCTTTGTACAAAGACAAAGACAACATTTCAGATTATTTGGCTTTTTCAAATAGCTTTTTGGAAATCCGCCTAGGTATCTCCCTACAAAAACCACTGCCAAATACTCATGTTTTGGTATTTTTTCATCTTCTTTGATGATCTAAGTTGGGACGTGGTAAGGCCTGTGGCTATGTCTCCATTAGGTTTCTAGCCATAAATACAACAACCACAGGTAAATGTTTACACTCTAAAAGTGTTTTTTATTCTAGGCGAGAATCAACCACTGTGTTTGAGCTGGTGTTACTCAGGGTCAGTAACACATAGAGTCATTCTGACACGTGGAACAGAAACGTCAAAGTCTTACCTTTCAGAAAAGGTCAGGCAGTTCTCTGTAACCCTAGCGGTTCAGCCACAGTAAGCATTTTAGTTTGGGTATGTCGTTTTCACCATTTTCTTCAGAAATAGCTGGCTTTAGAAGAGGTTGTTAAAAAGCAGCTCTCCTCCCTCCAGCCTGCACACAGCTTCCCCCAGACACCAGCTGCTCTGAAACACTCCCATGTCCTGCATCCTTTTGTACTTCTCAAAGTCTATGGTTACTCTCACCCTAACCAGAGCCTTCAACAAGACTACAAGGCCTACTTAGACGTCTGCATCTATTTCCTCTTCCTGCTAAGACACACAGCCATCTTTGCTGCCCCAGCAAGACATTTACTATATAGCCCATCCTCTGTTTGCTCTTGCTACACTGGAAACTGAACATCAAGACAGAAAGAGTCAAAATGAAATGACCCCAAGACAAGTCAACAAAGAAGTCAAGTCAGCAGACTCTCATAGAGAGGGAGAGAGAGAGAGAGGGAGAGAGTGTGAGTGTGTGTGTGTGTGTGTGTGTGTGTGTGCTAGAGAGAGAGAGAGAGAGAGAGAGAGAGAGAGAGAGAGAGAGAGAGAGCAATTAAGTTACAAAAACATTAGGTAACGCTTTAGAATACAGCCCGCAAATAAGCATGTAGTTATAGTATAACAACAGGGTTTAGGGCTGTAGTTATAGTCTAACTACGGGGTTTAAGGAGTGAATTAATACTTTAACTAGAGGGTAACAAGATCTGTACTTATGGTGTAACTACGGGGTTTAAGGAGTGTAGTTATAGTATAACCATGGGGTTTAAGGAGTGTAGTTATAGTATAACAATGGGGTTTAAGGAGTGTAGTACACTCCAAACATTATACATCACTGTGTGGTGAAGAGTTATGGGAGCTGAGTATGCAGCAAGAGTCCACACACACACACACACACACACACACACGCACACACACACACACACACACACGCACGCACTCACGCACACACACACACACACACACGCACGCACGCACGCCATTGATGGTTTTACCTGAGCAGGTGATCTGCAGGCTGTCAGATGAAGAGTCAGACTGTGTTAGTAAACACTCCCTCAGTGTAGATCCAGACTGAAGACAGGATCATCTGAACTTCAATACAGATCTATATGAGGAACCCTTTCTATTTTGTGTGGAAACAGCAGAGCCACAGTCCAGCTCTCTGCACACTACAGCTGCTGACTTCAGGCTCCACTCATACCACCAGCCAGCCACTGGTCTCCAGACTCCATGTTGTTTCATCTGCAGTTCACCAGCACAGCTGCTGGCTCCTCCCACCAACCTGACATCAGGCTCTGAACAGAGACAAGATAGTCCATGGGATTCCGGTACCACTCAAGGTGGCAAAATTTGCTTATGATTTTTGATAAGACACATGTCTGTAGATGATATTTTGGTATGATAGCCATTCCTGAGTGGTAGCTGTGACACAGTTACCAGCTTGTGAAGTGAACCACCCCTAAAGTCAATTGCATTTTAGACGCTGGTGTATATCCTGGGTTAGGCACATGGTCAGGGCATTTTTCAATGTGTTATAATATTATGTTTGGACCTATTTTTAGATGATTTTAGATAATTTTTATTAGCTTTCATTTAAGGGCATGTTTAAGGGCATGTTGGGCATTTTTTCTGACAAATATAGAGGTGACTTGAGCTCTTCAAACCGTCAATGACATAAATTTGTCCATAATTTTCGCCTAAATTCTATACTTTCTTTGAGCCCTGTGGCATCAAGGAACATCAGAAACACAAAACACAAAAACTGGAATGCTCACAGGACTAAGGATTCTGTAAATGTATAATACTAGGCCTAGGCTCACTATCGCCTGCCCTGCAGCTCACCGAGCTGGCCCCCTCGCATACACACGCTGCGCGGCCTCGCCCACAGCTCAGATGCTACGTGGCCTCGCTTGCCCTATTGGCGCGCCCAATGTCTCCCTCTCTCTCTCCCTCAGGCCCGGTCAAAATTCTTGAAACAGAGACCGGACAAACAGAGTCCACATTGCCTATGGCCATTTAGTCAGGCCTCGCTCACAGACTCACATAACCCACCTGGGCAAAAGATGTTGGGAGAAGTACATTCCTCTATACCGGTGGAGAGGAGTGGAACAACATCCCGAATGGAATTAAATCGGATTATTCTCTAAATGGTTTTAAAAACCGGAAAAAAATATTGCTGAGTAAACTAGAGTAATGTGCAAGGCGAGCCTTCCGTTGTAATGGTTATTGAACTTGTGTGTTTTTGTTGATTGTTCTATTTGGTTTATTTGACGTTATGTGTTACCGTATGTCCTGTTTTTATAAGACCACGGACCATATTGGAAATAAGGATTGGATTTTGTTCTGCTATATCCATAAAATAAATCAGTCAATCAGTCAATCAATCAATCAATCAATCAATCAATCAACCAATCAATCAATCAAACAATAAGATACCATACCATACCTATGAGCATCCTTATGCTTGACCATGGTGTTTGTTATGGCCAATCCATGTCTAAAGCACAGAAGTCCAATAACAGAACACTCAGATCACGGAAGCCATCCCAATCATGCCCATCCGAGTGCTGTGACTGTGAGCATTCCAGTTTTTGTGTTTTGTGTCTCTGATGTTGCTTGATGCCACATGGCTAAAAGAAATGATACAATTTAGGCGAAAATTGTGGAAGAATGTCTGTCATTTCTGAAGAGGGGGATTTGACCCAATGAGCTTCCAGGAATACACCCATTTCTCTTCCCTTTAGGAGGCCATTGTCCTGGATAACTTTACAGTTCAAACCACTGACTGTCACTGTGACACTAGAGGAGGGGAGAGACTGGAAACATTACTGTCATAGTTGATGTCATAATTGATGGTGTTACCTGAGCAGCTGATGTGCAGGCTGTTTAAGGAAGAGTCAGACCATACACACTCCCTCAGAGTAGATCCAAACTGAAGACAGGAAGGACTGAAGGTCCATGAATTTGTTGGTGAGAAACGCGCTCTGCTTTCTGTGTAAACAGCAGAGCCACAGTCCAGCTGTCTGCACACTATAGCTGCTGACTTCAGGTCCCCGTCAGAGTCCACTGGTTTCCAGTCTTGATGTAGTTTAATCTCCAGTCTACCAGTACAGCGGCTGGTAAACCAACCTCCCAACCTGACATAATCAGGCTCTGAACAGAGACAAACAATTATTAGTAAAATAAGTAAAGTCATTTTGATTAGAACAGAAATGAAGCCAAATCCAAGCTGCTGCAGCTCCTCTCCTACCTGAGCAGGTGAGTCCAACAGCTTTGCCAGGTGAGCAGGTGTTTCTAGCTGAGCCTGAGCTTCCACAGTCCAGGAGAACAGACTCATTGCCTTCACACTGGAACTCTTTGGTCCACATTGGAGTCTCCCCGTCTCCATAGAGCGCCCCCTGGAGGACTGAAGGAGCCCCACAGCCAAGCTCCCTACAGACCACCTCTGCATCCTGCTGGTCAAAGTCAGCTCCACACACTGAGGACCATGACTGGTTAGACTTCACCTCCAGTCTGCCTGAGCACAGACTAGTCCCATTCACCAGTCTCACAGACTCTGGAGAGAGAGAGAGAGAGAGAGAGAGAGAGAGAGAGGGGGGGATTGAGTGAGATGGAGAGAGAGTGAGAGAGAGCGAGAGAGAGTTTGAGTTTTAACAAGCCTTTATTGAAACCTCTATACCTACAACATGTACATCCTTAACATACACAAATAGTGTAGTAGCTGTACTGTACCGTACTGTAGCTGCTACCATTACGTATGTCTAATGTTTAATTGTATGTTTAATTAGGTATATGCTATTTGCACCTGTGCAAACAGAACGTCGACTATGTTTAAGTATGTCTAAAGTATGCACATGCCATGTGCACCTATGTGCAGTGAATATGCCACTGTCTCTGACTTGTCTTATCACTCTACTGCCTTATTATTGTTTGTTGTGTCTCTTGTTGTTTTTTGTTTGTTGTTTTTTTGTACTATGTTGTAAACGGAGTCCACAGCACAATAATTTCACACGTGATATTTGTACTACGGACTCCATAGTACAAATATCACTCAAGATTTCACTCAAGATTTCTTTATCATTGAAGATTTTTATTGTCACTCCTAGTACGGAGTGACAATAAAAATCTTGAATCTTGACTCTTGACTCTTGAATCTTGAATCTTGAATCTTCAAATCATCACATCATGGCAGAAGACAACCAAGTTTCACAAAACAAGAAATCTAAACCAAAGCAACTCCAACAAATAGTCAACAAAGCAACAGCAATCAAAAGAAAACAGATCAGTCGTACACATTGTCAAGCCCTCCTCATCCCAGCTCTTGCAGGGCACCGTAACACGGGCGTTACGTTTCTGATTTTTTGCTGTTCATCTGTCATTAACGTGATGAATTAGGTGGTTAATTCTGAACAATGCTATTCATGCTACATACCAAATTAATCGTCTGAATCTTGCGCATCGAACCATGTCTTCCTTTTTCGGATCAGATCAACACAGCGGAAGTTATAGCCATCTTTGTACAAAGACAAAGACAACATTTCAGATTATTTGGCTTTTTCAAATAGCTTTTTGGAAATCCGCCTAGGTATCTCCCTACAAAAACCACTGCCAAATACTCATGTTTTGGTATTTTTTCATCTTCTTTGATGATCTAAGTTGGGACGTGGTAAGGCCTGTGGCTATGTCTCCATTAGGTTTCTAGCCATAAATACAACAACCACAGGTAAATGTTTACACTCTAAAAGTGTTTTTTATTCTAGGCGAGAATCAACCACTGTGTTTGAGCTGGTGTTACTCAGGGTCAGTAACACATAGAGTCATTCTGACACTTGGAACAGAAACGTCAAAGTCTTACCTTTCAGAAAAGGTCAGGCAGTTCTCTGTAACCCTAGCGGTTCAGCCACAGTAAGCATTTTAGTTTGGGTATGTCGTTTTCACCATTTTCTTCAGAAATAGCTGGCTTTAGAAGAGGTTGTTAAAAAGCAGCTCTCCTCCCTCCAGCCTGCACACAGCTTCCCCCAGACACCAGCTGCTCTGAAACACTCCCATGTCCTGCATCCTTTTGTACTTCTCAAAGTCTATGGTTACTCTCACCCTAACCAGAGCCTTCAACAAGACTACAAGGCCTACTTAGACGTCTGCATCTATTTCCTCTTCCTGCTAAGACACACAGCCATCTTTGCTGCCCCAGCAAGACATTTACTATATAGCCCATCCTCTGTTTGCTCTTGCTACACTGGAAACTGAACATCAAGACAGAAAGAGTCAAAATGAAATGACCCCAAGACAAGTCAACAAAGAAGTCAAGTCAGCAGACTCTCATAGAGAGGGAGAGAGAGAGAGAGGGAGAGAGTGTGAGTGTGTGTGTGTGTGTGTGTGTGTGTGTGTGCTAGAGAGAGAGAGAGAGAGAGAGAGAGAGAGAGAGAGAGAGAGCAATTAAGTTACAAAAACATTAGGTAACGCTTTAGAATACAGCCCGCAAATAAGCATGTAGTTATAGTATAACAACAGGGTTTAGGGCTGTAGTTATAGTCTAACTACGGGGTTTAAGGAGTGAATTAATACTTTAACTAGAGGGTAACAAGATCTGTACTTATGGTGTAACTACGGGGTTTAAGGAGTGTAGTTATAGTATAACCATGGGGTTTAAGGAGTGTAGTTATAGTATAACAATGGGGTTTAAGGAGTGTAGTACACTCCAAACATTATACATCACTGTGTGGTGAAGAGTTATGGGAGCTGAGTATGCAGCAAGAGTCCACACACACACACACACACACACACACACACGCACACACACACACACACACACACGCACGCACTCACGCACACACACACACACACGCACGCACGCACGCCATTGATGGTTTTACCTGAGCAGGTGATCTGCAGGCTGTCAGATGAAGAGTCAGACTGTGTTAGTAAACACTCCCTCAGTGTAGATCCAGACTGAAGACAGGATCATCTGAACTTCAATACAGATCTATATGAGGAACCCTTTCTATTTTGTGTGGAAACAGCAGAGCCACAGTCCAGCTCTCTGCACACTACAGCTGCTGACTTCAGGCTCCACTCATACCACCAGCCAGCCACTGGTCTCCAGACTCCATGTTGTTTCATCTGCAGTTCACCAGCACAGCTGCTGGCTCCTCCCACCAACCTGACATCAGGCTCTGAACAGAGACAAGATAGTCCATGGGATTCCGGTACCACTCAAGGTGGCAAAATTTGCTTATGATTTTTGATAAGACACATGTCTGTAGATGATATTTTGGTATGATAGCCATTCCTGAGTGGTAGCTGTGACACAGTTACCAGCTTGTGAAGTGAACCACCCCTAAAGTCAATTGCATTTTAGACGCTGGTGTATATCCTGGGTTAGGCACATGGTCAGGGCATTTTTCAATGTGTTATAATATTATGTTTGGACCTATTTTTAGATGATTTTAGATAATTTTTATTAGCTTTCATTTAAGGGCATGTTTAAGGGCATGTTGGGCATTTTTTCTGACAAATATAGAGGTGACTTGAGCTCTTCAAACCGTCAATGACATAAATTTGTCCATAATTTTCGCCTAAATTCTATACTTTCTTTGAGCCCTGTGGCATCAAGGAACATCAGAAACACAAAACACAAAAACTGGAATGCTCACAGGACTAAGGATTCTGTAAATGTATAATACTAGGCCTAGGCTCACTATCGCCTGCCCTGCAGCTCACCGAGCTGGCCCCCTCGCATACACACGCTGCGCGGCCTCGCCCACAGCTCAGATGCTACGTGGCCTCGCTTGCCCTATTGGCGCGCCCAATGTCTCCCTCTCTCTCTCCCTCAGGCCCGGTCAAAATTCTTGAAACAGAGACCGGACAAACAGAGTCCACATTGCCTATGGCCATTTAGTCAGGCCTCGCTCACAGACTCACATAACCCACCTGGGCAAAAGATGTTGGGAGAAGTACATTCCTCTATACCGGTGGAGAGGAGTGGAACAACATCCCGAATGGAATTAAATCGGATTATTCTCTAAATGGTTTTAAAAACCGGAAAAAAATATTGCTGAGTAAACTAGAGTAATGTGCAAGGCGAGCCTTCCGTTGTAATGGTTATTGAACTTGTGTGTTTTTGTTGATTGTTCTATTTGGTTTATTTGACGTTATGTGTTACCGTATGTCCTGTTTTTATAAGACCACGGACCATATTGGAAATAAGGATTGGATTTTGTTCTGCTATATCCATAAAATAAATCAGTCAATCAGTCAATCAATCAATCAATCAATCAATCAATCAACCAATCAATCAATCAAACAATAAGATACCATACCATACCTATGAGCATCCTTATGCTTGACCATGGTGTTTGTTATGGCCAATCCATGTCTAAAGCACAGAAGTCCAATAACAGAACACTCAGATCACGGAAGCCATCCCAATCATGCCCATCCGAGTGCTGTGACTGTGAGCATTCCAGTTTTTGTGTTTTGTGTCTCTGATGTTGCTTGATGCCACATGGCTAAAAGAAATGATACAATTTAGGCGAAAATTGTGGAAGAATGTCTGTCATTTCTGAAGAGGGGGATTTGACCCAATGAGCTTCCAGGAATACACCCATTTCTCTTCCCTTTAGGAGGCCATTGTCCTGGATAACTTTACAGTTCAAACCACTGACTGTCACTGTGACACTAGAGGAGGGGAGAGACTGGAAACATTACTGTCATAGTTGATGTCATAATTGATGGTGTTACCTGAGCAGCTGATGTGCAGGCTGTTTAAGGAAGAGTCAGACCATACACACTCCCTCAGAGTAGATCCAAACTGAAGACAGGAAGGACTGAAGGTCCATGAATTTGTTGGTGAGAAACGCGCTCTGCTTTCTGTGTAAACAGCAGAGCCACAGTCCAGCTGTCTGCACACTATAGCTGCTGACTTCAGGTCCCCGTCAGAGTCCACTGGTTTCCAGTCTTGATGTAGTTTAATCTCCAGTCTACCAGTACAGCGGCTGGTAAACCAACCTCCCAACCTGACATAATCAGGCTCTGAACAGAGACAAACAATTATTAGTAAAATAAGTAAAGTCATTTTGATTAGAACAGAAATGAAGCCAAATCCAAGCTGCTGCAGCTCCTCTCCTACCTGAGCAGGTGAGTCCAACAGCTTTGCCAGGTGAGCAGGTGTTTCTAGCTGAGCCTGAGCTTCCACAGTCCAGGAGAACAGACTCATTGCCTTCACACTGGAACTCTTTGGTCCACATTGGAGTCTCCCCGTCTCCATAGAGCGCCCCCTGGAGGACTGAAGGAGCCCCACAGCCAAGCTCCCTACAGACCACCTCTGCATCCTGCTGGTCAAAGTCAGCTCCACACACTGAGGACCATGACTGGTTAGACTTCACCTCCAGTCTGCCTGAGCACAGACTAGTCCCATTCACCAGTCTCACAGACTCTGGAGAGAGAGAGAGAGAGAGAGAGAGAGAGAGAGAGAGAGAGGGGGATTGAGTGAGATGGAGAGAGAGTGAGAGAGAGCGAGAGAGAGTTTGAGTTTTAACAAGCCTTTATTGAAACCTCTATACCTACAACATGTACATCCTTAACATACACAAATAGTGTAGTAGCTGTACTGTACCGTACTGTAGCTGCTACCATTACGTATGTCTAATGTTTAATTGTATGTTTAATTAGGTATATGCTATTTGCACCTGTGCAAACAGAACGTCGACTATGTTTAAGTATGTCTAAAGTATGCACATGCCATGTGCACCTATGTGCAGTGAATATGCCACTGTCTCTGACTTGTCTTATCACTCTACTGCCTTATTATTGTTTGTTGTGTCTCTTGTTGTTTTTTGTTTGTTGTTTTTTTGTACTATGTTGTAAACGGAGTCCACAGCACAATAATTTCACACGTGATATTTGTACTACGGACTCCATAGTACAAATATCACTCAAGATTTCACTCAAGATTTCTTTATCATTGAAGATTTTTATTGTCACTCCTAGTACGGAGTGACAATAAAAATCTTGAATCTTGACTCTTGACTCTTGAATCTTGAATCTTGAATCTTCAAATCATCACATCATGGCAGAAGACAACCAAGTTTCACAAAACAAGAAATCTAAACCAAAGCAACTCCAACAAATAGTCAACAAAGCAACAGCAATCAAAAGAAAACAGATCAGTCGTACACATTGTCAAGCCCTCCTCATCCCAGCTCTTGCAGGGCACCGTAACACGGGCGTTACGTTTCTGATTTTTTGCTGTTCATCTGTCATTAACGTGATGAATTAGGTGGTTAATTCTGAACAATGCTATTCATGCTACATACCAAATTAATCGTCTGAATCTTGCGCATCGAACCATGTCTTCCTTTTTCGGATCAGATCAACACAGCGGAAGTTATAGCCATCTTTGTACAAAGACAAAGACAACATTTCAGATTATTTGGCTTTTTCAAATAGCTTTTTGGAAATCCGCCTAGGTATCTCCCTACAAAAACCACTGCCAAATACTCATGTTTTGGTATTTTTTCATCTTCTTTGATGATCTAAGTTGGGACGTGGTAAGGCCTGTGGCTATGTCTCCATTAGGTTTCTAGCCATAAATACAACAACCACAGGTAAATGTTTACACTCTAAAAGTGTTTTTTATTCTAGGCGAGAATCAACCACTGTGTTTGAGCTGGTGTTACTCAGGGTCAGTAACACATAGAGTCATTCTGACACTTGGAACAGAAACGTCAAAGTCTTACCTTTCAGAAAAGGTCAGGCAGTTCTCTGTAACCCTAGCGGTTCAGCCACAGTAAGCATTTTAGTTTGCGTATGTCGTTTTCACCATTTTCTTCAGAAATAGCTGGCTTTAGAAGAGGTTGTTAAAAAGCAGCTCTCCTCCCTCCAGCCTGCACACAGCTTCCCCCAGACACCAGCTGCTCTGAAACACTCCCATGTCCTGCATCCTTTTGTACTTCTCAAAGTCTATGGTTACTCTCACCCTAACCAGAGCCTTCAACAAGACTACAAGGCCTACTTAGACGTCTGCATCTATTTCCTCTTCCTGCTAAGACACACAGCCATCTTTGCTGCCCCAGCAAGACATTTACTATATAGCCCATCCTCTGTTTGCTCTTGCTACACTGGAAACTGAACATCAAGACAGAAAGAGTCAAAATGAAATGACCCCAAGACAAGTCAACAAAGAAGTCAAGTCAGCAGACTCTCATAAAGAGGGAGAGAGAGAGAGAGGGAGAGAGTGTGAGTGTGTGTGTGTGTGTGTGTGTGTGCTAGAGAGAGAGAGAGAGAGAGAGAGAGAGCAATTAAGTTACAAAAACATTAGGTAACGCTTTAGAATACAGCCCGCAAATAAGCATGTAGTTATAGTATAACAACAGGGTTTAGGGCTGTAGTTATAGTCTAACTACGGGGTTTAAGGAGTGAATTAATACTTTAACTAGAGGGTAACAAGATCTGTACTTATGGTGTAACTACGGGGTTTAAGGAGTGTAGTTATAGTATAACCATGGGGTTTAAGGAGTGTAGTTATAGTATAACAATGGGGTTTAAGGAGTGTAGTACACTCCAAACATTATACATCACTGTGTGGTGAAGAGTTATGGGAGCTGAGTATGCAGCAAGAGTCCACACACACACACACACACACACACGCACACACACACACACACACGCACGCACGCACGCCATTGATGGTTTTACCTGAGCAGGTGATCTGCAGGCTGTCAGATGAAGAGTCAGACTGTGTTAGTAAACACTCCCTCAGTGTAGATCCAGACTGAAGACAGGATCGTCTGAACTTCAATACAGATCTATATGAGGAACCCTTTCTATTTTGTGTGGAAACAGCAGAGCCACAGTCCAGCTCTCTGCACACTACAGCTGCTGACTTCAGGCTCCACTCATACCACCAGCCAGCCACTGGTCTCCAGACTCCATGTTGTTTCATCTGCAGTTCACCAGCACAGCTGCTGCCTCCTCCCACCAACCTGACATCAGGCTCTGAACAGAGACAATATAGTCCATGGGATTCCGGTACCACTCAAGGTGGCAAAATTTGCTTATGATTTTTGATAAGACACATGTCTGTAGATGATATTTTGGTATGATAGCCATTCCTGAGTGGTAGCTGTGACACAGTTACCAGCTTGTGAAGTGAACCACCCCTAAAGTAAATTGCATTTTAGACGCTGGTGTATATCCTGGGTTAGGCACATGGTCAGGGCATTTTTCAATGTGTTATAATATTATGTTTGGACCTATTTTTAGATGATTTTAGATAATTTTTATTAGCTTTCATTTAAGGGCATGTTTAAGGGCATGTTGGGCATTTTTTCTGACAAATATAGAGGTGACTTGAGCTCTTCAAACCGTCAATGACATAAATTTGTCCATAATTTTCGCCTAAATTCTATACTTTCTTTGAGCCCTGTGGCATCAAGGAACATCAGAAACACAAAACACAAAAACTGGAATGCTCACAGGACTAAGGATTCTGTAAATGTATAATACTAGGCCTAGGCTCACTATCGCCTGCCCTGCAGCTCACCGAGCTGGCCCCCTCGCATACACACGCTGCGCGGCCTCGCCCACAGCTCAGATGCTACGTGGCCTCGCTTGCCCTATTGGCGCGCCCAATGTCTCCCTCTCTCTCTCCCTCAGGCCCGGTCAAAATTCTTGAAACAGAGACCGGACAAACAGAGTCCACATTGCCTATGGCCATTTAGTCAGGCCTCGCTCACAGACTCACATAACCCACCTGGGCAAAAGATGTTGGGAGAAGTACATTCCTCTATACCGGTGGAGAGGAGTGGAACAACATCCCGAATGGAATTAAATCGGATTATTCTCTAAATGGTTTTAAAAACCGGAAAAAAATATTGCTGAGTAAACTAGAGTAATGTGCAAGGCGAGCCTTCCGTTGTAATGGTTATTGAACTTGTGTGTTTTTGTTGATTGTTCTATTTGGTTTATTTGACGTTATGTGTTACCGTATGTCCTGTTTTTATAAGACCACGGACCATATTGGAAATAAGGATTGGATTTTGTTCTGCTATATCCATAAAATAAATCAGTCAATCAGTCAATCAATCAATCAATCAATCAATCAATCAACCAATCAATCAATCAAACAATAAGATACCATACCATACCTATGAGCATCCTTATGCTTGACCATGGTGTTTGTTATGGCCAATCCATGTCAAAAGCACAGAAGTCCAATAACAGAACACTCAGATCACGGAAGCCATCCCAATCATGCCCATCCGAGTGCTGTGACTGTGAGCATTCCAGTTTTTGTGTTTTGTGTCTCTGATGTTGCTTGATGCCACATGGCTAAAAGAAATGATACAATTTAGGCGAAAATTGTGGAAGAATGTCTGTCATTGACAGTTTGAAGAGCTCACGTCACCTTTATATTTGTCAGAAAAATTCACAACTGGCCTTAAATGAAAGCTAAGAAGGTTCCCTTAAAAATAGGACCAAAAACAATCGTACAAAAGATTGAAAAATGTCCTGACCTAAACCAGGATATGCACCAGCGTCTAAAATGCAATTTACTTTAGGGGTGGTTAACTTCACGAGCTGGTAACTGTGTCACAGCTACCACTCAGGAATGGCTATCATACCAAAATATCATCTACAGACATGTGTCTTATCAAAAATCATAAGCAAGGTTTGCCACCTTGAGTGGTACCGACAAGTGAAATGTTGAGCTCTGGCCCATGCATTAAGAGAGTCATTAGTAAAAGAAGTAAAGTCACTTTGAATTAGGGATGCAACAGATCACAAAACTCACAGTTCAGATTGTATCACGCTATTGAGTCACAGATCAGATCAGTTTTCAGTTCAACAAAAATAATAATAAAAAATGTGATACTTTGGCTCTTTTATCTTTGTTGAAAAAACATTCAAATATAAAAACAGTGCATGCATGTGGTCAGCATGGTGGTACATAAATAAAACAAGAATATGAAATTAAATAAACATTATAATTACTTAAGAAATAAACTCCATTAGAGTGTTTTTATGGGTCAAAACTGAAGCCACTTTTTCAAAGCTCTTCATACAGTCTGCATTACCAACATGCATCTTCATCATCTCACCTCCAAAACTCACTCAAACCACCAACACACTTCATACATGTCTCACAATAAGCTCATTCAACCATAAACATTGTTCTCAATGAGAAAACACACACACCTATACACACACACGGACACACGGACACACACACACACACTAGGGCTGTCCCAAACGATTATTTTCTTATCGATTCGACTAACGATTATTTTTTCGATTAGTCGATTAATCTAACGATTATTATTATTTATTTTTTTATTATATAACAATAAATTTACCCAAAACAAATAAATAACCAAAAACTTCTCAAATTCTGTATTTTATTTAACCATCTCATTATCTTTAACAGTCCAACATAAAATCTCTCAAATAAAATTAAAGCAAGAGCTTGTCCTCAAATAAAATGAATATAGTGCAATTCAAAATAAAATAGTAGAATAAATTAAATTCAAGTCACTTTCAGGAGGAATACCAAAAACCTTGTGCAATGTCAACTGAGTTTAGCAGCAGTCCAACATAAAATCATCATCTTACAGTACAATGTTGTGCAATTTTCAGTAACAGTGCTCTTAATTTTGGAGAAAGACAAATGCTCCATGTAAGATGGTCACACATCATCCAGACACAAGGCTGTTAGAAGAGTGTGCTGACGTCAAATGACGGTGCGGTGATGGGTAAGCGTTATGTTAGCGGCTAACTGTTACTTGTCGTTACTTTAAATGGCAGTAAAACGCCACTGAATGACCAAATTGATTTAACTTTTAACCATTTCGATTTCCACTTTCCATACGGACCCCAGTATTGGTTAGTTGTTTATAACGTGACTATATTTATAACGTTTATAACGTAGGCTACTCCGGTTTCCAGTTTATAACTCGGGTCTACAGCCAGAGTGCGACTTGTAGCTATTGCGCAACACACAGATTCAGCCCGCAAACCGGAGTATGTTATTAACGTTATAAATATAGTCACGACGTTAACAACTAACCAATGCTGGGGGTCCGTATTGAAAGTGGAAATCGAAATGGTTAAAAGTTAAATCAATTTGGTCATTCAGTGGCATTTTACTGCCATGTAAAGTAACAAAAAGTAACAGTTAGCCGCTAAAATTAGCCACACGTGACGCGTCGACGCACGTAGCGTGCGTCGACGTATTTACGTAGTCGACGTCATCGATTACGTCGACTCGCTGGGACAGCCCTAACACACACACACACACACACACACACACACACACACACACACACACACACACACACACACACACACACACAGCTCCTCTCCTACCTGAGCAGGTGAGTCCAACAGCTCTGCCAGGTGAGCAGGTGTTTCTAGCTGAGCCTGAGCTTCCACAGTCCAGGAGAACAGACTCACTGCCTTCACACTGGAACTCTTTGCTCCACATTGGAGTCTCTCTGTCTCCATAGAGCACCCCCTGGAGGACTGAAGGAGCCCCACAGTCAAGCTCCCTACAAACCACCTCTGCATCCTGCTGATCAAAATCAGCTTCACACACTGAGGTCCACGACTGGTTAGACTTCACCTCCAGTCTGCCTGAGCACAGACTAGTACCATTCACCAGCCTCACAGACTCTGGAGAGAGAGAGAGAGAGAGAGAATTAGACAGACAGAGAGTGAGAGAGACTTTTGACTTTTGATGTTCCTTTAATGAACAGTCAACTTATCTTTAAAAAACTAAGCGACCCAAAGCCAAAAACTAAACAAACTCAATTGCCTCGCCACCCACAGGCACACACGCACCCACCCAGCCACCCACCCACACACACACACACACACACACACACACACACACACACACACACACACACACACACACACACACACACAGAGCAGGGATTAAAAAAACATGCCAACAAACCCCACAGATGCACAGAAAGCCAGGTTAACAAAACCACACCGGCTACTCACACTCAAATACAAATGTCCAGCCCCTCCTCCCCCACAGTGCAGACTGCCCCCCTCAGCCCCTCCTCCCCACAGTGCAGACTGCCCCCCTCAGCCCCTCCTCCTCCACAGTGCAGACTGCCCCCCTCAGCCCCCAAACACTGTTAAAAGCCTCCACATCATTATTCATTACATAATACATGTTCTCAATCCTGAGGTGAGCTGTGACCGTCCCCCTGACCACAGCCACAGGATCAGTGGGCCCAGCACCTCTCACCTTGTTCCTGCGTGTTAGCCAAATGGCTAGCTTAGCTTAGCCTGCCCAAACAGGAAGTTCATCAAAGTGCACACATGTTTCCTTCTGAGTGAATACACAGGCCCCAAAATGAAAGCTTCAACACTAAACACCTCACCCAGCTTCAACACTAAACACCTCACCCAGCTTCAACACTAAACACCTCACCCAGCTTCAACACTAAACACCTCACCCAGCTTCAACACTAAACACCTCACCCAGCTTCAACACTAAACACCTCACCCAGCTTCAACACTAAACACCTCACCCAGCTTCAACACTAAACACCTCACCCAGCTTCAACACTAAACACCTCACCCAGCTTCAACACTAAACACCTCACCCAGCTTCAACACTAAACACCTCACCCAGCTTCACACACAAACCATTCAGAACAGTAAGAACATGAACCAAACGGCGGCATCCATGAAAAACATGTACAACAGTTTCATTGGCATCACAGAAAGGACATTCACTGCCGACCCCTGGAGTAACCAGGGTTAGAAAGCTATTGGTCACCAGGGCGCCATGAAGCCGCCTCCACTGTAAGTCACCAGACCTTTTGGGGAGAGGAAGCTTGTAGAGCACTCTCCACCTAAACTTTACAGGGCTCTGGTCCTCTATCACATCCTCCCACTGATGCTCCCTGACATCCTGTAAGGCCCCCAGGTTCTTCACCTTAACACAGGCTGCATACAGAGCCTTGCTGCCTGCCTGTCTGAACCTCCCCAGGCTCGGAGTGGAGAAACACAGCAGCCTCCCTGCAGCATCCTGCCAACCCCCATCCTCAGCAGATACCTCCAGTTCTGGAAACGTCCCATCCCCCTGTGGCACATTAAAGCAGTCCCGCACATTGTCCGGCAAGTTCCTCAGGACCTCCCTCAAGAACCCCTCCAGCAGTCTCAGGGAGGTCACCCCTGGCCACTGTTCCAGCTCATGGGGGGATTTCCACCCCCCTCTCCCCGGAGACCACAGGTGGCCCAGCTTGGTGGAAGATGGGCTCCTCCCACAGCCATGGCCCCGGCACTACACCTCCCCCTCGTGTAGGCCTCAGCAGTCTCCAGGCTCTCAGAACAGAAATGTAGAATCCTGAAAGCCCCGCTGTCTTCAGACCACCCTGCTCCATCAGGAAGAACTGGCGGTCCAGACCTAGACCACCAGCCTTCCACAGCAGCCCACACGCCGGTTCCCCCCAACAGACACCAGCATGGTACAGCAGTCTTTGTGCCGCCTGGAGCTGAAAAGCTGCCACTCTGCTCTCCAGATGTATCAGCCCTTGTCCCCCCTCCTGGACAGGCAGGTAGAGAACAGTGGCCCTCAGCCAGTGATGGCCCGACCAGAAGATATCCACCAGCTTCCTCTGGATTTTGGGCAGTAGGCCTCCAGGGGGATTGAGCACAGCCAGCGTATGCCACAGGGAGGATGCTACCAAGTTGTTAATGACCAGCACCCTACCCCTGTAGGACATAAAAGGCAATAACCACTTCCACTTAGAAAGTCTGGCATCGATAGCCTGTAGCCTCCCCTCCCAGTTCTGTGCTACATACCCCTCCGAGCCCAGGTACACCCGCAACAGTTTCACACCTGTGTGACCCCACTGCAGGCCCCCAGTTAGTGGTGGAGGCACCCCCCCTCCCACCGCCCACACTGCAGAGCCTCACTTTTACCCCAGTTAACCCTGGCAGAAGAAGCCCTCTGATAAATACGGAGGCAGTCCTCCACTGCGCTAGTGTCCCGCCCATCCGTGACCAGCATGGTCAGGTCGTCAGCCCAGCAAGCACGGACGGACCCGGACGAATGGAGAGAGCTCAATCGGGGCCAGCTCAAGTCATATCATGACGAGTCAGATCTGGCCCAGATTATCACTGTATCACTATCCAACTAATTTCACTCACCACTGAAATATCCATGAGGATAACTAAATGGTTGCAATCAATCACATATTTCTCAGCCTGGGCTATTTATTTATCCAAAATCCGAGTGATCAGCACTTGCATGTGGACAATCTGCGCTGATTAACAAACTGTTTATTCATGAAGGTGGGACTACGAGGAGATGAATTGCGGGGAATCCTGCAATGTGTTTCAGGGTTCTTCTTACACAGATTGTAGATGGTTACACTGTGATGTCCGATCCAAGACTTGATGTCAACGTTTTAAATATAAAAAGTTTCTGCCATAATCCTACATATTCGTGTCTCATAGCCTAACTAACAGGAGCACTGGGTAAACAAACGTTATAGGGTGACACTTGTCAATTTTGAGGGAATTCCTCAATGATTCTTCAAGATAAGGTTTGAATTAAATTAGCTTTCATTTGTATTAAAACTGTCCCGACTCCATGGATGTATACATGGATGTATACCGGTATAAAAAGAACAAGGGGTCCATGTTTTGAAACGGTAGGCTATATTACTCCAACGTACAGCAGATAATTTCAGCGAACAGTTAGCGTAGTGGTAGAATAGCCAGCCATTCCATAAGTTGTAGATCCTGACAGGCACGCGGGAAGCTATCTGCCACGAGGGGGTCTCAAGCATATAGTCGGACTTGCCGCGCCGAGCACTTTGCGCGTGCACGTGTGAGGTGCGTGCACGTGCACGTGCACGTGCGAGGTGCGAGCACATGCAAAGTGCGCTGCGCGGCGCGGCCTTGTGCGAGCATGCTGCGTGAAGTTGGCACTTGTAATGCACATTGTCTTAAAACTTGAATGGAATCAGGGGTGCCGATTTATGTGCGTGCCCATGCTTGCGCATGCCCGTCGCCCAACCCATCCCCCGACAAAGCGATAAAGCTGACGCAAACGCACCATAGGAGATTTAACAGCGACCTACACACACACACACACACACACTTCACACACCACTTCAGTTCGACAGAATAGGAACAAGCGACCGAAGCATGCTGTAAACCACACTCATCTCAGCAACATAGAACATGAACAGCGTCAGCATCAGCGACCGACCCACACAGACACATTGATTGAGAGATCAAAAGTTTTAACCAACATTATAACATACACTACTACACCTCACCTGGAACTGGAAGTCGTAGGCTACTCGTCACGGTTGCACTGATGGTGGTGGAAAACGCACTAGGTTTTGTGATCAAAAATCTCCTCATTTTGTTTTGGCTACTTGTGTTGAGATGTGTCAGTCTGTCACTCTCTCTCTGATACCGCTCAATGCACAAGTGTGTTTACTCACTACGTCAGCAGGGTCACATAGAGTGCACTGACTCATGCAGCCAATCAGATTGGGCTATGTTTTGATCAACTCGTTTTGTAACCCGGGGCCGCCAGCGGGCCTCGGGTGGGTGGAGTTTGCTATCAAATCAATGTAAAGAGACTCGACCCTGCCCAGCCACAGCCTAGAGCCCAGAGCAGAGCACCCACGGGGAAATGAGGGGAGAGAGAGAGAGAGAGAGAGAGATGCCTGTGACACAGTCACTGAAGTTTCACCAAATGAGGCCCCCCCTCATTTGGCGAAACTTCAGTGACTAGCTGGGGGGGGGGGGGGGGGGGCTGGGGGGGGCTGCGTCAGGAAGGTGCAGGGGCTGAGGCCGCCACCAGGGGGGGCTGCAGCCCCGGCAGCTCCCCACTTCCAGCGCGGTTGGATCCTGAGTTCAAACCCCGCACGGGTGGTCTTTTTTTTTTTTTTTTTAACTCATTGAGTGCCAGCCACTTTTGGAGAACGGACGCTCCCAGTGCCAGAGTTTCAGAGCGTTTTCAGTGATTTCTCGAGGCCCACAGAATATTGTGTGATATTACTATGTAAACACTGAACACGCACAAAGAACGATGAGACTCTATTCTATCATCTGCAAAAAAAAGTATATTGATCCCATTTTCCGTTCTTTAGTTATGAGCCGGAGAAAATAGCTTGATTCATCCAAAAACAGCAATTTTTTTCTAGAAGCTGAGATAATTGGCCTTTTGTGAAATTAAACATTTCAAGCACATCACTGACTCTGAAGCTTGCTGCTGGTGGGCATCGGATATTCTGGCTTGCGTTTGTCAATCCTGTCCTGCTGCCTGGGTCTGTCTGGGTGTTGCGTGCTGCTCTGCGTGCCCCCCCCCCCCCCCCCCCCGCCCCGCCCCGCCCCGCCCCGCCTCGCCTCAACTGCACACTCCTCCTCCTGTCTGTGGTGGCTCTCTGCTGAGTTTGCTGTGCGCGACATCCAGCTTTTTTACAGCGTTCCGCGTGTGTTTGTCACTGGCAACGATGTTTCCAGTTGAGAATAATAACAACTCCGTGGATGTGCGGATGTGCTGTCGCAACCGACACGGAGCGGCTCAATTGTGGGAGCAGATTGGCTGCTGCAGGCACAGCTGCAGTAACGTGCTTCAGCATATCGATGCATACGGATGCGATGCGATTTCCGTTTCCATAACGACTTCTTCTTTGTTTTTTCCTTGCCTTTCTGTTATGTGGAGAGCACTGTCGCCACCTAAGGGTTCTGTAAAATAGGTTATAGACCTCCAATAGCTATAATAGTTGTACAGGAGAGGCAGAAGGCTTTGATCGACGCCCCACCGTCAAAAAACGCAATTGACGAACATGTCCGTCCTTGGCACTCTACGTTACTATTTGAAATGACGAACATGTCCGTCCATGGCACTCAATGAGTTAATGTAGCATAAATTGTTAATCTGGACATAATTATAGCTTTATGTATAAAGTTGCTGAATATACACTGTGTACATAGCAGAATAACTGAACATGCCCATTCATGGTAACGGTCATATTTCGTGTAGACGTCTAAATCATCCCCAAATCACCCTGTGATCCGGCCTAGTCCTGAACGTCACTGAAACACGTCATCACAACGTTATCATGACGTAATTTTGCTTGCTGGGAGCATATGCCGAGAGACAGACCGGCAGGCTAAAACCTAGCTGAGGTACACAGACTCCCTGCAGCCTTCTCCTTAACAGACAGAGCAGAGGCTCTATGGCTAAAGTGTAAAGCTGGCCTGAAAGTGGGCAGCCCTGGCGAATACCCCTACCTACCTGCACCGGCCTGCTGAGGCCCCCACCCACCTTGACAAGACATGAAACATTGTTATACAACATTTTTACCATTGCACAAAAATGTGGCCCAAAACCAAAACTCTGCAGCACTTTAAACAGATACCCATGGTCAACTCTAATAATAATAATAATAAATTGTATTTCTAATGCACTTTTCATTTTGGACAAAATCCCAAAGTGCTACAGAGTAAAAATAAAATAAAAATAGGATAAAATAATTAAAAGAATAAAAAATTAAAGGAGAATAAAAATAAATAAATAAAAGATTAAAAGAGCATTAAAAAGAACATAAAAAAAAATAACATAAAAGCCTAAAAAACTAAGGAAAGCACAAAACTAAAAGGCTTTATTAAAAAGGAAGGTTTTCAGTCCCTTTTTAAAAGCATCCACCGTCTGTGGAGCTCTTAGGTGGTCGGGAAGAGTGTTCCAGACGGGGAGCGGCAGAGCAGAAGGCCCGATCTCCCATGGTGCGGAGCTTGGTTCTCGGGGGATGGAGGAGGTGATTGTTATTTGAGCGGAGGTTGCGGGAGGAGGTTTGATTTATGAGGAGTTCCTTGAGGTATGGGGGGGCATGTCCGTGGATACATTGATGTGTCAGCAGAGCGATTTTGAAATCGATTCTGGAGGAAACAGGGAGCCAGTGAAGGGAGTGGAGGATGGGGGTTATGTGGTCGTACTTTCGTACTCTCATCAGGATCCTCGCAGCAGAGTTTTGAATGTGTTGGAGCTTCTGGAGGCTCTTGCTGGGGATCCCGATGAGGAGCGCGTTGCAATAGTCCAGCCTTGAGGAGACAAAGGCGTGGACGAGTTTCTCAGCGTCTGGCAGGCTGAGTGTGGGACGGAGTTTTGCGATGTTCTTGAGGTGGTAGAAGGATGTTTTGCACAGGTGTTTGATGTGAGCGTCAAATGACAGGTGAGGGTCGAACCTAACGCCCAGGTTGATGACTGATGAGGAGAGGGGGATGGAACAGTTTTAAGGTAGAGCTGCGTGTCATCAGCGTAGCAGTGGAATGAAATTCCATGCCGGCTGATGACACTACCGAGGGAGAGCATATACAGAATAAATAAGATGGGTCCGAGAACTGACCCCTGGGGGACTCCACAGATGACAGAGTGCGTCCGGGACTTTGCGTCCCCCAGGGCGACATACTCGGTTCTGCCAGACAGGTAGGACTGGAACCAGTGTAGGGCAGAGTCAGAGAGACCGATGCAGTGGAGGCGGTTGAGGAGAATGTTATGGTCAACGGTGTCAAACGCTGCAGTCAGATCCAGGAGGACCAGAAGGGATGGAGAGCCAGCATCAGCCGCCATCAGCAGGTCATTTGTGACCCTGACCAGAGCTGTTTCAGTGCTGTGGGCGGTGCGGAAACCAGACTGGAACTTTTCATATAGCTCGTTGGAATTTAGGTGGCCCTGGAGCTGAGCAGCAACCACTTTTTCCATCACTTTGAGAGAAATGGAAGGTTTGAGATCGGCCTGTAATTGGCAAGCACGTCTGGGTCAAGGGTGGGTTTTTTGAGGAGGGGTCTGATGACAGCAGTTTTCAGAGCAGATGGAAGATGGCCGGCTTGGAGGGAGTGGTTAATGACATGGGTGATCAGGGGGGATAGAGTATGGATGTTTGATTTCACCAGGGCAGTGGGGAAAGGGTCCAGAGTGCAGGTGGAGGCTT
>NC_139630.1:867500-882500 GCF_964638095.1 Poromitra crassiceps
AGCTTTCTTGCGCTCATAAGCCTCCTCAACTCGATCTTCCCACGGGACTGTGAGTTCGATAAAATAAACTCTCTTCTACCTCAGACCACAGTAACAAGTCCGGACGTAGCCGGGTGCTAACTATATATGCTGGGATGACTAGCTGTTCATTCAAGTCAACCCTCATTTCCCAGGCTCCACCTACACTTAGCTGCCCTAACTTGTGCCTGACCTTAATTGGTCTAATCCTTTCTCCCTCACGTACAAATTTGATCTGTCTAGTCTCTTTGCTAGCAACTAGAGAATTTACTTCTAGCCGCTTTTCCTCAACTGCAGCTGCCAAACATTTCAACACCTGGTTGTGACGCCAGGTTTATCGCCCCTGGGAGAGACTGACCTTACACCCTGACAGTATATGCCTCAGTGTACATACACTAGAACACAACGGGCAGGCACCATCCTCGCCCAACCACTGGTTTAAGTTCTGGGGAGATGGCAGCACATCATAAGTAGCCCCTAGAATAAATCTAATTCTGCTGGCCTCCATGCTCCACAACTCTCTCCACTTCAACTTTCTCTTCTCTACACTCTCCCAGTTCACCCACTGTCCTTGCTTTGCCTGCGACACTGCCTTAGTACATCTTACTGCCTCCTCTTGCCTATGTACTTCTTCAACTACCATCTTCCTCTTTTCTATTACTGATGCCTTGTTCCACACAGGTTTCCCTATGCACAACCCTAAGCCTCCACGCCCATGCTGCACCTGACCTATGATATCCCTGTGTCTAAGAGCTGACTGTGCTTGCTGTACTGCCTCCTTTGGGTTCCACTTCCTCCCTGTTTTAACTGTGGGTGCTACACTCCTAACCACTGGATCCTTTGACTGAGTCAGAGTCATTTCCAGTCTAACCTTAGCACACTTGAACTCCTCTGTCAGGCTAGATAATGGCAATTCCAATATGCCTTTCCCATATAAGGCTACACTGCTTAGGCAGCGTGGGACTCTGAGCCATTTTCTAATGAATTAGTTAATCATCCTTTCTAGCTTTTCTACCTTTGAAAGGGGAACCTCATACACTGTCAGTGGCCACATCAACCGAGGCAACAATCCAAACTGCAAACACCACAAGCCCTGACTTGTCTATACTTGAAATACCTTGAATCATTTCCTGCCTCACCTCCTCAAACTGTCCCTTATCACTGAGACTTGCATCATACCACCTTCCCAAACTCTTGACTGGTTTCTCTAACACTGTAGGCACCACCTCATCATTTATAACAAACTTCTTACCTACTACCCTCCCTTTAATGATTGAAATACTCCTGGACTTACTTGGCTTCACTTTCATTCTAGCCCTCTGCAGATTACTAATTAACTTATCCAACAATCTGCTAGTACATGGAGCGGTTGACGTCATAGTCGTCATGTCATCCATGTATGCCCTAATTGGAGGGAGCCGCAGCCCTCCCTGCAGCCTTTCTCCACCCACTACCCATTTTGAAGCCCTAATAATGATCTCCATTGCCATGGTAAAAGCTAATGGGGAAATTGTACACCCTGCCATAATGCCTATCTCCAGCTGCTGCCAAGCTGTAGTGTACTCTGCTGTGGTAAAGCAGAGTTGAATATCTAAGAAGTAGGCTTTAACCCTAGAACACTAACGTGATTTAAAGTCACACCATCACTAACGTCGGGTGTATTTCACCCGATGCAATATACCCCATAAAACATACTTCTCATCAAAATATCTTAAAGTACAACAATACATGGCAAATTGAGGTACTCTTCTTTTGTTTTTAAATGTGAAATATCACAAAAAACACAAAAAAGTTTATTATGGGGGACACTATAAAAAATATGTCAAATTCGGGAAAAATGAGGTAATCGTTATAAAAAAATCCCCCCCCGCAAAAAAAAAAGGAGCTCCCAACTTCTCCTTCGGTCCACCCATTCATGGGACTTGTGTGGTGAAAAAAAAAAAAAAAGTCACCACAATACCATTGTAACTAACCCGAAGATATTTTACCCTCTATCACTAACGTCGGGTGAAAATCACCCGAACGCGTAGCCGGTAGAAAAAAACATGAATGGGAGCAAGATTCAAGATTCAAGATTCAAGATTCAAGTTTATTATTTGTCCCCGAAGGGCAATTTGTGTGCAGCAGACATAAAAAGCATAGCGAATACATGAAAAAACAAAACATGAACAAATTAAAACAAACATGGAGCAATGGCAGCAGTTTTCCAGCAGAAAAAGGATCAAGTAAACACAGGATAAAAGTAAAATAAAAACAAAATAAAAACACACCTCAAGGGATCTGTACGATGTACTTAAAAGTAGTAAAGACACGTACAATGTACTTAAAAGTAGTAAAAGACACGTACATGAACTTAAAAGTAATAAGAGTCCAGGACTATTTGAGCTCACATAAATAGGTAGGTAAAAAATAAATAAAGATATATCTCGAATATAAAATATATAAAGAATATTTATAGCAGCAATACCTACCTAAGAAGAGAGACAAGGAGAGAGAGTGCATCATCTCCTCCGCCCAGCAGCGTTTAAGCTGCACGAGAGACAGAGAAAAGAGAGCGAGACAGAGAGAGAGAGAGAGAGAGAGTGCACTATCTCCTCCTCTCAGCAGCATTTAAAGCTGTGATGGAGACAGGAACGAAAGACAGTTTATATCTGTTTCTCGTAGCCCTCGGAACCTTTAGCCGAAGGCCCGAAGGGAGCAGCACATACTCTGGACAGAGAGGATGAGTATCGTCCATGCGAATGGACATGGCCTTTTTAAGCACCTGTTTGTTTTTAAGCACCTGTTTGCAGGGAAACAAACCTACATTCAATGACGTCAGTGAGCATCCTGAAGATACCTAAGGACCCGCCCACCTCAGACAGCAGCAAGACAATGAAAATCACGTGAATTCAATTGTCCGGGTGAAAATCACCCGACGTTAGTGTTCTAGGGTTAACTAAGCTCTTTATACTACCTGGCACTCTAAAGAAATCAAAGGCCTCCCATAACAGACTATGCGGCACTGACCCGAAAGCATTAGCCAGGTCCAAGAATACTACATGCAGGTCTCTCTTCTCACGCCTAGCTGACTGGATTTGGTGCCAGATCATGCTGGTGTGCTCTAAGCACCCGGAGAAGCCGGGAATTCCAGCCTTTTGCACCGAAGTATCTATTAGCCTATTCTTTTCTAGATAACTACTGTAGACAGCCTCTGTGCCACAACACTAAAGAAAACCTTCCCTTCAACATTAAGTAGACTGATAGGTCTAAACTGACTTATCTCTAACGAGTCCCTTTCTTTAGGAATGAAGATTCCCCCTGCTCTACGCCACGCCTTAGGAATAACCTGCTTCTTCCAGACTACCTTCATCAGCTTCCATAGAAACTGCAACACATCTGGAGCACTCTTATACAGCCGGTAGGGGACTCCATTAGGACCCGGGGCTGAAGAGGCCCTTGCACGTCTCACTACTTCTTGAACTTCTTTCCACCTTGGTGGGCTATCATCACACTGGCTCTCTATTTCACCAATAGGTGGAATATCAGCTGGGACTGTCATCTCTCTAAACCTTTCCCTATCTTTGTGAACCTCCTCCAAATATTCCTCAAGCTTCTGCTTAGGTACCATAAGGCTACCATTCTTTTCCTTACTAAACAATGACTTCACAAATCTAAATGGATCCTTATAGAATGCTATTCTAGCTCTCTCTTTCTTTTTCCTATTTTTCCTAATGCTCTCTGCTCTTCTTAAAACTGCCAACCGCTCCCTCACATCTGACTGCAAGCAATCAATGCCTTCCTTCTCAACCTCTGTAGCTTTCCTCCACTGCCTCTTAAGCTGTCTTCTCTCCTGGATAAGTCTATCTATCTCTTGTTGGCGCCTAGATTTAACTACCTCACCCTCTAGTTTCTTCCTTTTCTCAAAGACGCCAAACCTTTCCTTACCATAATCATAAATACAATCTCCCATTTTCTCCAACTTACTCTCAGCAGTTCCTTTAAGCTTCTCTAACATCCTAACCAAATCACTATTGATATCTTCCCACTTTCTACTTTCCGCTGCACCTGGCCACTTAACTCTAGGCTTCTGACCGCTAATCTTCTCCCTTTTTGGCTGGCTGGCCTCTCTGCTTTCCTCGGTGCTAAGACCTGCCTCAACATCAGGGGTGCTGATGTCCTGCGAGCTGTGGGTTACTTCCTGTCGCTGGACTTCACCCGACTGACTTGATAAACTTCTTAAGAAATAATTATCAATGCGGGGTCCCTGTGTTCCCTCTACCAAGCACCTCTTCCTGCCTTGATGGATTCTAAGGCCCCTCAAAGTTGTTCAGCTGTCTTTCCATGCTGTCACTAGGTCTTTCCCTAGTTGTCAGCTGCACTATTCACAACAGTCACTAGCCTAAGCTAGCTTTAGTATTAATTAATACACAGGACAAGATGTTGGATTTAACTTGGAGACAAAACTATTAACTGCCACTGCTCCCTTCAATATTCGCCACTGCAGGTCACCTGACCTCTTGTTTAATGGTGCTTTATAAAACACCCTCCACACTGGTTTACAGTCATCCTGCACATCTCTCTCTCCACACAGTGTCTGTTCTCCCACTCAGCATATTTTTGTTTAAAGCTTGCACACAGTATTTATACATTGCCTTCCCATTCAACATGTACAGGTCTGTAGATTCAACGTTTTTATAAGCCAACAAAGGTCCCATCAGTCCAGTTTGGTCTATTTGAGGACCCAGTTCAGGAAACGGATCCCCATCATTAGGACTGTCCGTTCCATTTAGATAGTCCTGTAACATTTCCCACTCCTGATTACTCAGTCTTTCAGTCCATGCGTTCAACAAGTTCCTGGTCTGCCGACCCGACCTCAGACCCATCAGAGAGGACAGAGCCTCTGTGTTCCGAAGACCTGGGCCTGCTGCATCCACTACATGTTTCAGCTTTACTATCCCAGCTGAAACTAAACGCTGGGTGAGACCAAGTCTGCTTTCGTTCTGAATGTCCAGTCGGGCCCCATATACTAGAGGCTCCTCCAGGAGCCAAAACAATGATGCTGTGGGTTCCAATGTGCTCCATTTAAAAATAGTCCATGTTTTAAATACTCCCTGATAGAAAGGAGTTAAATCACACAAACGTACACATTTACAATCCAATAAGAACAAAGACACATCCAATTTCAAACCTTCTATTCCCCTTAAAATGGTGCACATAACCGGTTTCCAGAGCACATCATCACTCCCTGTAATATAGCGCTGAATAAATTGCAACCTGAAAGCCGCTGTTCTGCTCCCCAAGTGAATCAACCCCTGCCCTCCCTCCTCTTTTGGCAGGTAGAGTACACTCTGTGGAACCCAATGCATATTATCCCAGAAGAAATTAACCATGATGGACTGTAATTTCGGTAATAGTCCAGCAGGGGGCTTTACACATTTTAATTTGTGCCAAAGGGTTGATGCCACCAAATTATTTATGATCAAGACTCTTCCTCTATATGACATATGAGGTAACAGCCACTGCCACTTGGCCAACCTCCCCTCCACCTTCTCCACCACTCCCTCCCAGTTCTTCTGTACAGTCTGATCATCTCCTAGATACACCCCCAGGTATTTTAGACCTCCCCTCTTCCACCTTAAGCCTCCTGGCAGCTGAGGGAGACCAACAGACCAACTCCCAACTGCCAAGGCTTCACTCTTTGCCCAATTTACTTTTGCAGCTGAGATTCTACCAAAAGTTTCAACAATGCTACATCTTCCTGACTCTTAACAATGACAATAATATCATCTGCATATGCAGACAAATTAAAGCGTATGTTAAAATCAGGTAAAAACAACCCATCAATACATGAACGAACATTATGCAACATTGGTTCAATAGAAAGTGCGTAGAGCATGCCAGACATCGAACAGCCCTGTCTTATACCCCGAGTTGTTTTAAAAGGTCTACACAATCCACCATTAATTTTCAGCACACTCTCAATGTCCTCATACAAAACCATAATCTTGGCGATGAAACCAGGGCTGAGGCCGAACCTCTCTAAGACCTTCCACAGGTAACGGTGCTCAACCCGGTCAAATGCCTTCTCTTGGTCCAAAGAAACCAGACCAGCATTTATCCCTAATGAGCCAGAGACTTCCAAAAGGTCGCGAATAAGTGACACATTGTCAACAATTGACCTGCCGGGCACACAGTACGTTTGAGTTCTGTGGACGACCTGGTCCATCAGCTTTCTCAGTCTATTGGCCAGGACTTTAGACAACAGCTTGTAATCCGAACACAGCAGAGATACTGGGCGCCAGTTTTTTATTTCCTGAAGATCACCTTTTTTTGGCAACAGAGTCAGAACTGCTCTCCTGCAGCTCTGAGGCAGAAACGAGTCTTTCAAGCTTTCATTGAAGACGTCCAAGACATCGCCCTTTAACTCAGTCCAGAAAGCTCTATAAAACTCTGGTGGGAGTCCATCGATCCCAGGGGCCTTTCCCCCCTGCATGCTCTGCAAAGACACACCCACTTCCTCTGCAGTTAGAGGAGCCTCCAACTCTTTGTTGGTCTCTTCTGAGACTCTGGGCAACCCACTGCAGAAGGAGTCAAACAACTCTTCGTTCTCATCATACTCACTTTCAAACAGGTGAGAATAAAAGTCCACAGCTCTCTGCCGGATCTCATTGGCCTCAGTCAACAGCTGTCCTGTGGCCGAGCGCATAGCATGAATGAACCTACTTTGTCCATTTTTTTTCTCCAGACTGAAAAAGTACTTTGATGAATCCATCAGAGCAGCGCTCTGAAATCTGGACCGAACCAGCGCCCCCTGCGCTTTAGTGCCCAACAAGTCTGCCAGTATGGCTTTTTTAGTATTGAGATTATCAAAACAACCTCGATTTCCTGTGGACCCTGCAGAAAGTTGCAGCTCCACTATTTCAGTCTCCAGATCTCTCATAGATTTGGTAATGTCACGAGAGACGTTGAGAGTGTACTGTTGACATAACTGTTTTATCTCCACTTTTCCACGATCCCACCACTGCTTCAAAGATGCAAACTCATTTTTCCTAGTTTTAAAAACTTTCCAAAAATATACAAATGATTCTTTAAAATTAACATCCAATAACAAAGCAGAGTTAAAATGCCAATATGCAGACTTGTGTTTTACATTTGCAATAAAAACATTACAAGACACCATGGAATGGTCAAAAAAACCCACAGGCGTTATTCTGCACCCTTTAAAAATATTGAGATGGTGTTTAAAGCAATAAAATCTGTCTAGTCTTGCCATAGAAATAAGATTCTCTCTACTCTGAACCCAAGTGTACTGTCTGTGTTTGTCATGTAATTGTCTCCATACATCATTCAAACTTTGAGCTTCTACCAGCTGCCTCATGGCTCGCTTTGAAGGAGCATGAGGTTCACGATGATTCCTGTCCAGCTGATCGTTCTCTGTACAGTTAAAATCTCCCCCTAAAAATAAAAACTATTCAGGCTCGCACTGACTTAAAACCACACTGAGTTCACTTAAAAACTGAACTCTGGAAGTAATCAGAATGAACATTCTCCCTAGGTTGTTGTACCTTTTCCAATCTCTCCCAATCAAGATTCCTGAGGAGAAGTTTAAAATCTGGGATAAGATGATTTCAAGGTTCATATGGGATGGGAAAAAACCCTGTATAAAATACAGTACAATACAATTGGCCAAGGATAAGGGTGGCATGGCACTTCCAAATCTGAGAGAATACTATTGTGCTGCATAACTTGGACCAGTGATCAAATGGTGTGATAATACTTACAATGCAAAGTGGAAAGATATTGAGAGGAAGATAGGAGGTATTCCAATTCAGTCTTTACTTGGTAATACCAAATTAATAAAAACAATACCTCAATTGACACGATAAGTTCCCACACACTGAATATTTGGTTTGATGTCATCAAAAAGTACAAGTTGGAAAAAGAGGTGAGACTGCTGAGTTGGTTTGCTTACGATGATAGATTTAAACCAAGTCTGAGTGATTTAACCTTTAGAAATTGGGAGAGAAAGGGGATTACGGCAATGTGTACAATTATCAAAAATGGAAATATTATGAGTTTTCAAGATCTAAAGGAGGGGTATGGTTTAGAAAATGAAGATTTCTTTAGATACCTACAGTTGAGGGACTATTTCACAAAGGAGATACAAGACCCAGATACCCTGAATGGAGTGATTGGTGTAATCAAGCAGACGTACAGTGGGGCGAGATTCAAGGCAATTTCTATATTATACCAAAATCTAAGAGACTGTAAAGCCTCCTCTACTATGTATATTAAAGCTAAGTGGGAGAGGGAAATGAACAGTGAAATTACAACAGAGGAATGGCTTAGCATGTGTGAAACACAACACACAACAACAAATTCAAGATCATGGAGGGAATTTGGGTGGAAAAACCTGACACGCTACTTCATTACACCAAAAATAAAGAGTAGGCAGACCAACTCACAGCAACCGTGTTGGAGGCTATGTGGGGAGGGAGAGGTGGGTCACCTACATATATTTTGGGAGTGCCAAAGATTATACTCTTTTTGGGAAAATGTGTCAGTTACCATCAAGAACATTTTGGGATATGAACTACCTAAAGAATTCAAGAAGATGTATCTCGGAGATATAAATGACTGTGTTGATGTTGAAGATAGGTATCTAGCCAAGATATTACTGATCACTGCCAAGAAAGCAATAACCAGAAAGTGGTACAAAACTGAACCCCCGACAGCGGACCAGTGGTTGGAAATTGTAAAAGAGATATGTATTATGGAGAAATTAACATATAAGATCAGAGTGAGAGAGGATGTTTTTGATAGAAAGTGGGAGAAATGGTTGACTTATGAAACAATAGAAAATACACACCAGTAATGTTTTAATTTATACTTGTTCTGACTTCCGTTTATGTTTGTTTTTCTATCATTTTTATTGACAGAAAACTATTGATCAACATGCAATGTAAACTTGTTGAATACAAAAACTGAAACTTAATAAACATTGCCGATTTTATCGAATAGGCGTGAGTTCTATTTTGAAGCCGACAAGGCGCGTGCAGGCAGGCTTCTTCTGTCAAGCCATGAAAGAAAAACGCACAATATCCGTCGGAAATTGCAAAGTCAACTGAATTTCAAAATAAAATGGAGTTACTACAACATGTTGAGCAGAGAGACAGAGAGATTGACGGGTGGCTATCACGTGGGGCTTTCTCCCCGTCGGCAAACAAATCTTCATGAGAGAGAATAGCGACCGAAGAAGCAAGATGGACAATGTTGTTGTGCCAGGCTGCCAGCACATATTCTTGCAAGATCACCTCTCTAAAATGTCCGACTATAGTCAGACCTGGTTATACATATCCAGCATCAAGAGAACATTAAATATATCCGATTTATTTTACCTAGAGGCTACCCATGACAATTCTGGACAACACGTGAAAAAATACAGTCGGGAGAGAGGAGAGGCGCTTGTGACTCGGCTCCAGGTTCGGCGTGCAAAAGGCGTGCGGTGTGATCGCAAAAGCGTGTAACAGGTTCACGCCCAGCTCGGCGTAGGCGTGGGTTGAGGCAAGGCAAGGCGTAGGTTGTCTGTGTGAATGAAGCGTAACACCTGTTTCAATCACACTGTTCACCTTCTCAACGCTATCCACAAAAATCACCACAGCGCCGTTCATCCGAGCGGCAGATTTTATGCTTTTGTAACCAACAACTTCTCCCACTGCCAAACTGCAGTCCTCCACCGAAAACTGAGACCCAACTGACAATTTAAAACCATGTTTTCTACTGAGTTTAGTAAACTCCATGTCAGCATCCCTGTGTGTGTGTGAGAGAGAGAGAGAGAGGGAAGGAGTGAGTGTGTGTGAGAGAGAGAGAGAGAGAGAGAGAGAGAGAGAGAGAGAGCAATTTTAACAAGTTACAAAAACATTATACATCACTGTGTGGTGTAGAGTTACGGGAGCTGTGATGCAGCAACCCAGAGTGCACACACACACACACACGCACACACGCACACACGCACACACACACACACACACACACACACACACACACACACACACACACACCTGCCATTGATGGTTTTACCTGAGCAGTCGATCTGCAGGCTGACAGATGAAGAGTCAGACCATGTTTCTAAACACTCCATCAGTGTAGATCCAGACTGAAGACAGGATCGTCTGAACCTCCATACAGATCTTACAGAGGAAGCCTCTCTGCTTTCTGTGGAAACAGCAGAGCCACAGTCCAGCTCTCTGCACACTACAGCTGCTGACGTCAGGTTCCAGCCAGACCCCCAGTCATCCACTGGTCTCCAGACTCCATGTTGTTTCACCTCCAGTTCACCAGCACAGCTGCTGGCTCCTCCCACCAACCTGACATGATCAGGCTCTGAACAGAGACAAGAGAGTCATTAGTAAAAGAAGTAAAGTCACTTTGAATTAGGGCTGCAACAGATCACAAAACTCACAGTTCAGATTGTATCACGCTATTGAGTCACAGATCAGATCAGTTTTCAGTTCAGCAAAAATAATAATTAAAAATGTGATACTGTGGCTCTTTTATCTTTGTTGAAAATACATTCAGATATAAAAACAGTGCATGCATGTGGTCAGCATGGTGGTACACAAATAAAACAAGAATATGACATTAAATAAACATTATAATTATTTACTCAAAAAACAGAGTTGGAAGAAATAAACTCCATTAGAGTGTTTTTATGGGTCAAAACTGAAGCCACTTTTTTCAAAACTCTTCATACAGTCTGCATCACCAACATGCATCTTCATCATCTCACCTCCAAAACTCACTCAAACCACCACCACACTTCATACATGTCTCACAATAAGCTCATTCAACCATAAACATTGTTCTCACTGAGAAAGCACACACACACACACACACACACACTCACACACACACACACACACACAGCTCTCTCATACCTGAGCAGGTGAGTCCAACAGCTTTGCCAGGTGAGCAGGTGTTTCTAGCTGAGCCTGAGCTTCCACAGTCCAGGAGAACAGACTCACTGCCTTCACACTGGAACTCTTTGGTCCCAATTGGAGTCTCTCCGTCTCCATAGAGCGCCCCCTGGAGGACTGAGGAAGCCCCACAGCCAAGCTCCCTACAGACCACCTCTGCATCCTGCTGGTCAAAGTCAGCTTCACACACTGAGGACCATGACTGGTTAGACTTCACCTCCAGTCTGCCTGAGCACAGACTAGTACCATTCACCAGCCTCACAGACTCTGGAGAGAGAGAGAGAGAGAGAGAATGAGAGACAGAGAGACAGACAGACAGACAGACAGACAGAGAGAGAGAGAGAGAGAATGAGAGCGAGAGAGAGAGAAAGGAGGCAGAAAGAGAGAGACAGGGAGAGAGAATGAGAGAGAGAGAGGGGTGACAGACAGAGAGACACACACAGAAGGCTGTCAGTCATCTGTCATGTCGTGCATCAGTCAGGTGGGTGCTACACATCAGTGGTGGATGCGTTGACTCCTCCTCTGATATATGAAACACTTTGATATCTAGAAAGATGTTATATAAATCCAGTCAATTATTATTATTATTCCTGCACTGACTATCTGCACTGTGCTGATCTCTGTACATAGACGTACTGTAGAATATACAAACAGAACAAACACAGAGACATACTGTAGAATATACAAACAGAACAGACACAGAGACGTACTGTAGAATATACAAACAGAACAGACAGAGGAGCCTGCTGCAGGAAGGAGTCCAGAAGTAACACTAACGTGTAAAAGACAATGGGATTTTTGTATTGGGGATTTTGGTTAAATGCATGAAATCAGGTCTGTGGTTCACAAAAGTTTATGAAACAGCAAAGTTTGTGTTCAGCAAGATAATGTTCACAAACGAGGACGACTTTGATGGCTTTTGAAGCACAAATGCACTTTTTTAAGCAGTTTTCATAAAACACTTCAAAAGGGACGTCTGTGGTAAGACTACAAAAATACATCATCCCTGTGGCACTCTATTTACATGCATGTTCACACACTTCTCTTCCTGTAGGAGGCCATTGTCCTGCATAACTGGACAGTTCAGTTCAATGTAAACCACTGACTGTCACTGTGACAGAGGAAGCAAGAGACTGCAAACATTACTGTCATAGTTGATGTCATTGATGGTTTTACCTGAGCAGTTGATCTGCAGGCTACGAGAGGAAAAGTCAGACTCTGTCTTTAAACACTCCCTCAGTGTAGATCCAGACTGAAGACAGTCAGGTCTGATGCTCCATACAGATCTATGTGAGGAACCCCATCTCCTTTCTATGTAAATAGCAGAGCCACAGTCCAGCTCTCTGCACACTACAGCTGCTGACTTCAGGCTCGAGTTAGACATCAACTCATCCACTGGTCTCCAGACTCCACGTTGTTTCATCTCCAGTTCACCAGCACAGCTGCTGGCTCCTCCCACCAACCTGACATCAGGCTCTGAACAGAGACAAGAGAGTCATTAGTAAAATAAGTAAAGTCACTTTGAATTAGGGCTGCAACAGATCACAAAACTCACAGTTCAGATTGTATCACGCTATTGAGTCACAGCTCAGATCATTTCTCAGTTCAGCAAAAATAATAATAAAAAATGTGATACTTTGGCTCTTTTATCTTTGTTGACAAATACATTCAGATATAAAAACAGTGCATGCATGTGGTCAGCATGGTGGTACACAAAACAAGAATATGAAATTAAATAAACATAATAATTACTTACTAAAAAACAGAGTTGGAAGAAATAAACTCCATTAGAGTGTTTTTATGGGTCAAAACTGAAGCCACTTTTTCAAAACTCTTCATACAGTCTGCATTACCAACATGCATCTTCATCATCTCACCTCCAAAACTCACTCAAACCACCAACACACTTTACACATGTCTCACAAATAAGCTCATTCAACCATAAACATTGTTCTCACTGAGAAAACACACACACACACACACATGCACGCACGCACGCACGCACGCACACACACACACACACACACACACACACACACACACACACACACACACACACACACCTACACCTACACACACCTACACCTACACACACCTACAGACCTACACACACACACACACACATGCGCGCGAGCGCGGACACACACACACACACGCACATGCAGACACACACACACACACACACACACACACACACACACAACACAGCTCCTCTCCTACCTGAGCAGGTGAGTCCAACAGCTTTACCAGGTGAGCAGGTGTTTCTAGCTGAGCCTGAGCTTCCACAGTCCAGGAGAACAGACTCACTCCCTTCACATTGGAACACTTTGCTCCACATTTGAGTCTCGCTGTCTCCATAGAGCGCCCCCTGGAGGACTGAAGGAGCCCCACAGTCAAGCTCCCTACAAACCACCTCTGCATCCTGCTGGTCAGTCAGCTTCACACACTGAGGACCATGACTGGTTAGACTTCACCTCAAGTCTGCCTGAGCACAGACTACCATTCACCAGCCTCACAGACTCTGGAGAGAGAGAGAGAGAGAGAGAGAGAGAGGGAGAGAGAGAGAGAGAGATAATTAGACAGACAGAGAGTGAGAGAGAGAGAGAGAGGAGGCATAGAGAGAGAGAGAGAGAGAAAGAAAGAAAGAGAGAGAGAGAGAGAGAGAGAGAGAGAGAGAGAATTAGACAGACAGAGAGAGAGATGAGGCATAGAGAGAGAGAGACAAACAGAGAGAGAGAGAGAGAATTAGACAGAGAGAGAGAGAGAGAGAGAGAGAGAATTAGACAGACAGAGAGTGAGAGAGAGAGAAAGAGGGGATGAGAGAGAGAGACAGGCTCTCTGTCAACAAAGAGAAGTTGAGACAGAATCTCACTTCCTACTGTACTGTGACAGATATAAAGATCTGAGAGATGTTTTCTTTCAAAAGATTCATGACATATGTCCTAGATTCATTCACCTCCCAGATCCACACAAACTGCCATATATATGTGGTGAGAAAAGCCAGTGTGGAGTATTAGCTGCAAGATATATTAGCTATTGTCATACTGTAAGAGAGACAAGCTCTGAAAATGTTTGAGACACGTACAGCTCCCCATGTTACTCTATACCTGAATATTCTATTCTATTCTATATTCTAATATTATATAATACTGTTTGTATTATACTTGTATTGTACATTGTACACTTGTATTGATTGTTATTTGCATACTGATATTTGTATATTGTTATTTGTACTTTTTTTCTGTACTGCTTTGGCAATACGAGCTTGTAACTTGTCATGCCAATAAAGCTCATTTGAATTTGAATTTGAATTTGAGAGAGGAGGCATAAAGAGAGAGAGAGAAAGAGAGAGAGCAAATTAAACAGACAGAGAGTGAGAGAGAGAGAAAGAGGGGATGAGAGAGAGAGAGGAGGCATAAAGAGAGAGTGAGAGAGAGGAGGCAGAGAGAGAGAGAGGTGACAGACAGAGAGAGACACAGAAGGCTGTCAATCATCTGTCATGTCGTGCATCAGTCAGGTGGGTGCTACACATCAGTGGTGGATGAGTTGACTCCTCCTCTCTAGATATATGAAACACTTTGATATCTAGAAAGGTGTTATATAAATCCAGTCAATTATTATTACTGCACTATCTGCACTGTGCTGATCACTGTACATAATGGTAAATGGTAAATGGCCTGCATTTATATAGCGCTTTTATCCAAAGTGATTTACAGTCAGTAGGTACATTCACCCATTCACACACCGATGGCGGCAGCTCCCACGCAGGGTGCTGGCACACCAACGGGAGCAATTTGGGGTTCAGTATCTTGCCCAAGGACACTTCGACATGCAGACTGGAGGAGCCGGGAATCGAACCACCGACCTCTTTTTTCCAAAGCGATTAGTGGACGACCCGCTCTACCTCCTGAGCTACAGCCGCATATACATGTACATACATGTACATAGACGTACTGCAGAATATACAAACTGAACAGACACAGAGACGTACTGTAGAAAACAGAACAGACACAGAGATGTACTG
>NC_139630.1:890000-935000 GCF_964638095.1 Poromitra crassiceps
GCCGTGCCGCTTGGCCCTCATTACACCTGCAAGGCACCAACCAGCTCATGAGGAGCATTTAGGGCTTCTGTCCTCTTGCTCAAGGACACTTCGACACGCTGCTGGGAGGAGCCAGCCTGGCAGGGAACCTTCCGATACCCAGACGACAGCTACCCACACTCTCTCTCTCTCTCTCTCTCTCTCTCTCTCTCTCTCTCTCTCTCTCTCTCTCTCTCTCTCTCTCTCTCTCTGTGTAGTTGACCCAGTTCATATCATTTTCACTTTGACAGATGTTCCATAGCAGCCTGGTTCTCCAGATATCAGAACCTCAGAGGCTTTCACACATCATGATGAGATCAGAGTCCATACATGAGCACAGCAACATGAACTCCATCAGTCTGGGATCCATATCGTCAGCTTGTCCTCGTCTCAACTCGTCTTAAAATGGCGTGTCCTGGTGTGCTGGGTATCTATATTTATCTGCGGTTTACGCTCCATCTCTTATCTCCTCATCAGCTAAGCTGCTGGCAGAAACCGCAGTGACTTCCTGTAGCTTCACGATGTCTCCAACACAACATCACAACACAAGTACTGTCTATCATTCAGTTTGATTTAGAAGCACAGCTCAAGTTAGTTATGTGCAGTGTTGGGCAAGTTACTGAAAAGGAGTAATTAGTTACAATTAGTCTCAAACGGTAATTTAAGGTAATTTAGGCAATTACTTTACAGATTACTGCATAATAAATCATGAATAGTCATTGTACCTGCATGGGATACTTGAACATTCACTTATTGGGGAGGCTTATAGCCTATAGGTCTGGCTGCAGCTGCAGAGCATTATTGCCGGACAGGAAGGCAGTATCTCTCCCTCTGAAGTTATCCATTAGTTTCACATCCTAAAGTAACTAGTAACTAGCCCATTTAAATTGCAGTCATTGTAAATGAGTTACTACATTTGATAAAGTAGTTAGATTACTAGTTACTGCAAAAAGTAATTTAACAACACTGGTTGTGTGATTTGATCTCAATCCATTATTGGTTCTCGGATGTCCCAGATGCTACAGATGAAGTACCGTAAATTCCGGACTATAAGACGCACCGGTCTATAAGCCGCACCTTCAAAGGTGACTATTTTTTTCTTCTATAAGCCGCACCGGACTATAAGCCGCGGGTGTTTTGATGTTTAATTACCATATGTAAGGCTTCGTGCACAGAGGGGATTGTCGGGATCGATGGCTGTTTGGGGAAGCTCCCATTTATTAACATTTCAACAAAACAAAAGTCAGGTCACTAATCCCCAGACAAAATCACACATTGTGGTATTTTTTTTTTTTTTACAGTGCACACAGTGTCCGCGGTGTGGTGAAAAGAGGGCAAGAGAGGAAATTAAAACAGAAGTGGATTTATAGTTAGAAAGAGTGCTAAAGAAGAGAGAATTCCGTTTTTTATTTTTTTATTTTAGTTACTCACAGTACTATTGACCAGTCCAACTCAAAAGATATTCGGCAGTTTCACTTTGAGCTCTTGTTCCGCCGCTGGGCACACAGTGTCCGCGGTGTGGTGAAAAGCGAAAAAGCTGCTTCTTCCCCGCAGCCTGGAGGATGAGTTGACGGTCGGGCCAGCGGAGTAGGCAGATGAAGATGGCCCTCGGTGGCAGGCCGGGGTCTGGACGTGGCCGAGGCGCCCGGTGTGCGGGAGAAAGGAGGAGGAGGAGAAACCGCCACCTCCACAGCCAGCCACCTCACACACCCCAACTGTTTAATAGTGCCCGGCTCGCATGCCTCTCGGTCGGCTGGCCGGACAATATGCACCCCGCTCCAGCAGCAGCTTCGGGAGGTTTTCTCACTGTGTTCGGGACTTCGGCTCTAACTCGGCCAGATGGCTGGACACGAGTGAAACTCTTCACGGTTGCATTATTTTCTTTAGTGAGTGAGTGGATGGACTTCTGCACGTTTTCAAACTTGTTTTCAAGCTGCTCAAAACCTCTGAGCGATGTCGGACTTAATCGATAGTGTTTCACGGAGTAAAAGTTTAGCCCAAGCGGTGTATCTCCAGCCTCCAGCAGGTGAGTCATTTCCTCATTCATGGCGTGATTGCTTCGTCTTTTTCTTTCTGCTTACCTGTGTTGTGTTATGTTATGTTATGTTATGTTGTTAAAAGAGGGCAAGAGAGGAAATTAAAACAGAAGTGGATTTATAGTTAGAAAGAGTGCTAAAAAAGAGAGATTTTTTTTTTTTTTTGGAAAAAATCCATAGATAAGACGCACCGTTATATAAGCCGCAGGGGGCAAAAAAGGCCAAAAAACGGGAAAAAAGCCGCGGCTTATAGTCCGGAATTTACGGTACTCGGATCTCAGCTCTCTACTGTGTCTCTGAGACCAGCAGGTGGTGCTGTTTCCTCATTTCTCAGGACCTGAGTCCACTGAGGTTCTCTTTCAGCTATCAGCATTCAACAGCTCAAGAGAAGAGAGAAGAGGAGAGAGAAGAGAGGAGAGAACAGAACATAGGAGAAGCTAAATCCCATTTCATCACATTTGTTGTTTTTAATTCAACAGAAATATTAATACTAGGAATCATAATCGACTTGTCAAAACAAATATATATTTCTCTTTTCATTCAAATAAAATCTTCACATGCTGAAAGGGCAAAGATACATCAATATATTCAGCTCTGATGTGTCTCTATGGCCAGCAGATGAAGTTGTTTTCTCATAAGTCTCAACAGCTGACTCCACTGAGCATCGTTTTCAGCTGGTCAATAGAACAGAAGATTAGGGGCCCTATCTTCATACGGCGCTATCGTTTGTGCTGCCGTTCTTAGCATTTTTATTCTCATCTTTTATAACCAGTTTCTGTAGCACTTAGATCTGAACTAGTTCTTAACACTAGTATGGGTGCGTTCGTAAATAGCACTCTGATGTTGTTGGAATACAGCGTTGGGTTATTCAGAGCGCGGCACTCTGGGAGTGGCAGAGAGTATACTGAACACTCTGTCTGTGTGGCCGGAGCAGCAGAGCACCAGGAGCAGCAAATGAACAGCCAACATGGCGGCGGGAGTCATAGCGAAATGTCATTCGATAGCAAAGTCTTTCTGTTCTCCATTTCAGAACTGAGTTGACAGTTTACAGTTGAGATCTTTGGCTCTAGGTGCTCATTGCAGTGTTGTTGTCATGACAACACTCAAAGCTAGAGGTCAGCACTGAGTCAGAGATGAGCCACAGAGCCTTTAAAGTGAGTGAGTTTCTGTGCTGTCCTCAGACGTCAGGAGGACATCTTGTGGTTTCACAGCCTGCAGGTCAGGATGAACACTCAGCCAAAGATACACAGCTAAACTGAGTTCAGAGAGGAACATGTGGAGTGTCTGAAGATACACTGAGGTCAACACTGTCAACCAACCAGCACAGCAGAGCGACCCAGTCACCAGAATAAAACATTGGCATACATGTCTGCAAACCAGGGATATTATGTGTAATCTCAATGTCAATTTGAAACAAAACAACAACCCTTTCTCACAACTTGTCAAACACGAACGCTCAGTCAGGAACCCTTGTCGTTATTTTCTGAAGAGGGCAAGGGGGCGGGCACGGTGATGGTCGTCACGTGACCTTGAATTCTTGGAAACCAGGCGTTGAAGCGATGCGGAGGCGGTCCCTATAGGTGAAATGAGCCAACCAAGTGGCTACCAGTGCCTAACCCTAACCAACCACCAGGGGGACCATTGGCTATCCCAAACCAGACATGGTTAAAAGTGTTGGAAACAAAATGGCGGTTAGTTTGAAAACCTCACTGCATTTCCAACGTTAAACACAAATAAAACAACTTTAACAAATGTTCTTATCTTTAGCCGAGTAAAACAACTTGGTTAAGGTTAGGAGTATGGTTTAGATTATTTGCTTAAATAACAAAACCACATACTTACAACTTAAATGTAGACTGGCTGGGAACTGAACATGCACGGCTCTTCTGTGTGAAAGACAAGCGTTTATGATGAAAGCGTTTGTGATGAAAAACCTAGAAAAAATCTTAAAAGAGGAGATCATCTCCCTGGCTGCTGAAAAGATAGACATACTTCAGTTTGCCTATCAAACTGGCAAAGGTGTGGAGGACGCCAAGCTCCTCATCCTCGATAAAGTCTATGAACACCTAGAGAAAGCTAGCCTGACTCCACCAGACGGGGGCGGCATTGTTCCACAAATTCACAATCCACCTCAGTCTGGCCCTGGCCTCAGAGAGGCGTTCAAACCGGCCGCCACCCAGGCGCACCAATCAGCGTGAGCTACGGGCGGGCTTTAGGCGAGACCGGGTGTGACGCGATCGTTTGTAGTTCTTTCACTATTCAACATGGCGGCGGCTACCGAGGCTAGCTCCAGTGAGCTAGTCAAACATTCTATTCAAAACAATAAGCTAACATAAACGTTAAGCACTTGATCTTACAGTGAGTACGAAACCGTAACTGTATTGCTGTAACGTTATCAACTATGAACGTTAGTAAACAAGACATTGTTGTAGAATTTGGGGAGATAGCCTTCAGACCGTTGCTAGGCTGGGAGAACATAGCAGCCATCAGCTAGCTGTAAGGCTAGCCGTTAGCCATTCACGCAAGTCACACAAACACAAAGCCCTACGTCATGAAGGGAAGTCGATCTGATTGGTTGGCGTTGGCAAGCCCAGACGGTGACAGACAGACGGTCCATCCAATCACCTGCCTAGTAGCTTGAAAAAAGTGACCGCCCTCTTCAGCAATGTAGCTTGGCCGAATCCAGATGGATGTTGGTTGTGAAACAAATGTGAACGAACTTACATCCATCTGGCAGAGTCAGGTTAAGAGAAACCTGGATCTCACGCCAGAATTCTATTTGCTGACTTCTCCTCAGCGTTTAATAAAATGCAGCCCCACATTCTAATAGAGAGGTTTAAATCATATTTTAATTTCCCTGATCAACTTTCGCTCCTTTGTTTAAACTTTCTAACGGATAGAACACAGCGTGTCCTAGTAAATGGCTCTATGTCTGGTATTTCAACTTCTAACACAGGTTCCCCACAGGGCAGCGTTTTCTCATCAGTCTTCTTCATCCTGTACACAGACAGCTGCAGATCAAACAGGGACAACAGCCTTATAGTCAAATACTCTGACGACACTGCACTCCTGTCGCTACTCCAGGGGGCAGAGTCGAACCACGGTTGTGCCCTTCCCGATTTTGTCGAATGGTGTGATGAGAACTTCCTTGATCTTAACGTATCAAAGACAAAGGAGCTTATAATCAATCTTAGGAATAAGAAAGCTGACCCTGTTGCTAGCTCCATTCGTGGTGAAGACGTCCAGATTGTTGATTCTTATAAATACCTGGGAACAGTGTTTGACTCGCATCTCAAGTTTGACACAAACATAGAGTCTCTTGTTAAAAGAGGCCAACAGAAAATCTACTTATTAAGGAAAATTAACTCCTTCAAAGTGTCAAAAACGATCCTGTGCACTGTTTACAGATCATATATTGAGAGTCTTATAAACTTTTCTTTCATATGTTGGTTTAACGGTTTGTCTGTGAAGGACAGAAATAGCCTTAACAATATCGTCAAAGTCTGCTCCAAAATCATTGGAGGTCAGCAGAGTGACATAAACGCGCTCTGGAAGAAGCGAGTGGTTCAGAAAGCAAAAGGTCTTATGGACCAACCTGACCATATTCTGTCCTCTAAATTTGCCCTCTTGCCGCTAGGACGGCGCTATCGGGCACCTTCCTGCAGAACAAACCGTTACTCCAAATCCTTCATTCCCTCAGCCATTCGGCTGCTGAATGCAGAGAAGTAGAAAACTGCACTGACTGTATGCATGTAGTAGGCACTGAACCAATAACACTGTGTATCGTAGCATTTGCACTTTTTTTGTATGCAATTTTTTTTTTTACTTTTTATCTTACTTTACCTTTTATTTTTTTTATCTTATTTATTTTTTTATTTCTCTTTAAAACCAACTGCTTACACATGCACCCTATGCACTTTACATGTGTATAAACAATGTTGCGTCCTGCACCCTTGCGGCTCAGATCCATGTACGCTGAGGGACACGAGGAACCAAATGCACTATCTCGGTTTGATCACACTGAGCTCCTTTCCTATTTCCCTTCTTGTGTATATATGTATTTTGTATTTTGTGACCTAGGAATGAAATACAATGTGTTTACCTGCAACGGTGATGAACTGTAGAAACTGAATTGCCCCCCGGGGATAAATAAAGTTTTCTCAACTCAACTCAACTCTTTACGCCCTCCAGCCACCCCGACCACAACAGCCATAATGACTCTACATGTAGAACGTTGATATACACATCATCTAGAAATGTGATATAGGTATTTCTGGTTCAGAAACGTTGATATTTTATGTATCCATGGATTGCTGAAACGTACAATGGCAACGTTTTATTCTGGTAACCAGGCATAGCTGAGAAAGAGAGAGAACACTCCATGTGATCAGGATGTTGAAGGAGGTAAAAAAAAATCTCTAATTGATTTAATACATTTGATTGATTGAATAGACTACATGCACAACTCCACTACCTCCTGAAATGAGTAGGGCATATTGGTTTCCTGTCCTACACTATTGGATGAACTGATTAATGTCAGGTGTGCCTGATCACTGTTGTTGTGAATGCAGCAGTCAGGCACACCTGACATTAATCAGTTAATCAGCTCACCAGGTGGTGACAAAGGGTAAATAACAGCCTTTTCATCTGTCAATAATGACACTTTCACAATTATGCACACTGATTTGATTTCAGCCTATATAATTTCTAAAAGTAGATATTAATGATCAAACATTTCCATTTCCATAGCCTACAGTATTTATGTTTTTGTTTAAACTACAAACATAAATAAACATCAACTTGAAACTATATTTCAAATACCACACACAGCCTATAATATTATGTTATGTTATTATATTATGTTTATTATTATTATTATTATTATTATTATTATTATTATTATTATTATTATTATTATTTTTTTTTTTTTTTTTTTTTTTTTTTTTTTTTATAAATTAAAATCGATCTCTGGACATATGAATCGATATCAAAGGATTAAAATAAAAATCGATGAAAAATCGTTTTTTTTTAACCAGCCCTACTAACAACTTTACATCAGTGACTTGTTCTATAACTTTATCCCCTAAAGTCAAGTGAAGTCAAGTCAAGGTTACGTGCTATTCTTAATAGGATTACTAAATTAGGACAGTCTCAAGTTAGGAGGCTTCTGGATTATCTAATGATTATATATAATATAATATATATCTGGAACCTCAATTATTATCTTAAGATAGAGGATTTTGTATTTCCTTAATGCAGTTAGGAAACGGGACTCTGTTATACCAAATATCCTAATATCATCCTAAACTGAGACAAGATAGATTTTCAGATTTAGTAAATGTGTCTGGTTTTCAGGTAAGCCCCGCCCTCTGTCCATGCCGGTGGAGGTGTGTTCGGGCGTGTCAGATTCAGCCTGCAGGCCCTGGGCCCAGGGAAGGAAAGGTAAGCTCCACCCATAGACTGTATCAAGCCACCGTGATGTTACCCATTGTTTATTTGTTTTGGGGGGAAAGGGGGGGAACGCTGTGATGTGATTGGACACTCTTTGCCGTGTTTAAGCACTGTGATTGGCCCGAAGGTCCAAACACCGCTCAGCCGGGAAACTAGAGGCCATCTCACCAAGCAACACCTCTGAATTACACACAATAAGACAGCATGGTTATGGTGGTTGCTTGCCATCCACCGCGTTTGGCTCGTCTATAGCACACGCACCGTATTGCAATATTGGTTATGACAGTAAGAAAGTAGCCAAAATGTCCGGCCATTTAGCTGGCAGCTGCTGCTTATGGAAAACCCTGTCATAATTTACTAAATAAACATCATGCTGTATTGAAGAAGACTTGAAACTAGTGATTGAGACCATAAAGTCATTAGGAAAGTGTTTACTGAGGTCATAAATCAAGTGACAAGTAGGGTCGTTTTCTCATTAATTTCTATACAATCAATCAGACTTCTTTGTGCAGCCAGTGGAGTCATCCCCTGCTGGCCATTCGAAAGAATGCAGCTTTCAGACATTTCCGCATTGGCTTCACAAACGGAGCTATGAGCTACCACCTTGACCCCACCTCTCCGTGTGTCTGTCTCTCCACCTGTCTGTCTCTCCACCTGTCTGTCTCTCCACCTGACTGTCTCTCCACCTGTCTGTCTCTCCACCTGACTGTCTCTCCACCTGACTGTCTCTCCACCTGTCTGTCTCTCCACCTGTCTGTCTCTCCACCTGTCTGTCTCTCCACCTGTCTGTCGGCAGCAGCTCAGTGCAGCCTTTAATGTGACTGTTTATCAGTAATGGACATTTCTCAGCCTCATTAACTCATTCATGGCCAGTTTAGGACTGCCAATATTTAGCTCAGGCCAAAGATTTTCATAATTGTTGGTCATCTTTCAAGACCCACAGTAAATTATCTATTAGCACCAAAGTGATTTGCAATACCTCAAAATGAAGATGTACGTCTCTGGGTTCACCAGGAAAAAAAAGTGAGCTTTTAGCATGTTCTGTACTCTACTTATAGCCATTTATATACACCCTGTTTTCACCAAAAAGGTCTCTCTGAGAAGAGAAACAGGAGAAAAGGCCATTTTTGTAAAGGACACAATCTCAGGCAGAACTCGCTCTCAATTCTTTTATTTTGAACTGTATTGACATCAGACATGTAAATATTATTCGTTATGACACAAATGACAAAAAAATATATATATATATATATATATATATATATATATATATGAAGTGCTTTTTTTACATTCAACAATACAGTTTACTCAGTGTGAGTGAGTGTGCAGACAGACACACAGACAGACAGACATACAGACAGACAGACAGACAGACACACAGACACACAGACAGACAGACAGACAGACAGACAGACAGACAGACAGACACACACACACACACACACACACACACACACACACACACACACGATCCCCCTTTTATCTTCGTTACGTTGTTTCCGGGTCTGAGTACTGCTGGCGTCTGCTGCTGTGACTGCCGCTTCTGCCCGCGTCCTTAGTTATTGTTAGCTGTTCGTGTGTTTATTTTGTTTTGTTCTGGTCCACCCGTCCTCGTCCATGTCTCCCTGTCCTATCCTCCCTGCTGTTTGATCGTTCCCGTTTTCCCCTCGGCTATTCACCACGTCCTCACCACCCTCTGGATTACCCGTCAAACTGATCGATCATTTCCTCATATTTCCTCCGCTGATCAACACATCTCTGGATTACTTTCTCCCGTTGGATTTATCATTCCCTCTCACTGCCTGGACTCCTTCTGCTTCGCCCCTCCATGACCGACCCGCTGCGTGTGACTCCGTCTCGTCTCTTTCGGGCTGGCACACAGGAACGGGGTCCGGGACCAGGATCGATCATGTTGGTCACGGGTTTGACTACCGCGAACAACTCACCCATGTTCGCTCTGCCCTGCAGCAAGGCGACCAGCTCGTGCAGCGCGCCGAGGGGCGTTTCAATGGCGTTTCTCCTCTCTGCAACAAGGAAGCGCGTTTCTCTGTTTTCTGTTTTTCCTCCTGCTCATTTCAAAACAACAGCTGCGGTATGTGTTTGTTCACGTGTTGTCGGCTTTGGCTTTGAGGCCAGGGACCTGATACCATGTCACAGGCTGGGGAAGTCTTTGAACTACGCGCTGCACTAATAAAAACAAAAACACGTCAAACACGTCTTTGGCGTGGAGGGCTATTCCTGATAACACGTTAAAGACGTCTTTGGCCATGAATGAGTTAACAGCTGAAAGCAAACTGAAGCTGCGTGCTTTGAATTTCCCCCTGGTCGCTCATTAACTCAGAGCGCCGCCTGACGCTGAGTCACCTATCTGACCTCAGAGCACCGCCTGACGCTGAGTCACCTCTGACCTCAGAGCGCCACCTGACGCTGAGTCACCTCTCTGACCTCAGAGCGCCGCCTGCCCGGCGCTGTACAGCACACAGCTTCACCTGGGCCAGTGAGAGGGTAGATTAGACTGACTGTGAATGTTGGTATTTAGCAGGCAGTTTGTCTGATAACAGCCTCTTAATGCTTTATCAGCTTAGAACACAGCTCTCATGTTTAGTTTTAGTCAAGGTGGAGATCTGATCCACAGCTACAGGAGAATAACTTTCCCTTCACACGTCACGAACAATATAAGCAGCCTCATAATAAAAAAATGGGTAACACTTTACAATAACGTACACAAATACTATAGTAGTTACTAGTAAACTAACCATTAACTAATAGCCAGTTAATGAGTAGCTAATGAAAAATTTGGCATTAGTCAATCACTAGTTAATCATAGGTAATGAGTAGGTAGTCATTAGTTAATGATTAGTATCTAATTTCCTGAGTAGAGTAGTTAATCATTACCTAATGATTACTAAATGTCAGCTCGTGAATAGAGTAGTTAATCATTACTTAATGATTCCAAAATGTCAGTGCGTGAATGTATTAGTTAATCATTAGTTCATCATTAGTTAAGGTCACATTGTGAGTATAGTAGTTAATCATTAGCTCATGATTAGTTGTTAGTTCCTTACCAATACTGCCAATACTTGGTCTCCGGCTCTACATTCGATAGTATGGCTCTAACAAGCAACAGGCTGGTTAGCTCAGATGGTAGAGAACCAGACTTACAATTTAACAATCTTGGGGTTCAGGGTTCGAATCTCACCTGGAGGGAGTGTTTATTTGATAAGGATATCTTTCACTTTATATTAGGGTGCAAAAAGAGTAACAAATGGACAGGTAATGATTCAGTACTCATAAACTACAGAGTATGATGCACCACTTTACAATAGGGTACACAAAAAGAGTAACTAATGGACAGGTAATAATTAAGTAATGATTCAGTATTCATAAACTACTGAGTGTGATGCACCACTTTACAATAGGGTACACAAAAAGACTAACTAATAGACAGATAATAATGAAGTAATGATTCAGTATTCATAAACTACTGAGTATGATGCACCACTTTACAATAGGGTACACAAAAAGAGTAACTAATGGACAGGTAATAATTAAGTAAATAAGTAATGAATAACTAACAATTAAATATATACTCCCAAACTGACCATTGACTAACCATTAACTAATGAGTAATTACTCTACTAAGGAACTAACAACTAATCATGAACTAATGATTAACTACTATACTCACAATGTGACCTTAACTAATGATGAACTAATGATTAACTAATACATTCACGCACTGACATTTTGGAATCATTAAGTAATGATTAACTACTCTATTCACGAGCTGACATTTAGTAATCATTAGGTAATGATTAACTACTCTACTCAGGAAAATAGATACTAATCATTAACTAATGACTACCTACTCATTAACTATGATTAAAGGCCGGCTTTACCGTGGGGAATATGAATATATATTAATTCTTAAAAAATCTTAAATTTCGAATCCGTTGAAATTTTTGAAATTGCTTGTTCACAGCCAGAGAAAAAAAAAATGAAAAAAAAAAAAAAAAAAAAAAAAAAAAAAAATTGGGCCAGGTGACGCGTTTCGCGTCGAAACGCGTCACCTGGCCCATTTTTTTTATTCCCCACGGTAAAGCCGGCCTTTAACTAGTGATTGACTAATGCCAAATTTTTCATTAGCTACTCATTGACTGGCTATTAGTTAATGGTTAGTTTACTAGTAACTACTATAGTATTTGTGTACGTTATTGTAAAGTGTTACCAAAAAATGTTCATCTTCACTTTATTTTCCTCAAAACAAGTGCGTAATAAAAATTTACCAGAGGGACAAGAGAATCATCAAGCAAGCTGTTTCTCTTTCATTTCATTTATTGAATATAGTCACATGATCTTCAAACAAACAGAGTGAATATTAGTCACTTGATTCAAGAAAACGGAGACTATATGAACAGGTAATCTACATAGAGAGAGAGGCAGCGGCGTGTTGAGGTCAGCTTCTGATTGGATTTACCACTCTGACGTGTGAAAGTTGTTTTTATGCTGCGTTCCATTTACCTTGGAAGTCGGAGCTGGGAATGACGTCACCTCCGAGTTGACCACCTTTGCAGTACAAATCAGAAAACCAGCCAGGTTAGCTCTCGCCAGCCTTGCCATTGTTAGCAATACCAGCTGATAACAATGCATTTTGCGTTTTCGCGTCCACAGATAGAAGTTAGACAGCCATACATACAGTACTGAGTACTGTATGTATGGCTGATTTAATAAGATAGAAATAAGACAGAAGTGTATATTACTAAGCTTTCACATTGTTGATGGGGGAGCTGCCATCTTGAATTTTGAGGTTGAGGCTGGTGAGGTTCTCCCGACTTAGTCAGAAATCTGACTTCAGGGGGCGTTCCCGTTTAAATTTCCAACTGGGAACTCGGAAGTTCCGACTACAATTGGAACGTGGCATTAATCTGCAGAGAAACGACTTCGGATTCTCACAGTTTCATGTTTGTTTTAGGTTTGTTTTACACCAATGAGTAAAACACATTTTAATGAGAAATCACATATTTTTGTTGGCTGTCCCTTAGGAAAACTACTCAAATTGGTCTGATTGACCATTTGCAGTAGCATTAAACACAATAAGCTGTGTTCTTATGAAGCTGTCATCTCTGCTGTGAACAGGTCAGGACGTTCTCCACAGATACCTGAGTAGCGAGCGCATCGCCCCCATCTCGGAGGAGGCCCCGTGCTTCCCTCTGCCGTACCGGCCGGGGGACCGGAGCCGCGGCGTGGAGCACATCAGAGGCAGCCAGTGCTTCATCAACACCCACCTGCACAACAGCGCCACCATCCCCTACCAGGAAGCAGCGTCCATGAAGCCCCAGCCCATCGCCCCCGCTGTGGCCCCTCCCCCTGCGGAAACCAAACCACCGTCTCTACTGGGCGGCTGGCTCGCCCGTCTGCGCCTGCTCAGCCACTGACATCAACATCTCCGCAGCTCCCGGAAATGTCTTCAAGCGTCTTAAATTATATTGTACACTGTAAAAAAGTGACACAGACTTTTTCAGTTATTTTAGCTTGTATCAGACAGATTATTCTAGTGAAATCATTTTACTGCAGACAATTATACCGATTCATTGCAAAGAAAATCCCTCTTAACATGTCTTTTAGCTGATTATTTAGTCCTAAGATTAGTAAATTTCTTCAAATAAGTGAAAACAAAGATGAATTTGCAATAGCTGCCTGCAACCACATAGTACACACATGCATGCACACACCTTACACAGCCTCACAAACACTTGACGTCCATGGCAAATTTCAGCATGATTTATCACGCCCCCTTTTAGCCAATGGGCATGAACACAAACGCACATCTTCACACACGCGTACACACACACTTTGACCTCCATGCTAAATTTCAAAACTGGCTACCAAAGGGTGGTGAACTATTTGTGGACCAACCAACAGACAGAGGGCCCTATGGAGCTCCTGGTCACAGCTAAAACATCTTCCAGTGTTGGTAGATCATGTCTCTTGTTTCCAATGCAAATCAGCTTGTTTGAAGAACTGAGTAGAATCAAGAGTCATGCTCTTGACATGTTGATCTGTCTTATTCTGAAACAAGCTGCATTAGAGACAAGTGGAGTTCTCTCCTCACTGCACAATGTCTCTGTGGGTTAACAACAAGATCTGAGTGTCAATGTGAGACTGGAGGAGTCGTTAAGATGGATATTCTTTGCAGTGGTTAACAATTTAGTCTTTTTTTCCAGGAGAATGTAACTTGTTTCAGGACATTTTCTTGGTGAAATTGTCTTAGAGAAATTTTCTCTGTTTCCAGGTGTTCTTCATTGTTTTATGCTGATTTCTTTTTAATCAAGTGAATATTAGTGAAACCAGCAGATTATTTTACAGTGCAGTGAGATAAGTTGACTAGAAATGTCACAAAATAAGCTGATAGGTCAGGAAACAAGGAAGGAAATTGTAATTTTTCGCAGTATATATACAGTAAACTCTAACCAGACCCGCTCACCTGGCATCCAGGTAGTGTAAAACAAACTATTCTCAAGTCCTGTTTGGTCTGCAGGGTGTCTGCCAGTCCTGGAAAAGCCTTAAAATAGATATTATGGAAGTTCAAGGACTTAGAAGGTCTTGAACACAGCTCAGCAAAGCTTTTTAAGTCTGGAATTCAGTTTTAGGAGGGTTAAGAATATGGTTTCATGGTGCGATGCTCTTCTGGTGAGAAATCAGCCTAGTCATGCAAACTTTATTTTGTTTTCATTTTCTTGTTTATTTCAATCGTGAAAATGGTCTCATATTTAATTTTAACTGGCATTACAAAAAAACTCTTAAATTTCACCTGATGGACATGCTGGTTTAACGGTCTTAAAGACACGGCAGCAGGACTCGAGTCTGTTTGATGGACACATTGCTGTTGCGGGGTTCGAACCTGCGAGCTGTCAGTTACAGGATGGTAACTAACTGACTTTGTGTAGGAAATGTCTTCTCAACACCGTTTGTTTTATTCATCACCTTTTTCTTCAAACGAGGGAAAAGTCTTTCAGTATTTCACCTGTTCCAGTGAATCATGACATTTAACAAAACTCTTGTTACTTTTTGCTCCATTTACTCTTAACTTTAATATACTGAAACTGCATTGGAAACCTGAACCGATCTCACCCATATTGTCAATTTTATTTCCATTTGTTTTGAGAAAAGCTGGATTTTTAAGAACCACAGTATTATGGACATTAAGGTTTTATTCAGGATAATCTGTTTTAATGCATTGCCACTATTTCCCTCATCAATATTGTATATAAATCAGTGGTGGCTGGTGAGCTTGGAAACAGGGGAGGAAGCTAGTGCGGCGACCAAAGGGTTTTTTTTTTTCACGTGTGCGCGCGCGCGTGCGCGCATGTGTGTGTGTGTGTATTTGCCATGTTTCCCATGCTGTCAAGCCTCTTAGCTTTCCACCCAGTGAGGAGCATTGCATTAGCACCCAGTGAGAGGACTACAGGACGGAACAGCACCTGGCACCTGAGGCGGTCCCAGGGAAAATATGACGTGTGCTCTGCTGCTGATACTCTCACCCACAAGCAGTTTTTGCCCAAAACGCCCAAATCTCATTTTAAATTAGCATTAGGATTAGACTGTTGTGATGTCATTATTCAGTTTTAACCATCAATAATTGTTCCTTTTCTCATTATTTCATTTCTCAGAGTAAATACTGTATATTTATTTCGAAATTTTTGTCAATTATTTGTGCTGTTATGGTTATAATTAGCCTAGTTACTCACTTCTACACTATCTTAGATTGTGTTACTTATGGATGGCATGGAATTATAGTGAAAATAGATTATCCCCCCTTTTTGCTGGGGACCCCACTTTGAAAACCACTGGCTTAGGCTAGAACTGTTGCGAGAAGGTTTCAGGATTTATCTCTATGCATTAGGCTGTGATTACTATTTATATAAATCTATTTATTCACATATTCATGATATATTATGGTATACACACTGAAAGAATTTACTGCATGGTGTAGTAATGTTTAGTAAAGAACTGACATAATTTCTACTTAGTAATATTAGGAAGTATAATTTCTAAATATTATTTTGTAATATGTACACATTTTATTCTTGAAAATACATTAAATGTGTGGGATGGGTACATTTTAGTAAGAATGTTTGCGTAATATTTACTTACATAATACATAATAATATTTACATACATAATCCTAAAAACAGTAAGTAAATTAACTGTGTGGAATGGGTACATTTTTGTAAGAATGTTTGCGTAATATTTACTTACATAATACATTATAATATTTACATACCTAATCCTTAAAACAGTAGGTAAATTTTAATCAAGCATAGCTTTATTTAATCCGCGCATGCGCATTTGCACCAGGCAGTTCTCTTTCGGTTTCAAGCACATGGAGTTGGTGGGTGGCTGCATTTTTGCAAGAGGATTGACTTGGTTGCAAGGTAAGTTTGCCTTTCTGTTTAATTCGATTTGTGATACTGATAGTGGAGCCGTGTGCGTTTGTGATACTTGTTGATATGTTACTGTTCATATTTTAATCTCATAAACTCGTGTTGCTAACAGTGCAGTGCAGCTGCACCGCGCCTGGTTAATAGTTGCTGCCATTTGACTGCCCTGTATTTTGAGCTGAACAATTCACAGTTTAAGCTGCCTAGTTGCTCTTGTCAGTCCACTCTCGTTCCCCACCAGTGTGGGACTGAGTATCCCGCCAGTCCCGCGCTGTGGAAGAGCTAATTTAATGTAACATTATGTCTGGACATGCCTGTGGCTGCTCTCGGCTGCGTTCGGCTCTCACTCTCGCTTGCTCGCTCTCTCGCTCTCGCTCTCTCTCTCTCTCTCTCTCTCTCTCTCTCTCTCTCTCTCTCTTTAATGTAACGTTATGTCTGGACATACATGCCTGTGGCTGCGTTCGGCTCTCTCTCTCTCTCGCTCTCTCTCTCTCTCTCTCTCTCTCTCTCTCTCTGTGCTGTGCTCACTGCATTTGCATCACACACACACACACACACACACACACACACACACACACAGAATGAATGTCTTTAAAAAAGGGCTAGTCTGCACACAATGAAAGAATGTGTGAATACTTTTGCAATTAGGTGAATGTGATCCATGAAATTCACCTGTAAAAAAACATGTCTCTGTCAACAGGACACAGGGCAGCACCACAGCTGCAGGATGAGACAGTGGAGTGACACTGCAACATTAGTCAGGCAAGTAGAAATGTAATGCATTCTATCATGTTGCTGTTATTTCCCCCTATCCTAATGTGATATAAAATTGTGGCTAAATGTTTTAGATCGGGGCTGAGATTATTCTCTGACTGGAGGGGAAAATAATAAATGATCTCTGAACTATCTCTTTAACCAAATCACATACATTTAGGCTATTCTATGTGATCTCCTTTTGATAACTAATGAAATAATGATATATGTTTTAACTTCCATTCACTGAGCCTTCCCTGAAACTGTTTGGAGTCCCCCTGGGGAGGCCCGCCTCTCACTTAGAAAACCTCTGTTTTAGACCATTGTTTTAATATCACAATTGTGTCTGTTACAGGATGACCTTACTCTTACGATGAGTCGAGAGTGGACAGTTGAGGGAGGAGGACACACCAACACCAAGGGAGGTGTTGTGGGGACAACTGAGGCCGTTCCTGGACAAACTGAGTCAGGTGTGCTTGTTTAAAAAAAATTCAGGAAGACACACCAATCCAATCCATACACAGCACAAATCCTCCATCTTTCCACCCATGGCTCTTGTAGGGGTGGGAATCACACGTTTGATCTCAATACAATACTACATGTATATGGATTCATTGGACAATGATGCGATATTTGCCAATATCACGATTTCTATACGATTCGATTGAGCGGCTGCGATCGATATTAGACTATATGCATTGATTTATATCCGAGAGGGGAGTGAATATCCTCTCCCTATTTTTCTTGCGTGCTTGCTATGGTGCTCGCATTGTTTGTATGCGAAAGAGTACGCTAATAATTCATATTGATGTTTTCACTGTCCATCGATGCTGAACAGTCACATGACATCTCTTGCCCCGGAAGTGAGTTTCCCATTAATTTTTTCCATAGACATTTAAAAAAAAACTTATATAACAAGTTTTAAGGCTGGAACCAAGCCAACTCGTGACCTACTGAACTGTGAGTGACCATAAAACATTTAACTTGGAGCAAAAACAAAAAATGTATCAGATCATTGAATCGATGCATCAATGCAGATCGATGTATCGTTCCACCCCGAGGCTCTTGCTCCGTAGCCTGGTAAACCAGCCCGTCACGTGAACTCACATTTCATTTGGTTCTCCGTGACGGTCTGGCCCCGACGCCAGTGGGGGGGTTTAGCAGAAGCGGAAGAGCCAATCAGCGACTCCGCTGGGATTGACAGCGCAAGTTGGCCAATCAGGAACGCCACTAGCACTGCACTAACAAAACAGTAATGGCCGCCTCCTTGCCTGATGGTCTCGAGGAGTCATGTCAGCGTTTGTCTAGTTTAAACAGCCATAAAGTGCAGTTATTGCAGAAATAGACTCAATAACAACAATTAAGCAAGTACAGGAGTATCGCCGCGACCGCAGAGTTTCTTGGCGGAAAATATGTTTTTGCCATTCTCCCGAGTGGATTTGGATTTGATTGGATCCGACGCTGATTGGCTGAAGGAGTTGTCTGTCAAGGCAACTAAGCCCGCCCATGCTCCCGCCCCTGCTAAACCCCCCCCATGGCATCGGGGCCAGACCGTCACGCAGAACCAAATGAAATGTGAGTTCACGTGACGGGCTGGTTTACCAGGCTACTTGCTCTTTGCACTCAAATCACATGTTGTGTTCTCTCTTGACAGTTCATCGTGTATGAATAATGGTTCAGTATTGACACAATATTTGTTGTGCTCTGTTCACAGAACCAAAGCATTGAGATGAGACATGAAGCTGTTATCTGCACCTTCATACTGTACCTTGGCGAGAAAGAAGAGGAACTTTTTGACGAATGCCAGGTAATGCATGATTTTTTTAACACTTTAAAATATTAATTTGTTATTATTTAAAATGCTAATTAACGGTAAGAGAGGAAGGCAGACGAAGGGATGGAGGGAAGGGATGGAGATATTACACTCAGCGATGGCCCAAATGGCAGATAAAAAAAATAAAAAATCATAATGTATCATCTGGAAGAACAAACTCAATTTCAATGATTCAAATTAAGTACAATCACAAAAATTAAACGTGCTCTACGGTTACAAAGCCATAGGTGGGCCTTTTCCATTGGCCCTTTTGGCCACTTGAGCTAAACCATGTCACCCTGATTTATGTTTCCTTTACCACTTTAAATGCGCCGAGCCTTGCCCGACATGGACATGGGGCCAAAGGCACGGCTCATGTGATCAGGAAATGGTACAGTAAAATGAAGCAGATATCTGAAAGTACAAACCGAAACACACGAGACAAATTAAACATCAAACCACAGAGATTGAATTATTAGAAGCTACAAAATAACACTTGAGAGGCTTTTAAACACACCTTTCTCTCTGCTCTCTCCACTCTGGAGAGAGACAGGAGAGTTTGCTATTACAACCTATGCTGCAACACAGCTGTTTGTTTGAGGGGGAGGAGGGGAGTCGTCAAGGGTTGACTGAGGCATTGCTTCAGCTCGCTTGCAATTTTGCAACCCGCTCGAGGTGGGTCTAGTGTGCTTTGGTCCCATTCCAGAGAAGGTCCATCTCGATCGCAGCTCGGCATGGCTTGGCACATTAAAAAAATTGTAATAGAAACGGAAATCAGCTCGACATGGCATGGCTTTACACAGCTAAAGGTGACAATGTAAAAGGCCAATTAAGGTGCAGAGGCACACGATTGGCTGAAAGCAACATGTATGCAGGGGCTACCATCTGGAATGCAGCCATCTTGTGCCATGTTCTGCAAATATTTTATGAATGCTGGCTTACTGTAAAAGCATCACAGCGTGAACTTACTGTAGATTTGACACAATTTAACATAATCTGAGCTATGTTTAATAAAGGTCATTTTTAACACTACTGTATGTGTTCATTCTGCCCTGACAATGTAATCACTTCAAATGATTCAATCACTCTATTTTGTATTTGTTTCTCAACTGAATTGTCTTCTTTTTTCTTGTCAATTGTATGAGGGGGACAGTCGCAGTGATGCCACTCAACACATCCTCAAGATCCTGGTCGTCCATGGTGCTGATCGAGAGGAGCCAGTGGATGTATCCGTCCTTCTTGAGGGCAAGGAGATGTCAGGATGCGACAGTACTGCTGTCGCCATAGCAAGTACTGTACAATCTGCTGCTGGTACGCCTCAAATCACTTCTCCATCTTGCAAAAGACTGTAACAATTCACCTGCATTGGACCCTCGTCTCGCATACAGCAGCTTGTGAACTTTCCAATGTCATGACAGACATGAATCAATAACACATGCATCTGATATAGAATGGTTGTTTTTTTGCTGTAACTGAATGTTCATTCAAGTGTCTGCTTTTCTGTAAAATGTTTCCAAAGTCAAGTCCTGGACATATTTGACCAGATCCAACACAAGTCTGTTAGAGCAGTGGTTTTCAAACGTTTTAGACCATGGACCACATTTGATAAGATTTTGTCCCAGGGTCCACCATCTGATACAATATTACAGAAAGTGTACGAAAATCCATGACCAAAATAGTCATACATTCTGTCATTGTATTACTTTTGGATGGAATTATAGTAAAATAATGTCTGTCGCTTTTTGATGGGGATCGGATGGTTTTAGAGAGTCAGAACATTTATGGTCGCTATGATTAAGGCACTTAAAGGGGTAGTTTGGTTTGTTTGAAGTGGGGTCCTATCAGCTAGTTGCATACACTAACTGAAATAGGTACAGTGTTCTGGACGCTGAGCGCACCGTCTATCGAGACCCAGCACTCCAAGCAACAGCCTCCACAGCTCTGTCTCTAGTACACGGGGCCAATAACTAAAACGTAATTTAGCCACCTAAAACAACGCCCACCTAAACAAATCAATATCAGTGTACATGCAAGCTCTATTTTGACAATTTTCAGCACTTTACTTTACCGTCAAATAGCGCTCTTATTCGGCACTATTTCCTCCCAACCGTAGAACTACCGTTCCTCCGCTAAACACCTGCACAGAACACAGAACAGGAAGGCTTAGAAGAGAGACAAAACACTGACTTACTTTAGAGACAACAAGTCACCTGGCCTCTCACGTCTGGGACGTTTTCCCCAATTCATCCTGGAAATGGTGAAAAAGGTCTGGACACCCCGGCATTTAGGCAGCATATTATGGCAGTTCCTCGTATCTCTCTTTCTGCCTGTTCACTCTCTCTCTGCAAAATTCCTCTTCTGTATATTAGTCTCTATGGTTCATAATTGTATTTGTCACCAAGGTGAATGGCATATCGTCCTCGCTATCAAAATCACTCATATTTTCGTTTGTGTATTCTATTTGTTGTCTTCACTAACAAGCCGGGAGAAATAACCCAAAATAACAGCTGATCTGCGGAGTAATCCAGCGCTGCGGCTCTGTGCAGGCGTTTAGCGGAGGAATACGGCAGTTGTACGGTTGGGAGAAAAAGTAGTAACGAATGAGAAGGCTGTTTGGCAGAAAAGTAAAGCGCTGAAAATTGTCAAAATAGAGCGTACATGTACACATATATCGATTTGTTTAGGTGGCCGTTGTTTTAGGTGGCTAAATTACGTTTTAGTTCTTGGCCCCCTGTACTAGAGAGACAGAGCTGTGGAGGCTGTTGCTTCAGAGTGCTGGGTCTCGATAAACGGTGTGCTCAGCGTCCAGAACACTTTACCTATTTCAGTTAGTGTATGGAACTAGCTGATAGGACCCCACTTCAAACAAACCAAACTATCCCTTTAAGTGAATGATTTTTGAGTGGTCTTGTGTCTGCCCTGGTATGTCACCTTTTTCATTATCCATGTTTGCATCCCTGGTCAAGCTAATTCCACGGTTTTGTTGTTTCAACCATTTGGAAGGTTTTACGGAATGCACCTTAAGTAGATGTTTTCAGATGTCACATGTGATGTGAACGTTGGTGATTCATTGTTGGGGAAAAAATAAACTGTTAAATGGTATTTTAGTTGTGATTTGTGAATATTTGGTAACATTTATGGAAAACATGTAAAAACATTTACATAATAGACCCTTCTCACGGGGGCCATTTTGTGTCAAAAAGGCAGAATAAACACAGGTGCAAGCAAAACACTAATGAGGATTTCCAAATTCCATTCATGGAAGTTGGAAACCCTCATTAGTGTTTTGCTTACACCTGTGTTTACCCCAGGGCCGGTTCCAGAACAAGATGACTAGGGGTGCATCCCGGATCGGAAAGGGTGCAGATGCCCGGCCGAAGGCCGGGCCCATTCGGGTGGCCGGCCAAAGGCCGGCCGCCCGAAAAATTTGACATGTTATTTTACTAAAAATAATGCATTTGACCATCATTTCAAGTAGAATGATACCACCCAAGCAAGAATATTTCAAGTGTTTCAAGTGCTTTACTGAAATATTTGGACCATATAATGATAATACAATTATCTCAACCTTAAAAGGTTACATATAGGTGCCAAAAAGCCATAAAATCACATCAAAGAACAAAGAAAAACAACAACTATAATTCAAGTTTAAACAGTAAGTGTGCAGCTGTAGCATTTATTTAAAAAAAAAAAAAAAAAAAAATTTTTTTTTTTTTTTTTTTTTTTTTTTTACTTTTCAACTGAGCATGCATACAATTAAAATAAGGGTGCAATGCATGCTTTTGCACCCCCGTAGAACCGGGCCTGGTTTACCCTGCCTTTTCGACACAAAATGGCCCCCTTGAGAAGGGTCTAATTATAGTGAGTAATTATTAAGTAATTAAAATGTCAAACAGAGAACAATACAGATGAATAAGATGTACTTGATAGTTTTAAATAACATTTACTTAAAGGTTTTAAGTAGATTTTACTTGATACTGGCAAGTGAGTTGTACTTAGTATTTCAGCACTAAAATTTACTTGAAAATCGCTGTGCAATTTCTTGCAGTGTTTTATTTAAGTAAATCTTACAAATCATTTCTTTGAGTGCAGCCTACCTGTGACATCAATGTTTTGATTCATCCTATGATGTCTCACACTCAGGTGTGCTTTCACAAGACAGGTGTTGTCAATTCAATCAGCTAACCTGTCTTTATAATGGCTGTCTTGCACTGTTTGTATGATACTTGACAAAGTATATGGCCGAAACTGTTGTCAAATAGCGTTAAATTACATTTAATTGCATCTGGAACGAGAGTGTGTCCTCCTGTGCACAGTGCTGCACTACTCATTTAGTTATCAACTTTGGAGCGTTATTTACCCCCCCTTCCCGACATCCTAGGTTGACATGCTTCATCCCAATCGATTCCTTATTTCTTCTACTTTCATATGATATAAAGATCACCACTCAAGTTAAAATTGAGCCCGCTGTCAGCTATCGATTTACAGGCCAAATTCAGTTAAAAAATGTGTGAATTTAAGCTTCGCGGGTTTTAGTATAAGAAATTACAGGATGAAACTTCAATACGACAAAAATAGCGCTGCTCGGTGAACCATTTCCACGCCGAATTTAATAGAAGGTTCGGATAACTTGAAATCAATTGACTTACTTGAATATCCGTGCTGTCTGTAGGGGAAACGCTGCAGTCGAGACGTTGCAAATATTCCAGTTTTCTGACATTGCAAAAAGCCCGTATCGCGCAGCTCAAGTCTCCCCGCAACTCGAAACTCATTTTGGTGGTAATCCAATATCAACGACTGTCTGGCTTGTGAACACTTACTGATTGATAAAAAAGTACGGTAAATAAAAATAAGAGGGAAATATGATATGCTGCTACTGAATCAGAAAATCCTTCCTGTCAGGTCAAGCAGTGGATTTCACCTCCTTGATTCAGCGTGAGACAGACCAGGCAGTGGAACAACGTTGCCGATTTTCAGACGTATTCAGCATTGGACAATACAGAATGTCAATCAATGTCAAGCAATCTATCTATCAAACAACAACCAATTAGGGTTTCACCTGGTTTCACGGGCTAAGGGAGAGCTCCCTCCTACAGTAACTGTAGCTAAATCTGATTAGTTGGAAAACACATCACTCTCACTGTTTTCTGTGAATTGCAAGTCTTTTTCAACCAATCTTATTTTTTCATTAGATAAATTACCAAATAAATCAAGCCCACAGGGTGGGTGTTTTTTAATCCCCTCCCCCATGCTGGGACCAGGGCCAGAGTGACTCGTCTGCATGGAGCTATATAATGAATGAAAAAATGAGCGTCTGCACATAAGAAAAAACACATTTGATTGATATTTTATTATAAAAAAAAATATGAAAAATGAAAAATATAAAAATAAAAATAAAAAATATTTTTTTTTAATATATTTTTTTTTTATATAAAATCCCCAATCTAATAGAGGAGGACCATCCTCCTATGCCTCACTGGAAAAACCTCCTCTGATATAAATAAACAAACTATTCTAAAGGTTTAACATGAACACAGACTTTATGCAGGTTGTAAAATTCAGTTTTCTGGTGTATTCTTGCCACAGTACCCAGAAAATAATTATATCGCACATTTCTCATGATCAGCCTGATCGCTTATCTGCTTTGTATACGGCAACTTATTAACAGAAAATACTTGAGTATCTTGGATATTATAACAGATAATATATATTAATAGATTTCTATATTTACTTAAATTTACTTAATGAAAAGGAAAACTGCATTGGAAAGAGATTACATGTAAATAATGCTAAGTGCCTCTATGAGCCGCGGCTGCTCAGCGGTTGAATCCCTTCCCTCAGGATCAGTTTAGTGCCTTGCTCAAGGACACTTTGACACCACTCACCTCTGATGCTGGACAGCCTGTCTGAACACCAGGTCGCTCTGACACGAGTGTTACAAGTCGGGGAGCTGTTACGTTGTGTCCAGCGTTAGAGTAATGTGATTACTTTGTTCACTAACAGTACTGTAAGGGATTACCATTTCAAAAGTAATTACACTGTTACTTCCTTATTAAAGTCTTTCCACAGAGAAAAACATCCAGTTTATCAAAACGTCTGACAGGAAAACAGATGAGACACTCAGGGAAAAAGGAGCCACTGCTGCCAACACAGTAATGAACGAGGAACTAATTAGTAAAGTAATGTGATTACTTCTTAAATGAGTAATGAGTCAAATTAATTAATTGCATTTTACGATTAACACTGGTTCTGTTTGCAACACATTCTCACTCCCAACTTGTCAAATACTCAAAGTTTGGTCTGGTGTCTCTTTTCAACGACCTGGGGACCCTATAGCCAACAACTTGTGTTACGGTAATGGTTAGGCAACTAAAACAACTTGCTGAAGGTTAGAGAAATGGTGTGGTCATAGAAAAATGTTTGTTCTTTGTCTTTGTTTTTAATGTGGCTTACTGTTGAAATGTAGTACTTTGACTGTCCACCGTTTTGTTCCATTGTCACACTCCTGTGGCTTTGATATCAGACTTTGTAGGAGTTCTAGTATATTAGACCAGCCTACATGTTGAAACATGATGACCAAGGGGTCAAAGACTGACCAAACCGGTTGGTATTGAGAATGGGTTGGGTTGTCAGTATCCAGCATTTTGATTTGAACACCAAGGCTCAATTTAAAGGCCAACAGTCTGAGGTTCCCTTATGGTTGCTGTCTGGAGAGCCCTAAAGGTTCCTCAAAGACCCTTTTAATAACAAAACATGCTAAGAGCTACAAAGCTTTTTGAAAATGATATCAGACTGTAATACTGAAATTGTAAATATCGATGTTCTGTGCTGGATAGAAAATGATACAGACTGTAGGAAAGGAGTTTGGTTTCCAAACAACAGAAATCATCGCTTGGCGTTTATCATTTTAGATTTCAAAATGATAAATGGTCCAGTCAGTAAAGGTCTTGTCATTTTTTTCAGACAAAGGCTTATTCACTAACACAGATCACACCATGGTTAGAATGAATATATGTTTATTGATAAGTGAGTGTGGTGCGATTGCTTGGAGACTCTTCTAGTACACGGCACAGCCGTGTCCGGAACCAGGATTGCTTGGAGACTCATCTAGTACGCGGCACGGCCGTGTCAGGAACCAGGAACCCAGGGGTTGAGACTCTGAGTGGGGGTTACGTCTCTGGGCGTAGCCTGGTAGGTCCTGCGCCCGGGATGAAGACCGCATCCTGGGTGGGAGCCCGCTGGGCTCGGTGTCCCAGGATAACGTACGATCTCCACCTACCCCCCCTGGTTCCTGTGTTCAGAGGACAGAGAGGCAAGATTAGGCATGTGCAAAACATATCTTTAACAGTCTGCGGGAGGAAACCGGAGTGCCCGGGGAAAACCCGCGCAGCACGGGGAGAACATGCAACTCCGCTCGTGCTGCCCGTAGCGAGATGTGAACTAAGGGGTGTGGAGGGGGGGTCGTGAAGACATGACAAACGGGAGAGAAGTGGTATGACAGTGAGTATATATAGGCTACAGGTGATTGAGCTGATAGAAAGCCGGTGTGGCTCGGTGATTGGATTGGAGGAGCGCAGGTGAATGGGTGATTGATTAGAGTAGGTGGTGGTGAGATATGATGCAGACATCGTGTGATCTTGTGTTCCTGAACCTCAGTTATCAAGCTAACTCCATTTCACTAACACAGATCACACCATGGTTAGAATGAATATATGTTTATTGATAAGTGAGTGTGGTGCGATTGCTTGGAGACTCTTCTAGTACACGGCACAGCCGTGTCCGGAACCAGGATTGCTTGGAGACTCATCTAGTACGCGGCACGGCCGTGTCAGGAACCTGGAACCCAGGGGTTGAGACTCTGAGTGGGGGTTACGTCTCTGGGCGTAGTCTGCTAGGTCCTGCGCCCGGGCGTAGCCTGCTAGGTCCTGCGCCCGGGATGAAGACCGCATCCTGGGTGGGAGCCCGCTGGGCTCGGTGTCCCAGGATAACGTACAATCTCCACCTACCCCCAAAAGAGCCTCAACACAGCAGGAGATGGCTCGTCAGATGTCGTCGAGGTCGTCGTGGATGAAGATCGCATCCTGGGAGGGAGCCCGCTGGGCTCGGTGTCCCAGCATGAACGACGATCTCCGTCCACCCCCAGCGAGCTTCAACACAGCAGGAGATGGCTCGTCAGATGTCATTGAGGTCGTCGTGGATGAAGATCGCATCCTGGGAGGGAGCCCGCTGGGCTCGGTGTCCCAAGATAACGGACGATCTCCATCCACCCCCAGCGAGCGTCAACACAGCAGGAGATGGCTCGTCAGATGTCATCGAGGTCGTCGTGGATGAAGATCGCATCCTGGGAGGGAGCCCGCTGGGCTCGGTGTCCCAGGATAACGTAGATCTCCACCCACTCCCAAAAGAGCTTCGACACGGCAGGAGATGGGCTCGTCGGATGTCGTCGGGGTCGTCGCGGATGTAGCTGTGGTATGCTTGGGAGGACCTTCGTTTTTTACGGAGTCCTTTCAGGAGCATGGTGAGGGGGTGGTTGGTGATGTAAAGCAAAGTGCGGTTGAACTTCTCAGCCGGGAGGGAAGCCTGAAAGGTGATGGAGTCATTTGGCGTGGGTGGTGGGGCCATGGGGGCAAGCGACCCTGGAGTGGGCGCCGCCACAGAAAGAGCATGTGTGGAGGAACCGGCAGCCGGACGCGCTGCAGCCCAGGTCATTGAAATTGTTGCATATGAGCCGGTTGCCCTGATACAAGTTTGGCCTTCCGCGCCTGTCGCGCTCGCCTGCATCCCAGCTCGTCTGTTGCCTGGGAGTGATGGAGGGTGGAGGGGCGCCGTCCGGCCGTGCGAAGACGGAGGGGCCGGGGCCGATCGGGCCCGCCGCCGGCGAGCGGCGCGGCGGCTCTAGGCGTGGCTGCTGGTCTATGACGCAGATGGTGGCTGGGTGGGCGGGCGCTCCACAGGACTCGCAAGTGATGGAGATGCGAGCCGCGAATACGCGGCAATAAAGCTCTGTGTCTATCGCGCCCCAGTAGGTGGCCTGATTTTGCTGCTGCACGCGGCCCGCGGCCTGGGACGCGAACAGCACGTGATATTGGTAGAAACCGTTGCCGAAGCGCAGGGCTAGGTCCAGGATGATCGGTAGGTAGTCGTCTAATTCGACTCTGCGCCCGGGGGTAGGCGACGCAGAGGACGTCCCGGTACAGGGAGAAAGTGTAGGCGAATTCCCCCACCGTAAGCTCCCTGGAGCGGCCAGCCCTAGTCGACCTAGGCTGGATCCCTCCGAGGACCGTGGCGAGCTGCTGGGTGAGGGAAACGTCGGGTGTGGCTGGGTGGAGCAGTGAGGACAAGTCAATGTAGCTACCTGCCAGGATCTGCTGCCTGATTGAAGGCGGCACGGGGCTAGGTGCGGCCTGGTGGGGCTGGACGGTGGGAACAACCGTAGCCAAGGTGTAGACCGAGGAACTGGGGAGGGGCAGACAAGGGAAAAACAACATAGGGGTGATGGGGAAGGGGAGGAGGGGGGGGGAGGGTATCCGGTAGGGGAAGAACAGGAGGAAAGGGGATGACGGCGGTAGCCGCGGAGGCCGTGGCGGAAAGAGGGGCCGCGAAGGCCACGGAGGGAGGGGGGTAAGCCGCGGAGGCAGAAAGAAGAGGTTGAGCGGGGAGGGAGGGGTGGGATGCGTGTGCGTGGGGACCCGGGAGAGCGGGTGGTGGACAGAGAGAGGCAAGAAAGGTAGACAATGCATTGTAAACTACGGTTTGATGGGGAAGGGGAGGGGGAGGGGAGGGGGAGGTTGGGGGAGGGGGTGGGAGGGCATCGAGCGGGGGTAGAATAGTGGGAATGTTGCGGTGGGCTGCCGAGGCGGGCGGCTGCGCTGGCAACTGGGGGGGGGGGGAAGGCTGGCCGCTGGCGCTGAAGGAAGAGACTGCGAGGGGAGAGGAAAAGAGGATGCGTGTGCGCAGGAGTCTATGGGTGCGCCCCCGCCGCGCTGCGGCTGGAGGGCGGAAAGGAGGTTGAGCAAGAGGAGGGAAGGGGAGGCTGCGGCCGTGGTGGCGTGAGCCTGCTGGCTGTGGCCACGGTGGCGTGAGCCTGAAGGGAAGGGAGGGGGGAGGGAAGGGGAGGCTGTGGCCGTGGTGGCGTGAGCCTGCTGGCTGTGGCCACGGTGCCGTGAGCCTGATGGGAGGGGAGGGGGGGAAGGGGAGGCTGTGGCCGTGGTGGCATGAGCCTGCTGGCTGTGGCCACGGTGCCGTGAGCCTGATGGGAGGGGGGAGGGAAGGGGAGGCTGCGGCCGTGGTGGCGTGAGCCTGCTGGCTGTGGCCACGGTGCCATGAGCCTGATAGGATGGGAGGGGGGGAAGGGGAGGATGTGGCCGCGGTGGCCTGCTGGGAAGGGAGGAGAGGCAGGATTGATACCTGAGGTGCCTGCTGCTGCGGTGTATAGGCGGTGCAAGGTTGCCTTGTTGTCCGCCCGACGGAAGTAGACCCCTCGGCTTCGGAGCTCCTGCTGGAGGCGTGGGATGGTCCAACGCAGGTTGGGAGGTGGGCGGCGGCCCGGAGGTGCGTCGCGTGACGAGGCGCGGCTGTCGTCATTGCCCCATTCTCCGTGAGGACTCCTGGAGCGGCGAAGGCGGGGAGCTGGGTCGCGGTGCGGGGAGCGGCCCCTGGGGCTCCGCGACGATCGGGAACGCTGGCCGGATCACGGGGAAGGCTGCCTGGATTCTGGGCGCACCCGGAGCAGTGCGCCCGGGAGAGCGTGGATCTCTGAGCGCACTCGGCTGGACCGGCTCTGTCCCGACGTGGGCGTCTGTCCCGACGAGGGCAAGCTGTGCTGAGCCTCGACTGACTCGGGAATTAGATCAGGAAACAAATCCTCATCCGACAAACCGATGAACAGCTCGTCTCGGTTTGCTATTGCTTGGCGAACGCGCGAGCGGCCAGGTTAGGAAAAAAAAAAAACACAACGAGCCGATTTTGAACTAATACTTTTCCTGCTTTTCTTTCTCTCTCTTTTTTCTTTCTCTCTCTTTTCTCTTTCTTCTGTGATAATTTAGTAACTTGTATTGAGCTATTTTGAATGTCGGGGTCGTGAAGACATGACAAACGGGAGAGAAGTGGTATGACAGTGAGTATATTGTAACGTTCCTGGTAACTCATGAGGCAGAGGCTTCTTGCTGGTACAGGGTTCTTTATTATCAGTTAGTTATATTTACAACTCTCAGCGGTTGTCACGCTCATAGCTAGCAGCATTCCCTCTAGGCAGTATCTGGAGACTGACCGCGCATGCTCAGTCTCCCCCGGAAGTCTCCCAACAGCTTAGTGTTCCCCAATAACACTCCCACACATCAGTTCCTATCTGTAGTCGAGACACTACCATTGCTCACCACTGTATGTAACACTGATTCGCTACATACTCCCCGCCCAACAATAAGGTCAACGCCCACGTTGATACCACATCACACATCGCCCTGTACCAAAACACACCCAACATCTTTTCTTTCCTTTTTAGCAGCTTCTTTGTTTTTTAACCACATTTTATGTCACCACATTTTATGTTTCAATCTCAGGCTTCTCCCCCATCTTTCCTCCCCCACAATATCCCATGCCATGCACATCATTTACTTTTTTTGTTACAACATTTCCAACTACCATCTCCTCCTTTTTTTTTTTTTTTTTTTTATATAACTCAAAGTTCTCAAAGTGTCCTGGAGCCCTTGGCTCTCTCCGTGGCCGTGTTAGTCTCTGTGAATCTGCCTGTGGGGCTGATCCCACCTGCAGTGTCTCTGGGGCTTCAAGTCCCTGAGTGGTGGCCGCCCGGTCATGGCCGGACGCCCCTCTCTGTGGAAACAGATTCCTTCTTTCAGCATGTCTAGGTGAAACCGCTGGGCGGCCGAGATCTGGGGGAAGGGTGCACCCCCCCCCGGTATGGGGCCAACCTGTCTCGGTGGAGTACCTTCTTGCCACCAAGTGGCATCTGCACTCTGTACACCACCTCCCCCATTCTCTCCATGACCCTGCATGGGCCTGTCCAGTGACAGTCCAGTTTAGGGCTACGCCCTTTTTTTCTCCGGGGTGTGTACACCCAGACCAACTCCCCCCCCTGGAAATGGTTTCCCTTTGCCCTCACGTCATAGTTCCTTTTTTGTTTCATGCCCGCTTTCTCCAGCTGGTCCCGAGCGAAGTTGTGAGCGGACTCTAATCGATCTTGTAGCCTCCTGGCATACTCTCGCCCTGGGGGCGCGTCCAGTGCATCTGGTGGTTTGCCGAACGCCATTTCTGCTGGTGTCCGCAGTTCTCGGCCCAACATGAGCAGAGCGGGTGTGCAGGAGGTGGACTCTTGTGTGGCAGATCTGTAGGCCATGAGGAGGAGAGGCAGGTGCGTGTCCCAGTCTTTCTGGTGCTCCTCAGTGAGGATGGCCAACTGCTTTTTCAGCGTCCGATTGAATCTTTCTACTCGGCCATCGCTCTGGGGGTGCAATGCTGTGGTCCGTGTCTTTTTAATGTTCAGTTTCTCGCACATGGTGGCGAACACTCGTGACTCAAAGTTTCTTCCTTGGTCACTGTGTAGGGTCTCTGGTGCTCCGAACCTACTGAACATGCCTGTTACTAGTGCGTCGACCACCGTCCCCGCCTCCTGGTCGGGCAGTGCGTATGCCTCTGGCCATTTTGTGAAATAGTCCATGGCGGCCAGGACGTATCGATTTCCACTGTCTGAGCGTGGGAAAGGTCCCATCACGTCTACTGCCACCCTCTCCATGGGGGCTCCTGCTGCTAGCTGTTGGAGCGGGGCGCGAGACTAGTCTAATGGACCTTTGTACGCTGCGCAGAGGTCGCAGCGTCGACAGAAGTCCTGTACGTCTCTCCTCATCCTCCCCCAATAAAAGCCTTGTCTGATGCGACGGAGGGTTTTGCTTACCCCAAAGTGCCCAGCCCCTACAGTTCCATGGCAACTCCTGCACACCTCCTCCCTCAGCGTCGTCGGCACTACTTTCCGCCACTTATTTTCTCCTGTCGCTGGCTCCTTCCAGGACTTCATCAGCACTCCGCTGCTCAATCTCAGGGTGTCGAACCCTGCCCACAGCCCTTTGGTTGTGTCGGTGGCCCCTGCCACCTCTTCCCAGGGCGGCTTCTGGCCCTCTTCTACCCATTGCAGTACTGGCGACAGCTCCCTGTCGTTTTCTTGGTGGCCCCTCCAATCTGCTGCCTCTGCCATCCGCAGCGTCTTGCACACTGGTCCATCCCCCGTGTGGTTAGGGCATATTCTAGCTTCCTCTTGGAGCTCTCTCTCTCTCCCCTCTCTCTTCTCGCAGTACACACACCCCCTTTCTGCGCAGGGTCGTCGTGACAGGGCGTCTGCATTGACGTGGTGTGTCCCTGCTCTGTGCTCTATGGTGAAGTTGTAGTCCGCCATTCTCTCTAACCAGCGGCACACCTGTCCCTCCGGCTCCCGGAAGGACCATAACCACTGCAGTGCTGAGTGATCGGTCCGTATGGTGAACTGAGGCTGTCCCAGGAGGTAGTATCTAAAGTGTCTTAGTGCTTCTACGACGGGTAGGAGCTCCCGGCGGGTGACGCAGTAGTTTCTTTCTGTCTTATCAAACGTCTTGCTGAAGTACGCCACCACCCGCTCCCCTTCAGGCCCTGCCTGGGACAGCACGGCCCCCATACCCCCATTGCTGGCATCAGTGTCTAATAGGAACGGCAGTGCGGGGTCTGGTGCTCTAAGCACTGGGGACTCGGTCAGCGCTTTCTTGAGCGCCTCGAATGCTAGGTGGCATTCTGCTGTCCAGTTGAAGTCTGCATTATTTTCTTTAAGCCGGAACAGTGGCTCTGCAATGTCAGAAAATCCTTTTACAAATTTCCTGTAGTAGGATGCTAACCCTACGAAGCTCTCGAGTTCTCTTTTGTCTCTGGGGGTGGGCCACTCTACGAGTGCCCGTGTTTTTTCCTCCAGAGTGCGAATGCCCCCCGCGCCGATGCCATGTTCCAAGAACTCCACCCTCCTCTTCAGGAAGTGGCACTTATCTGGACTACTGGCCCCTCTGCAAATGTCAATGTGCTTTTTCCTAGGTCTACTGTGCATTTGTTCAACGTTAAGTAGTCTTCCCCCAGGATGCAGGGCCCCGCCATTTCTACCACCCACACCGGAAAGTCCACTGTCTGTCCCCCCACTGTTATCATTACGTGTCCCCTCCCCCTCATTGGCATCAACTCACCGGATACTGTTCTTAGCAGCTGTGCTGCTGGCTGCTCCAGGCGCGTCCCCTCGGGCATCATGTTGACGTTCACCAGCGTTGCTGTACACCCCATGTCCACCAGGGTGGCGCAGTATCTCCCCTGTAGGTAGACTGGAACATGGCAGCCGTTCATCGCGCGCGGCCCGCTCTGCATGTTGACAGCTCCGGCGATGTCGTCTACTTCGGGGCACGGCGGAGCCCCACCTCCCCGTTGCTGTCGGTGGGCTCCTTCCTGCGACGACGTGGCTACGGGGACTGTGACATCGTAGACCCGTCTCGCCCCATCTGGACGGCCCTGTGCCGTTTCCCTGGTTCCACGCTCTCCGGCGGCAGTCTGCTTCCCGATGTCCGGGGCGTCCACATCCCCAGCAGATCATGCTCCCTCTGGCCCAGCTGTTGTTCCGCTGGGTGGGCTGCCGAGCGGGGTTGGGCTGCAGGGTCGCTCTGCAGAGCAGTTGTTCTTTTAGCTGTTGTACTGACTCGGACAGTTCTTTCACCATGTTGCCTTGCTCTGTCAACGCCGTCTTCCACGCTGGCTCCTCTTGTATCGGGCTTTCTGCTGCCATTCTCGCCACGGGGACAGCTCTCCCCTCTTCGCTGTTCATGGACCAGCCCTCTACTGTCTCTCTTTCAAACGCCAGCTCCAGCGCTACTTCTAGTGTCTTTGGCCGTTGCAGCATTACTTGCTCCCTTAGTCCTCGCGGCGCGATAGCCTGGATGAAGTAATTTCGGGCTAGCTCGTCCAGTGCTTCTGGCGGCAACCGGCTGTATACACGCCGGCTGAGGATCTCAATGTCTGTAGCCAGCGCCCGCAGCGACTCCCCTGGTCGTCTACGTCTGTTACACAGTTCCGCGACCATGATGCCTTCTTCTTTGCACTGTCCGAAACGCCTCCTCAGGGCCGCCATCACAACGTCTAAGTCTTTTGTATCTGCCATTGCCGCCACACATGTTATAGCTTCGCCCTCGAGTGACATCACCAAGTGACTGGCTCTCTCCTCCCTCGACCAGCCATTCATGTCCGCTGCTACGTTAAACATTGTGCAATATGGCTCCCACTCGCCTTTACCGTTGAATTTTGGCGGGGTGATTTCCTTCCTTCCCCGGCGCCCGCCGTCCTTTGTCGCCTCAATCCGTGTCCTGTCTTTGTCCCCGGCTCGCAGGCTAGCTCCACTGGGCTGTGGCACAGCCTCCATGGCTACAGCGGCAATGTCAACAAGCTCGGTCTTCACTCTCACCGGCCCCGGTTTTTCCGCTCCTTCTCCCGCCTCGCTAGCTTGCCTGCTAGCTTCCTTGAGCTGCGGGATAGCTTCCGTGGCTACGGTGATAGCGCCGTCTAGCTCGGATTTTATCATCACCAACCCCAGGCTTTCTGCTGCTTTCCCCGCTTGGATCTCTGTGGTAGCGGCCGCGTCTACCCAGTCATCTTCCTCTTCGGATGCCTGGTAGTCTGCCCCGGCTCTTTCTTTTGCCGCCTCCCGTTTGAGTTTTTTCCGCTCTTTCTTCAGGAACTTGTTAACCATCTCGCCGATTCTGGAGGCAATATTCACCGTTTAAACTTCTGACGCCAGTGTAACGTTCCTGGTAACTCATGAGGCAGAGGCTTCTTGCTGGTACAGGGTTCTTTATTATCAGTTAGTTACAGTATATTTACAACTCTCAGCAGTTGTCACGCTCATAGCTAGCAGCATTCCCTCTAGGCAGTATCTGGAGACTGACCGCGCATGCTCAGTCTCCCCCGGAAGTCTCCCAACAGCATAGTGTTCCCCAATAACACTCCCACACATCAGTTCCTATCTGTAGTCGAGACACTTCATTGCTCACCACTGTATGTGTAACACTGCAGTTGAAGGTGACAGAGTAGTGCTGCTGCCACCGCCCAGTCACATACTGACACCTTCCCAGGCAGAGGTAACAAAGCCACTTGTCATACACACTGGCATGCCATCTTTGGCTACGGATCATGGATGAAATACACCATTAACATGTTTAATTTTCCCAGGGCCCAGATGATGACACCATCACACTCTCTGTGTGCTCGCCGCAGAGGGACAGATTTGAGGTAGGCTACACTGTAGCAATTTGATGCAGTGTTCAACCATCTCAACACAGATGGTGTATTGACACTTGGCTGTAATTTATGTAACTGCAGCTGCTAATGGTGGTGCCTGCTGCACGTGCTGTGTGTCCCTATTAAATCAACTTTCATTGAATGAGGTCAATTTTGCAGGAGAGCTTGCAGCAGGAGCATTGTTCCCCTCCCCTTTACCCTGCCCAAACTTCCACATCTAGAAGAGGAAGATGGTCACAATCTGTAAGTGAATTAAACTTAATTTAAAAAGGGTAGTCAATGTGACCTCTGTCTTGAAGTGAGCCTTGCAAAGGGACAATGAGTGCATGCCAAAGCAACTCTATTCTGTATCTAACTTGTTTCAGGTTTCAGCAGACAATGTGAGGGCCCTATATAAGAGGAAGCTTCAGCTTGATATTGAAGTGAAGGAGCTCCTCAAAAAGGAATTGGAGGAAAAAAATCAGGTGAATCAGTTGACACTTATTTCCATTTTCCATGTCATTTTTGCTTTCATCCCACACCCACGTTTGATGGTGTGGGATGAAAGCAAAAATTAAATGAAAAATGGAAATAAGTGTCAACTGATGTACCTTTTCCCCCCCTCCATTTCCCTAATTTCTTCACAGGATCGTCAGTGGACTCGGGATGCGGAGAGGCAGCACAAAGACCTCATCATCCGAAAGACCATGCTGGAGGTGGAGGAATTGGAGGCTAAAAAGAAGGTAAATCAGTGGACACACTTATTTCCATGCTTTCATCCCCCACCCACTAAGCATTTCCCTAATGTCTTCACAGGAACGTCAGTGGCATGAGAATGTGGAGAGGCAGCACAAAACGCTCCTCATCAAAAAGACCATGCTGGAGTTGAAGGCATTGGAGGCCAAAAATAAGGTAAATCAGTTGACACTTATTTCCATGATTTCATCCCCCACCCACACTGTCAAACAGTTCACCATTTCCCTAATTTCTTCACAGGAATGAAGCAGCAGAAGAGGAACGCAATCATGCATTTAAAATTAAATAAAGACAAAGTACAACAAGTGTGTCACATTTTTTTCAGACCCATTTAATTACACAGAAGAACAATTTATACGAGAGATACCGCTTCTCCAGTGAGGGTCTACGGTATCTGCGTAATTTTCTCAAGCCATACCTCGCAAATGTGAGCCGCAGTAGCCATGCCCTTACAGTGCCACAGATATGTCTCGCCCTGTGATTTTTTGCATCTGGGACCTTCAGCACAAAACCTGGGGAAAAACACAGTAGCAGAACCATTCAGTCATTTTAGTTCATGTAAAAAATTGCAGTGTGATGCCCTCCCTGACAGCCCTTCCAGTTGGGTAGTCCAGTGTGATGGGGTCTACCACGTCAGGGGGCTGTGGGTCCTCAAGAGGGACTCTCTCCCTCCTTATGGTGGCTATATTGTGGAGCACCACACACGCTGCTACGATCCTGCATGCCCGGTCCGGGACAACCCTGAGCTCCTGGAGGCAGGTGAAGCGGGCCTTCAGGATCCCAAAAGCATTTTCAATCCTGACCCTGGTCCTGCTATGGGCCACATTGAAACGGGTTTGTGGCCCGACCTCAGGGTCAGGATATGGGGTCATAAGAAATGACTGGCAGGCATACCCCCGGTCCCCAAGGAGCACTCCACTGAACAGCCCTGAGAAGGAATATTGCCAACATCAGTATCACATTGCAGTTTGGGGAATGCATGACTCAAAATTATATTAAATGTATATTTTCCACATACCTTGCTCAAATCTGTGGCACAGTGTGGACTCCCTGAAGATCCGGGAGTCATGAACTGACCCTGGCCACTTGGCATCCAGGCTGGTGATTAGGTATTGGTGGTCACAAGTCATCTACAAAAGCATTTGGGTTACATTTACTTCCACATAACAGGATTTCAATGTGCATTGACGGCAAGGTGGAGGGAATGACATTATGTGCTGTACTGTGTGAATATTTCCATATGAATGATCTGTCTAAGGCAATGTGGTAGGCTATGACCCAACAAATAGCATATCGTTATTGGTTAATTTATTCCCCAGGGGGACGTTAAGTGTTAGTCACACGCACATCACAGTGATATGTATCTGACACAAATGCGTGCAATGAGGTAGGCTATGTGAATTCCCCCAAAATATGGAATGGAAAATCATACATGCTTGAAGATGAAGTGTGCAACTTCAATGTAAAATGTGCGTTGTGCATGGCAAATTATCATTGCAGGATTTACCTGGATGTTGAGGCTGTGAAATGACTTGCGGTTCACATAGTCCCCTTCGTTTTCACCCAGAGGTGCGGAGATGGGGATGTGCGTGCAGTCTATGCAACCGAGCACTCTGGGGAAGCCTATGACAGGAGTAGGCTGCATTTAATATACATGAGTCATGGGGTCTACAATATAGTCTAGAGATGGAGTCAAATGAGTTACCTGCAATGTCATAAAAGCCTTCTTTTATGGCCAGCGTGGGCAAGTGGCCAGGGAAAATGACGAATCCGGGCAGCAGCTGGGTTAGGACACGGGCTACTTTGTGAATGGTCTTGCAAACTGTGTTCTTGCTGAGGTTTTCGGCATCCCCGACTGAATACATGAAGGTCCCAGACGCAAAAAAACGCAGGGCGATGCATATCATATGTGGTACTGTAAGGGCTTGGCTACGGCGGGTCACATTAGCGAGGTATGGCTCGAGCAAATCACACAGATATCGTAGACCCTCACTGGAGAAACGATACCTCTCGTATAAATAGTCATCTGTGTAATTAAATGGGTCTTGGCAGACGCGAAATATTCTTTCCCTTCGTAACGCTCCCCTCACGATTCTTGCTCCTTCCTCATAGATTTCTTCTCCGAAGGGGTTGGCCATCTCGAAGACGCTGATTTTCCATGGAGCTCATTGGTTCATGGGCGGTACCTTTAAAGGGTTGATCTTATCCTCTGAAGCTAACCTGGTCGCGACCAGGTTAGCTTTGCAGCGTCAGTTGCCATGGTGATTGAAAGTTAACTTGCTTTGTAGTACGGCTAAACCAGGTTTAAACTCAAACTTACTCGGATAAGGCATTAAACTAGCTTCGTAGTACAGGCTACAGGTTGCGTCCCAGCGTGTTCAAAGTCACATTTCATGTGTTTGTTATGTAAGAATGTGAGTCCTCGTGAGTCCCGAGTGGTAGCGAGTAGGTTGGTTAAACTCACTCCCCAGTATAAAGGCACGTTAATCAGCTCCGCCAAGGGAGCTAGCTCTCTTGGTGCAGTCGTTAGCGTGTCCGTCCCGTAAGCCGAAGGTCTGCAGTTCGAATCCACCCCTGGGCAAGCCGCCCTTAACATGGGTTGTTGCAACTACCAGCAACACAACGCCGTTACATAAGCCTAACCCAAACCCAGTTGTTATAAATGAGTTGCCTAAAACCAACCAAGTTGTTTTAGTTGCCTAAACTTAACCAACGCAGCAACATTTTAAAATGAACTGACGTGACGTTTTTCAATGGAATCAGCGTGATGATTTCAAATTGACGGCGGAGGAACGCACGCGACAGAGGATCAAACCTGTGGCGTCGAGACGTGACGAAAAAGGGCCCTCCTGTTCATCAAGAAGTGAAGCAAAGCAGCTCATTCTCACTCTGAACTCATCTCAGAGCCCTGCTTGTGTTTTATGGAACGCAGCACGGGTGGGTTCAGGCAAAGGTCAAGCCCTCGGGCTCATCATCCAGAACGAGCTGGGAAATACGGTAGTACTGTACCACTCAGGGCACGTAGTACCACTCTGGTTTTGGATTAGAGGCTTTGGGTTGGGGCTTAAGACCCCCTAACCCTAACCACACAATGCCTCAACCTAAAGACCACCTACCCAATGCTGTAAGTCTCCGCCACCCCCCCAGGTGATACTACCATACTTAACTCGTTGTGGATGACAAGCTTTGCCTGAACCCACAGGTGTGGAGTGCTGCATTCCATTAAATGCTCTAGGCTCCGCGGAGCATTACGGAGGTTGCCAAAGGTGCTTGACGAAGCGGTTCTGTGAGATGAGTTTGTAGTGAGAATGTGTTGTGCCAAGAGGTCCTGACAAATATTCAACATAGGACATGTTGGGAATGACAAATGATGGACTATTTAAAATATTTTCACAGCTTTGCTTTTCCTCCCCAAGTCTGCTGACTGAAGCTTCACACATCAACACTAAGCTCATCTAACTCAATACATCTGAAACACATCATGATCTATTGATCTAAACTCACATCTAACTCAATACATCTGAAGCACATAATGATCTATTGATCTAAACTCACACATCTAACTCAATATATCTGAAGCATAATGATCTATTGATCTAAACTCACACATCTAACTCAATACATCTGAAGCATAATGATCTATTGATCTAAACTCACACATCTAACTCAATATATCTGAAGCACATAATGATCTATTGATCTAAACTCACACATCTAACTCAATACATCTGAAGCACATAATGATCTATTGATCTAAACTCACACATCTAACTCAATACATCTGAAACACATAATGATCTATTGATCTAAACTCACACATCTAACTCAATACATCTGAAGCACATAATGATCTATTGTACACAGATTTACAGAGAGAAACAAGCTCTCCAGCCTCAGAGCAGAGCAGTCTGCATGATGGCCGAACATCATGAAGTTATTTTTTAGTTTTTTAAGAGATTGCTGAAAATGTTATGCAGATTGCATTGTATAAACAGTCATACATTTGTACACCAATAGATTGCTAGTCCTTGCTTGTTGGTCTCTAGGGCTACCTACAGCTGCTAGATAGATCTGATAAATCTGAGACATGTCTGGCTATTAAAGAGGTTCAGTACATCCAAACCCCACAGTTAACAATGGATGCACAAAAGCAGAATGTTCTGTTTTCTTCAGCTTCTGAATTGGACCCTGATGATTATACATGTGTGACTCTTGTGTCTCATTCTTCTTCACAATCCCTGAAGGCTTTCTCCACCTCTTCCAAAGCTCTTATTGTACATAATCACTGTGACAAGAAATGGACCTGAACTAACGGGGAAACTGATAAACCAAATACAAATAATTAAAGTCTAACTGAAATGACAATTCAATCAAACCAATTAGACTCTCAGTAACTTTAACAGGGAGTGTTGTCATGAATATTCATGTCAAGGAGTCATCTGATTTGCTGTGGGCCTTCACTGCTGACAAATGATTGGCTGCATTATGATATTGATAGATAGACAACAGCAACATGTCCTGACTTCCTTTTCAATGATTCTGTTTTTCCTGTTGTGATTTCAGTGCTACTTTAAAGGGAACAACTCTGTCACTACCTTCACTAAGGTGATGTTACAGCTGGCTGTGTGAGAGCTGAGACATCCATCTGGAGTGAGATCAGCTCCTTGGAGATCCTACTCTGATCCCTGGGCTGCTGCTTCTTCACCCAACCCGCCTTCAGCACCAGAACTACCCAGGTCATCATAATCCACCTCAATGTTCTCATCTCTTCCTTCAGCACTGGGACCACCCAGGTCATCATAATCTAGTTCAATGTTCTCCTCTCTTCCTTCAGCACTGGGGCCACCCAGGTCATCATAATCCAGCTCAATGTCCTCCTCTCTTCCTTCAGCACTGGGACCACCCAGGTCATCATAATCTAGTTCAATGTTCTCCTCTCTTCCTTCAGCAATGGGACCACCCAGGTCATCATAATCCAGCTCAATGTCCTCCTCTCTTCCTTCAGCACTGGGACTACCCAGGTCATCATACTCCAGCTCAATGTTCTCCTCTCTTCCTTCAGCACTGGGACCACCCAGGTCATCATCATCCAGCTCAATGTTCTCCTCTCCTCCTTCAGCACTGGGACCACCCATGTCATCATAATCCAGCTCAATGTTCTCCTCTCTTCCTTCAGCACTGGGACCACCCAGGTCATCATAATCCAGCTCAAAGTTCTCCTCTCTTCCTTCAGCACTGGGACCACCCAGGTCATCATAATCCAGCTCAATGTTCTCCTCTCTTCCTTCAGCACTGGGACCATCCAGGTCATCATAATCCAGCTCAATGCTCTCATCTCTTCCTTCAGCACTGGGACCACCCAGGTCATCATAATCCAGCTCAATGTTCTCCTCTCTTCCTTCAGCACTGGGACCACCCAGGTCATCATACTACAGCTCAATGTTCTTCTCTCTTCCTTCAGCACTGGGACCACCCAGGTCATCATAATCCAGCTCAATGTTCTCCTCTCTTCCTTCAGCACTGGGACTACCCAGGTCATCATAATCCATCTCAATGTTCTCTCTTCCTTCAGCACTGGGACCATCCAGGTCATCATAATCCAGCTCAATGCTCTCATCTCTTCCTTCAGCACTGGGACCACCCAGGTCATCATAATCCAGCTCAATGTTCTCCTCTCTTCCTTCAGCACTGGGACCACCCAGGTCATCATAATCCAGCTCAATGTTCTCCTCTCTTCCTTCAGCACTGGGACCACCCAGGTCATCATACTCCAGCTCAATGTTCTCCTCTCTTCCTTCAGCACTGGGACCACCCAGGTCATCATAATCCAGCTCAATGTTCTCCTCTCTTCCTTCAGCACTGGGACTACCCAGGTCATCATAATCCATCTCAATGTTCTCTCTTCCTTCAGCACTGGGACCATCCAGGTCATCATAATCTAGTTCAATGTTCTCTTCTCTTCCTTCTGCTCTGGAACCACCCACGTCATCATAACCCATCTCAATGTTCTCTTCTCTTCCTTCTGCTCTGGAACCACCCACGTCATCATAACCCATCTCAATGTTCTCTTCTCTTCCTTCTGCTCTGGAACCACCCACATCATCATAACCCATCTCAATGTCCTCCTCTCTTCCTTCTGCTCTGGAACCACCCACGTCATCATAACCCATCTCAATGTCCTCCTCTCTTCCTTCTGCTGTGGAACCACCCACATCATCATAACCCATCTCAATGTTCTCCTCACTCCCTTCATCACTGGAATCATCAAGGTTATAATAATCCGGTTCAATGTCCTCCTCTCTTCCTTCAGCACCGGAACCACCAAGGTTATAATAAACCAGCTCAATGTTGTTTCCTCCTGACTTCTGCCTCCTTTTGGCCTGGAAAGACATGACAGCAGCTGTTATTGGATCACATCTCTCTTCTAGCTAAAATTGTACAGTCTAACGTAGTCTTTCGTTTAACCAATCATCTGAGGAACTGAGTAAAGATGTTCAGTACCTTGCAGTAGAAACAGAGGCCAGTGAGCAGCAACAGCACAGTCAGCAGCGGGACAACATGTCTGACGATGAGATCTGCTGGAGAGGCTGAAACAGAAACATCTTATCAGATCAGCTGACATCATGAGAACAGCTCCCATTAAGCATAAAGCTCGTGTTGCCCTTAGTGATGCACAAATGTATCAGTTAAATATCGGAAATGGACGATTTTGGCATTGTTGACTCATTGTATATTGTGTCATCATCAGTAATCTGTTCCCATAGATGTTCCAAGTTCGAATGGAAGGACAGCGTACCAGCATGAGGTAAGAAAAAGACGTTCCTTAAATCTATTAAATCTATATGTTAATTTGCTTTCTAATTTATTTATTTAGTTTAATTTCAGAAAGGGCATTTTTTGTTAGGTGAAAGTTGTTACAATATAAAGTGAACGTCTGTACTCAAGTAGAAGTACTGTTACATTACTGAAATATTACTCAACTACTAGTAAAACTACTGGTGTTAAAAAATAAGGTTGGCTCTGATGACCACGACTTGTTTTCATTTACCATATCGGAGACCAGAGGTAAGTTGGATGAGACCAAACTGCTGACGATTGCAATCATCCAAAAATCCTCAAAAGATTTTCCATGCAAACGCTAGTTTCATGAGTTGCCACAACAGATGATCTGAAGAATGATGATGTTTTTAACTGATAAAAATTGTCATTCTTGATTTATTTATTTAGATGGGACAATGCAAAATTAATGAACACAATAACCATGGAACAGATAAAAACATCTGGAACATTACATCTTCAGGCCATTACGCACAGTGCACCTGCTACGGGAGCAAACCGGGCCCAAGACCACGTGTCGTGTGGCAACCGCAGGGGCAGCATACCTGGGTTGTGGCTAGATGGGGTACAGCCACGAATGGAGTGACACAAAATAGTGGAAATTGTTATTCCATTCAATTTGTGTTACTCCTTATAATACAAGTATAATACTGTGTGTGTGTGTGTGTGTGTGTGTGTGTGTGTGTGTGTGTGTGTGTGTGTGTGTGTGTGTGTGTGTGTGTGTCTCATGTGTGCCGGATCAGCACCAAAACAACTCTAATTAATTGAAAGATGACATTTAAAAAGGGAATGCAAACAATGCAGACTATGAATTTGAATAAACAAATAAACCCCTCCTGTTTGATTGGCCCTCGCTTTGGCCCTCGCCTTTGAAAGCAGAGCCACAAGGCGTTGAAAACAATTGCCTAGGAAATGGGACACCACTCATTATGTCATCATTTTGCCAAACTGGGATAATAAAGCTACTTCTGGTTCAAACAGATTGAATGAAGTCTGCAGATTCTCATAGATGCACTATCTTGTCGTATTTCCCCAAAATTAATTAAAGAAGTGCTTGATAACTTATTATTTAAATTATGTTTTATGAGTGTCAGTCAGTCAGACTGACTGACTGAGTGAATGAATGAGTGAGTGAATGAATGACTCACGCCAAATAACCATCTCCTGACCACGCGCTTTGCACGTGGTAAAAAATGTGCCCCGTTTCCTGCAATTGTGTCGGATTGAGGTCGGTTCACGTTCTCACGCAACCCAGTCTCCAAAAAATAGTGAAATAGAAACATTGGTTCACAGCCAAAAATGTTACAGTTTAACAAGAACGCCTCTAAAATTGTTAGATGGTAACTTTTTGTTTGAACTTTTTTATTTTTTATTAAAAAAAAATCTAAATCCGGTACAGCTGCACTGTTCGGTATGGTTTCGGTACGAAGATGGTACAAATATGCGTATGTTTACACCCCTATAGTGTGTAGCTATGTTCATGCACCCTAACAGCCATTGGCGGACAGATTAAGATGAGTGAGTGAGTGAGTGAGTGAGTGAATGCATGAATCAGCGTAGCTGTAGGACATACATTACATCATGGGAACATTTGATGTTACAGTAATGGGAGTATGCACTGCTGCATGTAAACAGGACTATTTGTGGAATATTGTCTTTTTCGGAATAAGGGCAAAAACTGGAATATTCTCTGTCACGTTACCTGAGACAGTGAGAGAGAGCGGCTGGCTCTCAGAGGAGAAGTTATGAGAGAAAATATAGATGTGATAAACACAGCTATAGATCCCTTGGTGGGCGTGGCCTGCAGCAGGAAACAGGAAGTGTGCAGTGAGATTGGCAGGTGGCTGGGTGTGGTTGAGGGAAGCGTCATTGACAGCTGGCTGGGTGTGGTTGTCTGCTGTGTTGAGGGCAGAGTGATTGACAGCTGGCTGGTTGTGGTTGTCTGCTGTGTTGAGGGCAGAGTGATTGACAGCTGGCTGGGTGTGGTTGTCTGCTGTGTGGGAGGCAGAGTGATTGACAGCTGGCAGGATGTAGTCCTGTGCTGTGTTGCTGGAGGTGAGGTGGAAGAAGCCTCCTGGGTACTGTGGCTGGATGGAGCAGCTGATGGTGAAGCTGGAGCCCCTGAACACCTGAAACCCCTGCTGCTGGGCCTCAGAGACCCCGTCCATGGAGGAAGAGAGGGAGATGGTTGGCTGAACCAGCAGATCTGTAAACAGAGAGGGAGATGATTGGCTGAACCAGCAGGTCTGTAAACAGAGAGGGAGATGATTGGCTGAACCAAAGTGATGAATGCTGATGGTTGAAAGATGACGGTTTGTATGTTAAGCTGCGTTCACACCGACCTAAAGTTTTTCGCTGGCATCGAGTTTACATACAAAGTCAATGCAAATGAGCGATTGAGCGTATATTCGCCCGGGAGGAAAATCGCTGGGCGTCCGAGCGACAGAGACAGAGCGATGGGGAGAAAATTCGCTCGTCGCCCGAGATGAAATATCCCAACTCGAGCGAAATTACATTGGCATCAGTCGCTCGCTGTTCAATGCTGATTGGCTGCCGTGTTGAGAGTGAGTCAAGGATGACACTGGCTTGGAACAAACCGCATTGACAGCTCATTGAC
>NC_139630.1:940000-945000 GCF_964638095.1 Poromitra crassiceps
TATGCCTTTCTTTTTAGTTTTGGAATAAAATAAAATAATGAAACTTAGAATTGAAGATGTATTTGTAAAATAGCCTACTTAAAGCAAGGCAGCCTGTTTGATGCTAATTTTCTTGGTTGCATCAATTTGAAAGTTGGACCAAAGCATTTCATATAATTCAAATACAATTAGCTTAATTAAAAGGCCTCAAGTTGGAAGTACAATCTGGACTGTCTTTTTCTCTCAACACTTCAATAGGTAGATCTTTCCTTTCACCAGCCTGAGGTCAGTCAGGGGTCTTGGGCTTAAAAAGGTTGGTGACCACTGGTTTGTGCTGTGTGTAGGCCGGCTTGTCTGTGATGATGTTGATACTGAACTTGCTGTTGTTTGTGAATAAACAGAGGCATTTATAGTTGGAATAATAATCTGTGAAACTGACTTTCTACAAACTGTATGATAGTGCTGTCATTGTTAGGTGAGTGAAAAAATGCAAAGTGAACTTGCTTGATTAACCAATACTGTGTGGAGGGCCCCATAGTATATTTTGGGGGACAAGCCAAGGGCCCTTTAAAATGGGTCTGTGGGCCGCAATTGGGGGACTGCCTTTCTGAAGAGGGGGATTTGACCCAATGAGCTTCCAGGAATACGCCCATTTCTCTTCCCTTTAGGAGGCCATTGTCCTGGATAACTTTACAGTTCAAACCACTGACTGTCACTGTGACAGAGGAAAGGAGAGACTGGAAACATTACTGTCATATTTGATGTCATAATTGATGGTGTTACCTGAGCAGCTGATCTGCAGGCTGAGAGAGGAAGAGTGAGACCATACACACTCCCTCAGAGTAGAGCCAGACTGAAGACAGGAAGGACTGAAGCTCCATGAATTTGTTGGTGAGCCACGCTCTCTGTTTTCTGTGTAAACAGCAGAGCCACAGTCCAGCTGTCTGCACACTACAGCTGCTAACTTCAGGTCCCCATCAGAGTCCACTGGTTTCCAGTCTTGATGTAGTTTAATCTCCAGTCTCCCAGTACAGCGGCTGGTAAACCAACCTCCCAACCTGACATAATCAGGCTCTGAACAGAGACAACATTTATTAGTAAAATAAGTAAAGTCATTTTGATTAGAACATAAATGAAGCCAAATCCAAGCTGCTGCAGCTCCTCTCCTACCTGAGCAGGTGAGTCTAACAGCTTTGCCAGGTGAGCAGGTGTTTCTAGCTGAGCCTGAGCTTCCACAGTCCAGGAGAACAGATTCATTGCCTTCACACTGGAACTCTTTGGTCCACATTGGAGTCTCCCTGTCTCCATAGAGCGCCCCCTGGAGGATTGAAGGAGCCCCACAGCCAAGCTCCCTACAGACCACCTCTGCATCCTGCTGGTCAAAGTCAGCTTCACACACTGAGGACCATGACTGGTTAGACTTCACCTCCAGTCTGCCTGAGCACAGGCTAGTACCATTCAGCCTCACAGAGTCTGGAGTGAGAGAGAGAGAGAGAGAGAGAGAGAGAGAGAGATAGTGAGAGAGAGAGAGAGAGAGAGAGAGAGAGAGCGGAGGGGACAGAGTGAGCGAGAAAGAGTGCTTTGAATTGAGATGCTACGTTACGTCAAGTTTCCTTCTGCAAAAAGAAACAAAATCATTCCTTTGATTCTTGGTGTAAAATGCAGCAATGTTATAATGGTGATTTTAGAGCCTTCTAGATGAGCTAAAACCTTCTCAATTTCATCAGTCTCACTAAAGTAGGTGAAATAACCGCAGCACAGTCCATGTTTGATGAGCTCTCACAGTCACAAGCTCAGTTTTAAGCTAGAACAGAGCTTTCAATGACTGCGTTTATACATGGACGTGAATATCTAGGTTATGAGGCTGATCCTGGTTTTGATCATATTGGGGATATGTCGTTTACATGGAACACATAGAAGGCAGGTTATTCATATCCATGTATACATGAGAAGTACTAGTATCCTGGTTATTGACTACTGCATGCTATCTGTGCAGGCGTTTACAACATAATGTTGCTTGTATTGGGTGTGTTTGACATCAGACTTGAATAGGTCTTCCTCCTGTAGTCTGTCTACTACAGACTTGAATAGCTCTTCCTCCTGTAGTCTGTCTACTACAGACTTGAATAGGTCTTCCTCCTGTAGTCTGTCTACTACAGACTTGAATAGGTCTTCCTCCTGTAGTCTGATTACTACAGACTTGAATAGGTCTTCCTCCTGTAGTCTGTCTACTACAGACTTGAATAGGTCTTCCTCCTGTAGTCTGTCTACTACAGACTTGAATAGGTCTTCCTCCTGTAGTCTGTCTACTACATACTTGAATAGGTCTTCCTCCTGTAGTCTGTCTACTACAGACTTGAATATGTCTTCATCCTGTAGTCTGTCTACTACAGACTTGAATAGGTATTCCTCCTGTAGTCTGTCTACTACAGACTTGAATAGGTCTTCCTCCTGTAGTCTGTCTACTACAGACTTGAATAGGTCTTCCTCCTGTAGTCTGTCTACAGACTTGAATATGTCTTCCTCCTGTAGTCTGTCTACTACAGACTTGAATAGGTCTTCCTCCTGTAGTCTGTCTACTACAGACTTGAATAGGTCTTCCTCCTGTAGTCTGTCTACTACAGACTTGAATAGGTCTTCCTCCTGTAGTCTGTCTACAGACTTGAATAGGTCTTCCTCCTGTAGTCTGTATACTACAGACTTGAATAGGTCTTCCTCCTGTAGTCTGTCTACTACAGACTTGAATAGGTCTTCCTCCTGTAGTCTGTCTACAGACTTGAATAGGTCTTCCTCCTGTAGTCTGTCTACTACAGACTTGAATAGGTCTTCCTCCTGTAGTCTGTCTACTACAGACTTGAGGTCTTCCTCCTGTAGTCTGTCTACTACAGACTTGAATAGGTCTTCCTCCTGTAGTCTGTCTACATATTTCATATCTAACTGCCAAGTATTTAATTCTGCCAAGTATTAAAAGACAAAACTCAACAAAACTCCATTTCCTCATTGCTCCAGAAGTGAGACTTCTGGTCAAGCCGCGCCTGCACAGGTGGTCTGCTGCAGTCACAAACCAGGATAAGGTGTATACATGCAGCAGTATCCCGGGTTCCTTCAGAGTGCTCCAGCTAGCATGACCGAGTTCTCAAAACCGGGATAAGGGCTTATCCAGGTTTGTGAAATCAGATATGATGTTTACATGAGCAAACACAAAAACGGGATACTTCAAAACCCAGACGATAACCAGGATACTCATGTCCATTTAAACATAGTCAATATTAGCAGAAAATAGACATTCAGACAAACCGGTAGATACCAGCCATGTTATGCTAGCTCATGGGTGTAACATACTGTAGCTGCAAATTCAGTGAAGTCTGAATGAAATTGGGCTCATTAGAACCACAAGTCTCAGTTTTAGAGCCCCCATGTCTGATGTGCAGCTACAGTACGTCATCGAGCATAAGTGTTCTGCATGAAGTGAACAGATTTGATTCTTGCCTGTTTTCTTTCCTTATTTATGCACACTGTCATAACTAACCAGTTATGGAATTGGATAAATTGGGTACGACTACAAAGCTGAGACTCCTGTGAATCCAGAGAGAACAACTGCATGTGTGATGAAATGTCCTCATAGTAACACGTTTCATTGTGATGACAGCATTTTTTTTACTTGACATTAATGTACTTTATAAAATGTCTAGGATAATCACAGCCTCATAAAACTCTAGAAGCAGAATCTAGACACCTAGACCAGTGGTTCTCAAATGGGGGTCCGGAGACCGCTGAAAATGGTCAAAATAGAGCGTACATGTACACAGATATTGATTTGTTTAGGTGGGCGTTGTTTTAGGTGGCTAAATTATGTTTTAGTTCCTGGCCCCCTGTACTAGAGAGACAGAGCTCTGGAGGCTGCTGCTTCAGAGTGCTGGGTCTCAATAAACGGTGTGCTCAGCGTCCAGAACACTGTACCTATTTCAGTTAGTGTATGGAACTAGCTGATAGGACCCCACTTCAAACAAACCAAACTATCCCTTTAAGCAGCATAAAAGTAGAAACAGACGAAATCTTCATATCACACGACGTAGTATCACTGTTCACCAAAACACCCATAGATGTCACATTAAACATAGTACAGAACCGACTCAGAGCAGACAGGACATTACACAAACGTACAAACCTAACAGTGGAGGACATATCCACTCTATTGTCATTTATATCAAAGTCAACATATTTCCAGATCAAAGAGACAATCTACAGGCAAAAAGAGGGCTTTGCGATGGGGGACCCACTATCAGCCATCATGAGTGGATTCTTCATGGAAGATCTGGAAGCCAAAGCGACTACAACTGCCCCCGCCCAATGCAGATTGTCTCTCTGGAAGAGATATGTGGACGACATCCTGGAAAAAGTCAGATCAGGACACACACAGCAACTCACGGACCACCTCAACTCCATTGACACCACCGGCAACATCAAATTGACACAGGAAGAGGAAACGGACAGATCCATTGCATTCCTGTACATGAAGATTAAACACACAGAAGACGGAAGCATAAAAATAAAGATTTACAGGAAACCAACAGACACAGACCAATACCTGCTTTGGACATCAGAACACCCCACAGCACACAAGCTATCAGTAGTAAGAGAACCCTATTTGACCACACCAGCATCATCACAGATCCGGAGAACAGACAAAACACAGAAAAACACAGAAAAAACACAGAAAAAACCCAGTGTCAATATCCAGGATGGGCCATAAGGAAGGGAAAACAGGAACTCTACAACAGCAAAAACAGAGCAGAAACAAAAAAGAAAAACAGCCAAAGCAGAAAGCCTGGGCATGGTCAGCCTTCCATACACCCGCGGGGTCACAGAGCGTGTACAGAGGGCCATGAAGAAACATGGCATAAGCACAGCGGTGAAGCCGCACACCAAGCTACACCAGGTGCTGCTGCAACCCAAGGATCACATAGACCCTGAGAAGAAGTGTGATGTCATTTATGAGATCCCATCCCTATCATGCAATA
>NC_139630.1:947500-952500 GCF_964638095.1 Poromitra crassiceps
ACAGACAGACAGATAGACATAGAGAAAGACAGACAGACAGACAGACAGACAGACAGACAGACAGACAGACAGATACAGACAGACAGACAGAGAGACAGACAGACAGACAGACAGGCAGATAGACAGAGAGAAAGACAGGCAGACAGACAGAGAGAAAGACAGACAGACAGACAGAGAGAAAGACAGACAGACAGACAGACAGACAGGCAGGACAGCCAGACAGAGAGAAAGACAGACAGACAGACAGACAGAGAGAACGACAGATAGACAGACAGACAGAGAGAACGACAGATAGACAGACAGACAGAGAGACAGACAGACAGACAGACAGACAGACAGAGAGAAAGACAGATAGACAGACAGGCAGACAGACAGACAGACAGAGAGAAAGACAGATAGACAGAGACACACAGACAGACAGACAGAGAGAAAGACAGACAGACAGACAGACAGACAGACAGACAGACAGAGAGACAGACAGACAGAGGGAACATTAAGTTGTAATATTGATCTAGATGCAGTACTCATTTGTTGAAAGGATAATGAAAGAATATTTGTCCTGCCTCCATTATCTCCCATGAAAAGTCTGAATCCTCTGACAAAGACTAACTGCTGCCTTGACTAATGTAAAACATGATGGTAACAGCTCCACTATATAGCAGTTAGGGCTAGGTTGCCTTGCTGAAAGGCACCACAGTAAAAGAGGGGGATTTGAACCAGTGAGCTCCCAGCAACAAGCCCACTTATCTTCCCTTCAGGAGGCGATTGTCCTGCATAACTGTACAGTTCAGTTCAATGTAAACCACTGAGTGTCACTGTGACAGAGGAAGCAAGAGACTGTGAACATTACTGTCATAGTTGATGTTATTGATGGTTTTACCTGAGCAGGTGACCTGCAGGCTGTCAAAAGAATAGTCAGACGCTGTTACACACTCCCTCAGTGTAGATCCAGACTGAAGACAGGGAGAATTGATCCTCCAAGCAGATCTTACTCTTTTTTTTCCTTTTTTTTCTGTGTGAACAGCAGAGCCACAGTCCAGCTGTCTGCACACTGCAGCTGCTGACTTCAGGTTCCACTCATAGTCCTTCCCTGCTCTCCATACTCCCTCGTGTTTCACTTCCAGTCTACCAGCACAGCGGGTGGCTCCTCCCACCAACCTGACATCATCATCAGGCTCTGAACAGAGACAAGAGAGTCATTAGTAAAAGAAGTAAAGTCACTTTGAATTAGAACAACACTGAAGCTAAATCCAAGCTGCAGCTCCTCCCCTACCTGAGCAGGTGAGTCCAACAGCTTTGCCAGGTGAGCAGGTGTTTCTAGCTGAGCCTGAGCTTCCACAGTCCAGGAGAACAGACTCACTGCCTTCACACTGGAACTCTTTGGTCCACATTGGAGTCTCCCTGTCTCCATAGAGCGCCCCCTGGAGGACTGAAGGAGCCCCACAGCCAAGCTCCCTACAGACCACCTCTGCATCCTGCTGGTCAAAGTCAGCTTCACACACTGAGGACCACGACTGGTTAGACTTCACCTCCAGTCTGCCTGAGCACAGACTAGTACCATTCACCAGCCTCACAGACTCTGGAGAGAGAGAGAGAGAGAGAGGGAGGGGGGTCACCAAAGTATTCCAGAGCAACACCACACACACACACACACACACACACACACACACACACACACACACACACACAATGTTGTTGACATGGTTGTATTGTTTTACTCTCATGTTACAGTAACATTGTTTTATGTTAAATAATGGGAGGCTACTTTTTGTACAACCCTGTGCAATGTGCTTTATACTCACTATGATCATGTGATACATCCAATAACACATCTTTGTGTTGAATTAGAGGGAGGGAGAGAGAGAGTGAGAGAGAGGGAGCGAGAGAGAGGGAGAGATAGAGAGGGAGCGAGAGAGGGATAGAGAGTGAGAGAGAGTGAGTGAATGAGAGAGTGTGAGAGAGGCAGAGAGAAAGAGGGAGTGAGGGAGTGAGAGTGAGAGAGAGTTTGAGTTTTAACACCTTAAGTGCCATAGCCGAAATAATTCGTCTTACATAATCCAGCGCTTGAGTGCCAGAGCCGAAATAACTCGTCTTACATGTTTTTTTGACGGTGGGACATCAATCAACCCCTTTTACATCTTCGAGATAACTATTTGGAGCAAGAGCATGTGTGTAATCTATTTTACCGACCACTAAGTGGCGACAGAGACCGAGAGAAGTCACAGCCACGGGACCCAAAAGCCACAAAAGCAGCCGCCTCCCGCGGAAATGGCTTGGCGATTTTACAGTCAGAAGCCCGGACACACACACACACAGAACGGACAGAGATCCCTTCCCCCCAGAGCCGCGCAGCAACGCGCGAACACACACACACACACACACACACACACACACACACACACACACACACACACACACACACACACACACACACACCGCGGGAGAAAGCCATTCAAGGAAATGGCGACGCCATTTTACAGTAATCCATTTCAGACTCGTCTTGCCCGACAGGCAGACAGGCAGGCAGGCAGCAGCAACGCGCTTCTGACACGCCCGCTGTTAGAGCCAGGAGGAAGGAGGAGAAGACACACGGAGGGAGGAGTTTGAATGAGAGGGGTGTTTCCTGTTGTTATGGAGGAAATTACTGTTCAAAACTATTGTTTAGAATGTCTGACGGTCTTACTGATGCCAAAAATGAATGGTTAAAGTGACTGTTTCACAAAAAGCCATTTATCTCTGAATAAATTTCCAGACGCTGAAACCATGCTGTACTCAACGGCTAATATCTACATAACTACTAACTCTGCAAACTAACTCTTTTAGACAGAGAAAGCACACATTCTATTAGTTATTTTTAGATGATTGGTGTTCATGAATTCTTAACAGAAAATAATCCTCGGCTCTTCTAAAATGAGCCAGAATCGTCAAAAACACCCCTGGCACAACTTACCTACAGGAATGAAAACATGGCTGGCATTCAATGTGTTAACAAGCCTTTATTACAACCCTCTACCTACAACATGTACATCTTCAAATCATCACATCATGGCAGAGGACAACCAAGTTTCACAAAACAAGAAATCTAAACCAAAGCAACTCCAACAAATAGTCAACAAAGGAACATCAATCAAAAGAAAACAGATCAGTCGTACACATTGTCAAGCCCTCCTCATCCCAGCTCGCCTCCCTCCAGCCTGCACACAGCTTCCCCCAGACACCAGCTGCTCTGAAACACTCCCATGTCCTGCATCCTTTTGTACTTCTCAAAGTCTATGGTTACTCTCACCCTAACCAGAGCCTTCAACAAGACTACAAGACCTACTTAGACATCTGCATCTATTTCCTCTTCCTGCTAAGACACACAGCCATCTTTGCTGCCCCAGCAAGACATTTACTATATAGCCCATCCTCTGTTTGCTCTTGCTACACTGGAAACTGAACATCAAGACAGAAAGAGTCAAAACGACCACAAGACAAGTCAACAAAGAAGTCAAGTCAACATGTTGAAGAGAGGCCTGAGCCTCACACACAGAGAGAGAGAGAGTGAGAGAGAGAAAGAGAGAGAGAGAGAGAGAGAGAGAGAGAGTGAGAGAAAGGGAGAGAGAGATGGAGAGAAAGGGATGGAGAGAAGGAGAGAGTGAGGGAGAGAAAGGGAGGGAGAGGGAGTGAGTGAGAGAGAGAGAGAGAGAGGGAGAGAAAGAGAGAGAGAGAGGGAGAGAGAGAGAGAGAGAGAGAGAGATGGAGAGAAGGAGAGAGAGAGAGAGTGAGGGAGAGAAAGGGAGGGAGAGGGAGTGAGTGAGAGAGAGTGAGAGAAAGAGAGAGAGAGGGAGAGAGAGAGGGAGAGAGGGAGAGAGAGAGAGAGAGGGAGAGAGTGAGAGTGTGTGTGTGTGTGTGTGTGTGTGTGTGTGTGTGTGTGTGTGTGTGTGTGTGTGTGTGTGTGTGTGTGTGTGTGTGAGAGAGAGAGAGAGAGAGAGAGAGCAATTTCAACAAGTTACAAAAACATTACACATCACTGTGTGAGAGTCATGGGAGCTGAGTATGCAGCAACCCAGAGTACACACACACACACACACACACACACACACACACACACACACACACACACGTGTTATTGATGGTTTTACCTGAGCAGTTGATCTGCAGGCTGTCAGATGAAGAGTCAGACGGTGTCTCTAAACACTCCCTCAGTGTAGATCCAGAGTGAAGACAGGAAGATCTGAACTTCAATACAGATCTTAATGAGGAAGCCTCTCTGCTTTCTGTGGAAACAGCAGAGCCACAGTCCAGCTCTCTGCACACTACAGCTGCTGACGTCAGGTTCCACTCAGACCACCTGTCAGCCACTGGTCTCCAGACTCCATGTTGTTTCACCTCCAGTTCACCAGCACAGCGTCTGGCTCCTCCCACCAACCTGACAGGCTCTGAACAGAGACAAGAGAGTCATTCGTAAAATAAGTAAAGTCACTTTGAATTAGGGCTGCAACAGATCACAAAACTCACAGTTCAGATTGTATCACGCTATTGAGTCACAGATCAGATCAGTTTTCAGTTTAGCAAAAATAATAATTAAAAATGTGATACTTTGGCTCTTTTATCTTTGTTGAAAATACATTCAGATATAAAAACAGTGCATGCATGTGGTCAGCATGGTGGTACACAAATAAAACAAGAATATGACATTAAATAAACATTATAATTACTTAAAAAACAGAGTTGGAAGAAATAAACTCCATTAGAGTGTTTTTATGGGTCAAAACTGAAGCCACTTTTTCAAAACTCTTCATACAGTCTGCATTACCAACATGCATCTTCATCATCTCACCTCCAAAACTCACTGAAACCACCAACACACTTCATACATGTCTCACAATAAGCTCATTCAACCATAAACATTGTTCTCACTAAGAAAGCACACACACACACACACACACACGCACACACACACACACACACACACACACACACACACACACACACACACACACACACACACCTCCTAC
>NC_139630.1:957500-962500 GCF_964638095.1 Poromitra crassiceps
AAATACAAAAAAGAGCAATTAAATTTTGGACACACCTAAAACAAAGTGACCCCCTCTCGTACCATTACCAAGCCCTGCAATGCCAAGAGCTGAGCAATAGGAGCACCCTTACCCAACTGATCCTGAGGCTGAGTCCACAAACCTGCTCTCTTAACACAGCCCAGGAACAGAACACATCACCAATCAGACTCAATCAAATTACAAAACAGTTCAAACTGAACTACCTCACCTATTGGCAAACACAAACAAAAGCACAGAGCAAAATGCAGTGCTATCTGGCTCTAAATCGACAGTACACCATAGCAGATTATTTGAGCATGGTGACTGATCAACAACTCAAAAGAACCTTGACAAAGTACAGACTGAGTGAGCACAGCCTTGCTATTGAAAAGGGGAGACACAGGAAAACCTGGCTCCCTGCAGAGCAAAGGCTTTGCAGTCATTGCACCCTCAGTGAACCTGAGACAGAGCTACACTTTCTCACCAAATGTGAAAAATATAAACATGTTAGAGAAGCACATTTTAAAAGATTTGAATTAATAACAAAAGGTTTCCTTAACCTATTAGACACAGAAAAACTACCAGTCCTACTAGGGGAGGACTCAAAGAGCTGTGCGTTAGCAGCAGTCTATGTTGCTGCCTGCCATAAACTGAGGGACAGTGAGTGACAGTCACCTGACACACGTTGCTGTTAGAGCATATCTGACAACAGACCATCTTTAATGTTCTTTGTTCCTTGTTGTTGCTACATCTGACAACACATCACCTGTTTGTCTTGTAGTTTGTTTCTTTGTTATCCTTTGTTCTTTTGATTGCCTCTCTATGGCCTATATGACAACACATCATTAATTTGTCTGGTAGTTTGCTACTCAAAGGATGTTGCTGCTATATCTGACAACAGATCTTTTTTTTTTTTTTTTTTTTTTTTTTTTTCGTGTAGTTTCTTTGCTATTCAAAGAATGTTATTTGATGTTGCTACTATATCTGACAACAGATCATTCATTAGTCTTGTAGTATGTTAGTATATAGTATATAGTAAGTTTTCTAATTAATGTTTAGCTGTTCATATCTAATCGCTTGCTTTGGCAATATGTACAGTGTACGTCATGCTAATAAAGCCATTTGAATTGAATTGAATTGAGAGAGAGAGAGAGAGTGAGTAAGAGAGGGAGTGAGAGAGAGAGAGTGGGAGTGAGTGAGTGTGTGAGAGAGAGGGAGTGAGAGAGAGAGAGAGAGAGAGAGTGAGTGAGTGAGTAAGAGAGGGAGTGAGAGAGAGAGAGTGGGAGTGAGTGAGTGTGAGAGAGAGGGAGAGAGAGAGTGAGAGAGAGGAGTGAGTGAGTGTGTGAGAGAGGAGTGAGTGAGTGTGTGAGAGAGAGGGAGTGAGAGAGAGAGAGAGTGAGTGAGTAAGAGAGGGAGTGAGAGAGAGAGAGTGGGAGTGAGTGAGTGTGTGAGAGAGAGGGAGTGAGAGAGAGAGAGAGAGAGTGAGTGAGTGAGAGAGAGAGAGGGAGTGAGTAAGAGAGGGAGTGAGAGAGAGAGAGAGAGAGAGAGTGAGTGAGTGAGTGAGTGAGAGAGAGAGAGAGGGAGTGAGTAAGAGAGGGAGTGAGAGAGAGAGAGTGGGAGTGAGTGAGTGTGTGAGAGAGAGGGAGTGAGAGAGAGAGAGAGAGAGTGAGTGTGAGAGAGAGAGAGGGAGTGAGTAAGAGAGGGAGTGAGAGAGAGAGAGTGGAAGGGAGTGAGTGTGAGAGAGAGGGAGAGAGAGGAGTGAGTGAGTGTGTGAGAGAGAGGGATAGTGAGGGAGAGAAAGGGACAGAGAGAGAGTGTGTGTGTGTGTGTGTGTGTGTGTGTGTGTGTGTGTGTGTGTGAGAGAGAGAGAGAGAGACAGAGAGAGAGAGGGAAGGAGTGAGTGTGAGAGAGAGAGAGAGAGAGAGAGAGAGAGAGAGAGCAATTTTAACAAGTTACAAAAACATTATACATCACTGTGTGGTGAAGAGTTATGGTAGCTGTGATGCAGCAACCTAGAGTGCACACACACACACACACACACACGTGCCATTGATGGTTTTACCTGAGCAGTTGATCTGCAGGCTGACAGATGAAGAGTCAGACCATGTTAGTAAACACTCCTTCAGTGTAGATCCAGACTGAAGACAGTCAGTCCTGAACATCAATACAGATCTTACAGAGGAAGCCTTTCTCCTTTCTGTGTAAACAGCAGAGCCACAGTCCAGCTCTCTGCACACTACAGCTGCTGACTTCAGGGTCCAGTCAGACCTGTCAGTCACTGGTCTCCAGACTCCATGGTGTTTCACCTCCAGTTCACCAGCACAGCTGCTGGCTCCTCCCACCAACCTGACAGGCTCTGAACAGAGACAAGAGAGTCATTAGCAAAAGAAGTAAAGTCACTTTGAATTAGGGCTGCAACAGATCACAAAACTCACAGTTCAGATTGTATCACGCTATTGAGTCACAGATCAGATCAGTTTTCAGTTCAGCAAAAATAATAATTAAAATGTGATACTTTGGCTCTTTTATCTTTGTTGAAAATACATTCAGATATAAAAACAGTGCATGCATGTGGTCAGCATGGTGGTACACAAATAAAATGAAATTAAATAAACATTATAATTACTCAAAAAACAGAGTTGGAAGAAATAAACTCCATTAGAGTGTTTTTATGGGTCAAAACTGAAGCCACTTTTTCTAAACTCTTCATACAGTCTGCATTACCAACATGCATCTTCATCATCTCACCTCCAAAACTCACTCAAACCACCAACACACTTTATACATGTCTCACAATAAGCTCATTCAACCACAAACATTGTTCTCACTAAGAAAGCACACACACACACACACACACACACACACACACGCACACACCTACACACACACACACACACGCACACGCACACGCGCACACACACACACACACACACACACACACACACACACACACACACACACACACACACACACACAGCTCCTCTCCTACCTGAGCAGGTGAGTCCAACAGCTTTGCCAGGTGAGCAGGTGTTTCTAGCTGAGCCTGAGCTTCCACAGTCCAGGAGAACAGACTCATTGCCTTCACACTGGAACTCTTTGGTCCACATTGGAGTCTCTCCGTCTCCATAGAGCGCCCCCTGGAGGACTGAAGGAGCCCCACAGCCAAGCTCCCTACAAACCACCTCTGCATCCTGCTGGTCGAAGTCAGCTTCACACACTGAGGACCACGTCTGGTTAGACTTCACCTCCAGTCTGCCTGAGCACAGACTAGTACCATTCACCAGCCTCACAGACTCTGGAGAGAGAGAGAGAGAGAAAGAGAGAGACAGAGAGACAGACAGACAGACAGAGAGAATGAGAGAGAGAGAGAGAGGTGACAGAAAGACAGAGAGAGACACAGAAGGCTGTCAGTCATCTGTCATGTCGTGCATCAGTCAGGTGGGTGCTACCCCCGCCACCTCTCCCCCCCCATCACCCCTCCCCCTCTCCGCCCCCCCACCACCTCCCCTCCCCCGCTCCTCCCCCATACCCCTCAGCATCCCCCCCCCCCCCCCCCCCCCCCATTCCCACCTAACCACCAACCCCCCCCACCCCCCACAGATCCAGACCGCCCCCTCACCATCACTGAGGATGAAGTGTGCCGGTCGTTCCTGCGTATCAACCCACGCAAGGCGGCCGGCCCGGACGGCATCCCCGGGCAGGTGCTCAAGGCCTGCGCCCACCACCTGGCAGGCGTATTCACAAACATTTTCAACCAGTCTCTCTCCCTCTGACAAGTTCCCTCCTGCTTCAAAGCAGCGACAATCATCCCCATTCCCAAGCAGCAAAAAGTGACCAGCCTCAACGACTGGCACCCAATAGCCCTCACGCCAATAGCCAGCAAGTGCTTTGAGAAGCTGGTCATATCAAAGATCCGCCCCACAGTCCCCCCGGACCACGACCCGCTACAATTTGCATACCGCCCCAACAGGAGCACAGCGGATGCAGTAGCACACATGCTCCACACCGCCCTGTCCCACCTGGAGGGGAAGGACACCTATGTAAGAATGCTGTTCGTGGACTACAGCTCAGCATTCAACACCATAGTACCCTCCAGGCTGGTACGCAAGCTCAAGGATCTGGGACTAAACACAGCAATGTGCGACTGGATCCTGGATTTCCTGACAGACCGCCGCCAGGTGGTGAGGGTGGGCAACCTCACCTCCTCACCACTGACCATCAGCATAGGAGCGCCCCAGGGGTGCGTCTCCAGCCCCTTCTGGTACGACCTCTACACCCACGACTGCGTGGCGACTCAAACTTCGAACACCATCGTGAAGTTTGCAGACGACACAGCGGTCGTGGGGCTGATCTCGGGGGGCGACGAGACGGCCTACAGAGAGGAGGTGGGGGCCCTGGAACAATGGTGCCAGGACAACCACCTCTCTCTGAACGTCTCCAAGACCAAGGAGAGGAAGGAGAGAAGGGTGGACAGCTTCAAGTACCTGGGAGTCAACATCCACCAGGACCTGACTTGGGCCGGCCACACCGCCACTGTTGTCAAAAAGGCCCAACAGCGAATACATGGACTCAGGCGCCTGAAGAAATTTGGGCTAAGGCCAGAAATCCTTACGGACTTCTACAGAGGCACCATTGAAAGCCTGCTGACTGGCTGCTTCACCACCTGGTACGGGAACTGTACCACCATGGACCGCAGGGCGCTACGGAGAGTGAGACGCGCGGCCCAGCACGTAACAGGATGTGAGTTGCCAGATCTGCATGAACTGTATAAACAGCGGTGCCTCAGGAGGTCCCTGAAGATCATCAAAGACACAAACCATCCCCACAACAGCCTGTTCTCCCTGCTACCCTCAGGGAGAAGATACAGGGTTCCAAAAGCACGCACAAATCGCTTGAGGAACAGTTTCTTCCCGCAGGCCACGAGACTCCTTAACATACACAAATAGTGTAGTAGCCGCACTGTAGCGTACTGTAGCTGCTACCATTACGTATGTCTAATG
>NC_139630.1:967500-1027500 GCF_964638095.1 Poromitra crassiceps
ATTAGCTAAATATACAACCTGACCAAGAAACTACACAGTAAAGCAGGAAAACAACAAAGTAAATATGTCAAAAAGCAACACAGCAAACAGTCATGAGAATAACCTTCATGATCCTGTCCCACATAACCTACTGTTTAACAAGCTGGGGACATGCCAGCCCATCCACATTACAACCCACAGCATCACTCTACAAACAAACAATAAAGACATTAGACAGGAAGCCGGTTAGATACCACCACTGCAATATCTTAAGGAAACATAACCTCTTGAGCTGGGATAACATCATCACCTTCGCAAATCTCTGTCTAGTCTTCAAAATCTTACACAAGCTATAGCACCTCCTCCACTCAGCACCTTCATCACACCACTGTCACAGTCAAGCTGAACTGCACACTCTCTTTCAGACGTAGCACTTTCAGCCAGTCAACTTTCTCAGTTAAGGCATCTCATGACTGGAATTCATTACCACAATACATCCGTAACTGCTCCTCCTACAGGTCATTATCCACCCAGTTGAAAACTTGGCTCATTAGCAATCGATTATGTAGCCACTAATTCCGATGTGTGTGTGTGTGTGTGTGTGTGTGTGTGTGTGTGTGTGTGTGTGTGTGTGACATGTATGCAATATTTCAGATGATTGTATTTATTCTGTGTATGTGACATGTGTACCTTTGTATTTCTTGTATGTGTGATCCAGCGACTACAAATGAAAACTACCCTCTTTGGTTAATTCTGGCATGTTTTTTTTATATGCATTGTCCCTGTCAAATAAACGAATAAAATAAAGAAATAAAAAATAAACGTGGACGCACCCCAAATACAACATTGTCCCTTTTAAATCTATATTTAAACAGGAGGAGTCTCAATGAGAGCAATGCTCTGATCTTTGTTCACCTTCACCTTCACACACACACACATTCACACCTGGAAGCTGACCAGTACAACCACAGTCTGATCTGCTGACACTGAGCAGCTCCACTGGAGCCGGGGTTCAGTGTCTTGCTCAAGGACACTTCAACAAGCTGCTGCGGGTTGAACCCTGAACCTTCCGATTCCAGGACGACAGCTCTACACACACACACACACACACACACACACACACACACACACACACACACACACACACACACACACACACACACACACACACACACAGTCTCCCTCTCTCTCTCTTTCTCTCTCTAACAGTGCAGTCATATCATTTTAACCTCCACAGATGTTCCATAGACGCCTGGTTCTCCAGATATCAGAACCTCAGAGCCTTTCAAACATCATGATGAGATCAGAGTCCATACCTGAGCAGCACATTAACATGAACACCATCATTCTGGGATCCATGTTGTCAGCTTGTCCTCGTCTCAACTCGCTGTCTCTGAAGAAGCCTGTCTGTCTGTCAGTGTGTCGTCTTCAAATGGCGTGTCCTGGTGTGCTGGGTATCTATATTTATGTGCTGTTTACGCCCCATCTCTTATCTCCTCATCAGCTTCATATGTGTTTTTCTCTGATAGGCCTACCTGTGATGACAGGAAGCTGCTAGCAGAAACCGCAGTGACTTCCTGTAGCTTCACGATGTCTCCAACACAACATCACAACACAAGTCCCCTGTGTATCATTCCGTTTGATTTAGAGAAGCACAGCTCCAGTTAGTTATGTGCAGTGTTGGGCAAGTTACTGAAAATGAGTAATTAGTTGCAGTTACTAGTCAGTTAAAAAATTAATTTAATTACTTTACAAATGACTGCATAATAAACCATTAATAGTCATTGTACCTGCATGGGATATGAACATTCACTTATTGGGGAGGCTTATAGCCTATAGGTCTGGTTGCAGCTGCAGAGCATTATTGCCGGAAAGGAAGGCGGTATCTCTCCCTCTGAAGTGATCCATTATTTTCACATCCTAAAGTAACTAGTAACTAGCCCATTTAAATTTCACTCATTGTAAATGAGTTACTAAATTTGACAAAGTAGTGAGATTACCAGTTACTGCAAAAAGTAGTTTAACAACACTGGTTGTGTGATTTGATCTCTCAATCCATTATTGGCTCTTGGATGTCACAGAATCTGATGATGAAGTACTCGGATCTCAGCTCTCTACTGTGTCTTTGAGACCAGCAGGTGGTGCTGTTTCCTCATTTCTCAGCACCTGAGTCCACTGAGGGTCTCTTGTAGCCAGCGGCATTCAACAGCTCAAGAGAAGAGAGGAGAGAGGAGAGAACAGAACATAGGAGAAGCAAAATCCCATTTCATCACATTTGTTGTCTTTAATTAAACATAAATATTAATATTATTAATCATAATCGACTTGTCAAAAAACTATAATTCTCTTTTCATTCAAATAAAATATTCACGTGCTGAAAGGACAAACGATACAACAATATATTCAGCGCTGATGTGTCTATGGCCATGAAGCTGTTTTCTCATAAGTCTCAACAGCTGACTCCACTGAGCATCATTTTCAGCAGGTCAATAGAACAGAACAGTATAGGTCTCAACAGATGCTGTGCAGAGCTGTTTTGATGAAGTTCATATTTTTAACTTTCAGAGTCTGGCTCACCACAATGTAAAAACATACAAAAACAACCCTGTCAGTAAAACCCATCCATGACCCTAACCTTACAGTACTTTATCAAAGCAGTTATTTTAATGCATATGTTTATGGGAAATTAATGACAACACAGGGTTGAAATTGATGGGTTTGGTTTTTGTGTGTGTAGGCTTTTCCCCCTGCTTGTTCTTTTTTAAATTATTTTTCTTGTTCTTATTTTATTCTTAGCATTTTTATTCTCGTCTTTTATAACCAGTTTCTATAGCACTTTGGTCTGAACTTATTCTTAATAGAACATGGGTAGAACTTGGAAATAAATGGAGGTTACTGTCAAGGTTTACGTGGGATTATGAGAGGGATATTTATTGTCAGCAGGAGCATGAATACTAATCTTACCTGTGTGGTTTTGTAGAGATTGCCACTGCTGTTTGGTTTTGTTAGTTTTGTTTATATCTTACATTGTATGTCAATTCCAGCCCTGCACCCCTCACTATACTTCCCCCAAGATGTGATTTCACAAATGTTTGTAGCTGGGTGCTAAATGCTAATACCTGGAAGTTTGACTTGTTCTCTTTAGTCTCACAGTAGTGCTGCGGCCTTGGTCGGGGCGTGGCCGGCCAGTCAGTGGGGGGTTTGGTGCTGGTAGAGCTGCTCACCTGTGCTCCACACACCCTTTGCCTACGTTTGTGTATGGTAATTGTGCACGTTATTCTTTGGATTTTGTTCCCTTAATGATTATTTTCTCACTTTGCTGTGTGTGTGTGTGTGTGTGTGTGTGTGTGTGTGTGTGTGTGTGTGTGTGTGTGTGTGTGTGTGTGTGTGTGTGTGTGCGTGCGTGCGTGCGTGCGTGCGTGCGTGTGTGTGTGTGTGTGTGTGTGCGTGCGTGTGTGTGTGTGTGTGCACACAGGAGATTGGCGAGGGCTCTACTCCAGCACATTAGCCCCTCCCTGCCAGCAGCCACGGCCTGGCCTACAGTAGTTCAGCTAGCCTAGTGTGGTAACTTCTATTGCAGAAGTTTTTTTTTATATAGGTAAAAAAATATATAATAAAGCTTGATGCTTTTAATGTGTGATTCAACTAGTAAATAAACATTGTAATCTTGGGGGAATTCCTTGTCTCTGCCCCACCCGTGTCTTAAGAATCTTGAGCTGTGTTGTTGGTTTGAGGATTTAAAGGGCAGTTCACCCTAAATTAAAAGGCATAACCCGGGCCGTGCCGCTTCGCCCTCATTACACATGCAAGGCACCAACCAGCTCATGAGGAGCATTTAGGGCTTCAGTCCTCTTGCTCAAGGACACTTTGACACGCTGCTGGGAGGAGCCAGCCTGGCAGGAAACCTTTCCGATACACAGACGACAGCTACCCACACTCTCTCTCTCTCTCTCTCTCTCTCTCTCTCTCTCTCTCTCTCTCTCTCTCTTTCTCTCTCTCTCTCTCTCTCTCTCTCTCTCTCTCTCTCTCTCTCTGTGTAGTTGACCCAGTTCATATCATTTTAACTTTGACAGATGTTCCATAGCAGCCTGGTTCTCCAGATATCAGAACCTCAGAGGCTTTCACACATCATGATGAGATCAGAGTCCATACATGAGCACAGCAACATGAACAGCATCAGTCTGGGATCCATATCGTCAGCTTGTCCTCATCTCAACTCACCTTAAAATGGCGTGTCCTGGTGTGCTGGGTATCTATATTTATCTGCGGTTTATGCCACATCTCTTATCTCCTCATCAGCTTATGTGTTTTTCTCTGAAAGGCCTGCCTGTGATGACAGGAAGCTGCTGGCAGAAGCCGCAGTGACTTCCTGTAGCTTCACGATGTCTCCAACACAACATCACAACACAAGTCCACTGTCTATCATTCAGTTTGATTTAGAAGCACAGCTCAAGTTAGTTATGTGCAGTGTTGGGCAAGTTACTGAAAATGAGTAATTAGTTACAATTAGTCTCAAACGGTAATTTAAGATAATTTAGGTAATTACTTTACAGATTACTCCATAATAAATCATTAATAGTAGTACCTGCATGGGATACTTGAACATTAACTTATTGGGGAGGCTTATAGCCTATAGGTCTGGCTGCAGCTGCAGAGCATTATTGCCGGACAGGGAGGCTGTCTCTCCCTCTGAAGTTATCCATTAGTTTCACATCCTAAAGTAACTAGTAACTAGCCCATTTAAATTTCAGTCATTGTAAATGAGTTACTAAATTTGATAAAGTAGTTAGATTACTAGTTACTGCAAAAAGTAGTTTAACAACACTGGTTGTGTGATTTGATCTCAATCCATTATTGGTTCTTGGATGTCACAGATGCTACAGGTGAAGTACTCGGATCTCAGCTCTCTACTGTGTCTCTGAGACCAGCAGGTGGTGCTGTTTCATCATTTCTCAGCACCTGAGTCCACTGAGGTTCACTTTCAGTGAGCAGCATTCAACAGCTCAAGAGAAGAGAGAAGAGGAGAGAGAAGAGAGGAGAGAAGAGAACATAGGAGAAGCAAAATCCCATTTCATCACATTTGTTGTTTTTAATTCAATAAAAATATTAAAATTATGAATCATAATCGACTTGTCAAAACAACTATATAATTCTCTTTTCATTCAAATAAAATCTTCACATGCTGAAAGGGCAAAAGATACAACAATATATTCAGCTCTGATGTGTCTCTATGGCCAGCAGATGGAGCTGTTTTCTCATAAGTCTCAACAGCTGACTCCACTGAGCATGGTTTTCAGCAGGTCAATAGAACAGAAGATTAGGGGCCCTATCTTCATACGGCGCTGTCGTTTGCGCTGCCGTTCTTAGCATTTTTATTCTCATCTTTTTTAACCAGTTTCTGTAGCACTTAGATCTGAACTAGTTCTTAACACTAGTATGGGTGCGTTCGTAAATAGCACTCTGATGTTGTTGGAATACAGCGTTGGGTTATTCAGAGCGCGGCACTCTGGGAGTGGCAGAGAGTATACTCTGAACACTCTGTCTGTGTGGCCGGAGCAGCAGAGCACCAGGAGCAGCAAATGAACAGCCAACATGGCGGCGGGAGTCATAGCGAAATGCCATTCGATAGCAAAGTCTTTCTGTTATTTATTTCAGAACTGAGTTGACATTCTACAGTTGACATCTTTGGCTCTAGGTGCTCATTGCAGTGTTGTTGTCATGACAACACTCAAAGCTAGAGGTCAGCACTGAGTCAGAAATGAGACACAGAGCCTTTAAAGTGAGTGAGTTTCTGTGCTGTCCTCAGACGTCAGGAGGACATCTTGTGGTTTCACAGCCTGCAGGTCAGGATGAACACTCAGCCAAAGATACACAGCTAAACTGAGTTCAGAGAGGAACATGTGGAGTGTCTGAAGATACACTGAGGTCAAACAATGTCAACCAACCAGCACAGCAGAGCGACCCAGTCACCAGAATAAAACATTGGCATACAACATGTCTGCAAACCAGGGATATTATGTATAATCTCAAAGTCAATTTGAAACAAAACAACAACGCTTTCTCACAACTTGTCAAACACGAACGCTCGGTCAGGAACCCTTGTCGTTATTTTCTGAAGAGGGCAAGGGGGCGGGCACGGTGATGGTCGTCACGTGACCTTGAATTCTTGGAAGCCAGGCGTTGAAGCGATGCGGGGGCGGTCCCTTACGTGAAATGAGCCAACCAAGTGGCTACCAGTGCCTAACCCTAGCATCCCTACACTGGCTCCCAGTCCCATTTAGGATCAACTTTAAAATCCTCCTCCTGGCCTTTAAGGCTTTATCAGGTGCAGCACCCCCCTACATTACAGAGCTGCTAACCCCCCACTCAGCACCCAGGTCTCTAAGATCCTCCTCCCAGGCTCGGCTGGTCCCCCCCCGCACCAGACTCAAAACGAGGGGCGATCGCTCTTTCTCGGCTGTGGCCCCCAAGCTGTGGAACCAGCTACCCCAGGAGATTAGATCTGCTCCCTCGCTGGAAACATTTAAGTCTAGATTAAAAACTCACTTTTATTCCCTAGCCTTCAATAAACCCTGACTCTCCCACCCCCTAACTCACACACTCCCTTGTAATTTATCCTGCCCCTTCCCCACTGTTCTGTCCCCTCGGTCCTATGTGCTGTATTGTGTTTGTGTTGTACTGTCCTCTGTCCCGCATTGTCCTCTGTGTTGCATTATCCTGTATTTTTATGCCTTTGACTGTACAGCACTTTGGTTGGCTCTTGAGTTTTTAAATGTGCTTTATAAATAAATGACTTGACTTGACTTGACTAACCCTAAGCAACCACCAGGGGGACCATTGGCTATCCCAAACCAGACAAGGTTAAAAGTGTTGGAAACAAAACGGCAGTTAGTTTGAAAACCTCACTGCATTTCCAACGTTAAACACAAATAAAACAACTTTAACAACTGTTCTTATGTTTAGCCGAGTAAAACGACTTGGTTAAGGTTAGGAGTATGGTTTAGATTATTTGCTTAAATAACAAAAACATATACTTACACAACTTAAATGTAGACTGGCTGGGAACTGAACATGCACGGCTCTTCTGTGTGAAAGACAAGCGTTTACGCCCTGCAGCCACCCCGACCACAACAGCCATACTGACTCTACATGTATAACGTTGATATACACATCATCTAGAAACGTGATATGCAAGGTATTTTTTGTTCAGGCACGTTGATATTTTATGTATCCATGGATTGCTGAAACGTACAATGGCAACGTTTTATTCTGGTAACCTGCAGGCATAGCTGAGAAAGAGAGAGAACACTCCATGTGATCAGGATGTTGAAGGAGGTAAAAAAAATCTAATTGACAATACATTTGATTGATTGAATTGGAATGATTTGAATTATTATTATTATGATTTATTATTATTATTATTATTATTATTATTATTATTATTATTATTATTATTATTACCTTTATTATTATTATATAATGAATACTAATGAGTGAAACAAATTGCAGCTGAGATAAGACATTTAATAAAATACTGAAATCTCACCTAAATACCAAAAATAAGTGACAACTACAAACCAGACATCAACTTAACTCATTGAGTGCCAATGACGTTGATCAGCGTCAAATCAAATAGGCCTAACGTAGAGTGCCAATGACGTCGAACGACGTCAAATGCGTTTTTTGACGGTGGGACGTGGATCAAAGCCTCATGCATCTCCTGTAAAAATATTGGAGCTATTGAAGGTGTATAACCTATTTTACGGACCCATTAGGTGGCGACAGTGCTCTGCAGATTAGAGAAAGTTGAGGAAAAACAGCAGAAAAAACCGTGATGAAAGAGAAACCGATGCATGAGCCAGAGCGGCACAGATTGCTCTGGCTGGAGCTAACGTTAGCTGCGAACAGCAGCCAATCCGCTCCCACAACTGAGCCCCTCTGTCTCTGCTGCATAGTTTCTCCACACGATTAGCCGCCAGAAAAGAAAACCAAAGCCAAACCATTCTCATGAGAAGACACAGTAAAGAAGGTTACAAAATCATCAGCAGAGAGGGAGGGGGGGGGGGGAGGGAGGGTTGAGGAGCGTGGAGAAGGTGGAGAACAGTTTACTGGGGTTGGATGCAGAGGACTGGATGTCAGAGATGAAGAAGGAGGTTTTTGCTTTGGAGATAGCAGAGGTGAAGTTGGAGTGGATAAGGTGGTAGGAAGAGAGATCTTCAGGGAGATGTGATTTTCTCCATTTTCTCTCAGCTGCCCGAAGCTCAGTTCGATAAGTTCGCAGTGATTCCTTTCAGAATCAGGTACATGGCAAATGTGCCTAAAGTTTTTTTTGTTTGTTTTTTTACCTACGTTTACCCAATTTCCTCACAAGGATGATTAAAGTTTATGTTGTCTCACCTGGCTTTACTTCACATGTAATCTCTCGAGACAGACTTGTTAGGGATTTTGTTTTGTTTTGTTTAACCGATGGGTTCCCAGATTGCTTCATGACTGACCAAGAGTACTAAATAACCAGCTAGCGGACTCTTTACATTGTCCTAGGTTTGTTGAGTTCCTGCAGGAAAAACTACCGGCGGACCAGGCCAGCGGGATGTGGATGGTGTTCAAACGAATCGTAGAGACATTTTTGGAAGTCGAGCAATACGCAAACGACATCAGATATGTCAACTACTGCATCAAAGTCTGTTTCTCACACTGATTTACTTTGCAAATGATTATAGAGCTCGCAGAGTTACGACGCGCCGTGTTGCATGTTGTGACAGGAGGAGCGCCACGTTTGTTGAATACGAAGCGGAGACAGTGGACTTCTCGGTATCCTCTATGCTGAGAACAATGCGTGACGTCAACTCTGCAAGCTCTATACATCAGCGCAGTGATGCTTGTGAATTTCTTTCCAAAGCCTTTGCCTTTCTATCTTTTTTTTTTCTTTTTTTTTTTTTTCTTTTTTTTATTAATATAAGCTAGTTTTGATTTGTTTAACTCATAGAGTGCCAGCCACTTTTGGAGAACGGACGCTCCCAGTGCCAGAGTTTCAGAGCGTTTTCAGTGATTTCTCGAGGCCCACAGAATATTGTGTGATATTACTATGTAAACACCGAACACGCACAAAGAACGATGAGACTCTCTTCTATCATCTGCAAAAAAAAGTTTATTGATACCATTTTCCGTTCTTTAGTTATGAGCCGGAGAAGATAGGTTGTTTTGAGCAAAAAGACACGTTTCAAATTAGAAGCTGTGTTATTCCGCCTTTTGTGAAACGAAGCATTTCAAGCACATTCACTGACTCTGAAGGTAATATTTTCTGATGTAGTGACGTGGTGTAGTTGTGTGATGCCCTGCGTGCCCCACCCCCCTCTCCCCCCCTCAGCTGCAAACTCCTCCCCACACTAACACACAGCCTAACACGCACCCAGTCTATTTTCGGAGCGTTCCGTTTTTGTGCGCCGGCTCCCAGCGCGACACGGAAATGCCAAACCGGACTGCAGGGAAAGGTTTGGCCCTTCGGCGTCGGGTGCTGCCTTTCTGGCGGCTAATCGTGTGGAGAAACTATACAGACAGACAGACAGAGGCAGAGTTGTGGGCTCAGTTGTGGGCGCGGATTGACTGCTGTTCGCAGCCAACGTCAGCTGCAGACAGAGCCATCTATATGGCTCTGGCTGCAGCATGAGCGGTTTCTCTTTCATCACGGGGCTTTTTCCTGCTGTTTTCCGGACCTTTCTCTAATCTGGAGAGAACTGTCGCCACCTAATGAGTCCGTAAAATAGGTTATACACATTCAATAGCTCCCATATTTTTATAGGAGATGCCTGAGGCTTTGATCCACGTCCCACCGTCAAAAAACGCAATTGACGTCAATCGTCGTCCTTGGCACTCTACGTCACTAATCGAATTGACGACGATTGTCGTCATTGGCACTCAATGAGTAAAAAAAAAAAAAAAATTTGGACTACGTTTGGGTGGAATTCGTTCCTCCTCGCCCCACTCCATTGCACAGCCGACTAACGTGAGGTGGAGCTTCATATAGTCTCTAGTTTTCTGGCTGGGCACGGGCCTTTGTGCCAACAAAACTGTTTTAAACATGGGGAATTCACACCGGCATGCGCCGGGGACAGCAGTGTTGGAGAGGAGACACATTGAAATAAAGAGTTCATTGAGGAGAACACGTTGTCTTTCGTATTTTCTGCCATAGGCAAAAAAATAATAATATATATATATATATATATATATATATATAAGTATTAACTCATTGAGTGCCAAGGACGAGTATGTTCGTCAATTGGTTTAGTAACGTAGAGTGCCAAGGACGAGTATGTTCGTCAATTGCGTTTTTTGACGGTGGGACGTGGATCAAAGCCAGATCCATCTCCTGTGAAAGTATGGTGGCTGTTGAATGTGTAAAAGCTATTTTAGGGACCCATTAGGTGGCGACAGTGCTCTCCAGATTAGAGAAAGGCGAGGAAAAAAGAGAGAAGAAGTAATGGGGAAACGGAAATCGCATCGATATGCATGAAGCATAACGTTAGCTGTGCCTGTGAACAGCAGTCATCTGCTGCCACAATTGAGCCCCTCCGTGTCCGCTGCGATAGCCCCTCCATATGATTTAGTTGCCGACACCAGCGTCTTTCTGAAAAGTTACATTATTCTCAGCTGGGAGCCGGCGACAGGCTGTGAAAAAGCGGGGTGCAGCGCACTTTTCAGTGCAGAGCAAACGCAGAGCAAACGCACTCGCAGCAGAGCCCCAGAGACACTCCCACGGAGGAGGAGGAGGAGGGGGGTGGGGCACGCAGGGCACTACAGCATACAACCATTGACAGTAAACACAGACCCAGGCAGCAGCAGGCTCGATGCACAGAGACAGGCAAACAAGCTAGAATAGGCTATCTGATGCCCACCAGCAGTAAATCAAGACCAGCAAGAAGGTGTAGGGTCTGCGCACGCAGGGGCCAGCGCTGCTGGTTGCAGCTAAAAAATATTATTTGGCCAAACAAAATTCCTTTGTTTTCACTCTTTTATTGAAGGAAATTATTTTTGAGGTGTCATTACATCAGAAAATATTAGCTTCAGAGTCAATGATGTGCTTGAAATGCTTACTTTCACAAAAGGCTGAATATCTCAGATTCTAAATTGAAACGTGTCTTTTTGCACAAAACAACCTATATTCTCCAGCTCATAACTAAAGAACGGAAAATGGTATCAATAAACTTTTTTTTGCAGATGATAGAAGAGAGTCTCATCGTTCTTTGTGCGTGTTCGGTGTTTACATACAGATGCAGCCACTCCCGTCGTGACAGATTTTTTTCATTACTTTGTGCTTGACGATGCGGTGACGTTTTTGAGATGGTTTGAGATGTGAATAATGGCATTCAACCACTAGGGGCCCTCATAGTACCATAATGTGTCTCTCACTGTTGCAGCAGTTTCAAGCTGCGGGGTCACAGTCCACGCAAACGTATTTGTTCTTCCGGTTCAGCGCTAGTTGTCCTATGTGGCTTACTAACATAGCTGCTAGTTATGTTATATGGCAGTAAAATGCTACAGAATGACCAAATTGATATAACTTTTAACCATTTCGAGTAACAATGTTTCCATACGGATCACCAGCGTTAGTTTGTTTATAACGTGGCTATATTCATAACGTTTATATCTCGGATGCGTTATATACTGTCTGGTTAACGCCAACCTACAGTATGTGCCCTATCAGAGTTCGTTACGTTCGTTACGTTATTGTACAGTACACTAAACAAAACAACATGATAGCTGCAGCTGCGTCACTATACGTGTGGGCGTTAAGTTTTAATTTGGTTCAAGCATATTGTATGGTGACATTGAATCAGTGTTAGCTTAGCGCTAGCTAGCTAGCAAACACTACGATCTGTGAATAGAATCTAGAATTGGCCTGCAGCCATTTCTAACTACTGTACAGTAGCTAGTTTTTCTCGAATTGATATAACGTTACAGTAGCATGGACCCATCTCGTTATGACAGTGGGGAGATGTTAGCTTTTAGGTTGATATACATTCAGATCTTTACTACCTAACATCCGAAAAGCTAGTCACAATACTGTATTAATACCGACTAGTCACCTTTAGCTGACAGCCAAACTTTTCACCCTGAAATAGGAGGATTTACTGTATGAGTAGCCTAGTTTCATTTCTCCCCTGGTATCTATTCATTGTCACTAGCCTATGCATACAGTACATGAACCACCATCATTCAGTCAGTCAATCAATTGATCAACAACTTTATTAATCCAACTCAGGGAAATAGGTCAAATGTGAAAGAGAATCTATACTGTAAATGTTGGTCTGTAGATAAATGAAGATAAAATAATTATAGAGTTTAAGTAAACTTCTGTGGGCACTGGGCAGGGCTCTGCTAAACACTGCAGTGTATGAGATTAAAAAGTGACTTCTTCTGTTTTCTATGCAGGTATATAACACACGTGGGCAAAATGCGGCATCCAACGTCCTCAAAGAAAAACAGAACCACCCACAAAAAGTCAATAAAAGACAGCATCACATTAATAAATCTAATCTGCTACATCCATTTGATTTGTATCACTATGATATCAGGAGATTAACAGGAGAAATTACCAATCACAGCGGGAGAGAGAGAGACCCGCACAAAAAATCAGGAGTGTTGGCAGTTATCAGTCCAATGTGCTTTGCTTACTTTATATGTAAGTCAGTATGGCCCTCTGGAAAAAAATGTTTCCCACCCCTGATCTAGGTTCATAGACTTTCAGATATCAAGTATCGAAGTAGGTTTTGAGGTGTCTTCAGAATGACCAGCTTACTGTATCGGGTCACTCTTACATGTACATTATAGTGACTACGCTGTTGTATGTTATCTGCCAAATATATTTCCAGGCTGTTAGAGGATTATAGATTATCTAACATCAGCCATTGATAGATATTCCAATGTCTTTAAAGCTCTGTCATTGTTACTTAACCCTTAGTTAATATGGAACAATAAATGAGCTTGAATCGTCACAACTCTTATGACATCTGTATATCAAATGCTTTGTCACAGAAGAAGCTTTCTAAACCCAGAAAAAGTGCCATAAATTCACACACAGTGCTAAAACATGCATCATCACACCAAGTTCTGTCAAAACGGTCACATTTGTACAATCAAAAGGATCTGTGGGTTGATTTCCTGCCCACTACCATCTGATATTGTCAGTGTTCCTGCAAAAAAAAATCATACACAATTCATTTAAACAGATGGACATTTGCTTGCATAGGAGTTATGAGTGTGCAGTATGTTTCCTTTGTTTACAACTTAGAACAAAACAAAACATGCAAAGCCACTTTTGCCTGCTCCTTGGTTGACCCATTCAGGAAGCGCTCAAAGTTCATGTTTCCAAGACAACAAGCAACAAGCACCACAGCTGTTTGTTTGCGGAAGCCGAAAAATCCATTGAGCAAATCAGCGCAGCGTATTTAGACCACGTGCATGCACATTGCGACATCAACTGTTGAGTGGTTAATTTACATGGACCTCTTGCCAGCCTCAAGAATGAAATTTGTGGGGGGAAGCAGGACAACTGTTACCTTTCAGAACCGGTTTGACTGCTATTCTAACAGCATACAGTGATCAGCTAATTAGATGCATCACTCACCCCCCCCGCACAAAGGGCACGCACACACAGCACAGAATTAGATTTCACTCAATATAGACTTTCCTGATTTGAATCCAATCGAAATCGTTTGGCATCTTCTGAAAGATCACATACGAAAAGTGACCAAATTCACACAGTGCTAAAACATGCATCATCACACCATAGTTCTGTCAAAACGGTCACATTTGTACAATCAAAAGGATCTGTGGGTTGATTTCCTGCCCACTTCAGCAGAACTGAACGTGTGGCCTGGTTTAGTGGTGTTTGCTGACAACGCCACCTAGGTTTTTTTTGGCTAGAGCCTAGGAACTTAATAGACTCAAATATACAATGGAGGTTCGGCACAAGGGAGAGCAGTTTAAAATACCCAAGGACAGAGACAGAAGCTTTTCCCAAATATAAATACCATTTATTGGTTAAAAAGTTTTCAGGGAAAAAAAAAAAAAAAGTTCTGTTGTTGCAAAAGCTTCATACTGTAGTTCAATGAAAATATTGTATGCTTTAAATCTAAAATTGTTCATGGATTACATTCTAATCTAACAAACCTATCAATTTAAAAGTCAAGCATGTTACCGTGGAAACAATTAAGCTTAGCCCAAAATCACAAATCAGAATGAGGGGGTCCCTGGTATATTTTCTATCTTGTAAGAGGTGCTTGGCTGACGCCAGCCAGGCCGACGTGTCCTCCACGCCCGGGCGGGGTCCGACCAGCCACCCACAGTACCGCAGCAGCGTTCAGGCGATCCGCTGACCCACAGCGCTCTGGCTCCGTCTCCGCTCCGCCGCCGTCCGCTCCCTCAGAGCTTTGAGACCATCTTGCCACTCTTTTTGCTTTGGACGACACTGCTTACAGGCAGGCTCTGAAAAACAATGTAGAAACACAAAAATATTCTTCTTTCAGGTGACATAAATTTATGAATGTGACATATCCAAAGCGTCTTATGTTGACTATTTGTGAAGTCCCTCGGCGTGACTATACTGTATGTGAAAAGTAACAAGAGTTCGTCTGTTCCATTGTTAAAAACGACGTGTACATGCAGGGGCGGCTGTGGCTCAGGCGGTAGAGCAGAAAAATAGACTCTGGGACAGCCCTACCATTTTCCCCAGCTTCCTGTACAACAAAAGCACTCTATCTCTAGTTCCACCTCCAATGTGTGTTGAGTGCGTTTCCGTTCACATACTATAACAAAGCCTCACAAATGCACATTTTGTTTCACAGTTATGACTGCACTGAAGTTCGCACTGAAACATTTTGGGAAATAAAAACAAAAAAGAGCTAAATTAATTGGGAGTTATTTTTATTTTTACGGTAGACTTTTCTTTGTGGGAAGCGAGGGGGGGCGGGGGGCGAGGCCTGAGCGCAGCGCGGCGCGTCCATGGAGATTTTTCTATCAGCGCGTCGGGTTTTGCTGCCTGTGCCTGTAAGATCTGCGTGGTAGGCTATCAGTGGATATCTGCTGTGATTGAGTCCTCACCGTCCTCATCATCGTAAAGTCGCCTTCAAAGCATGATGTTCGATTATAACGAACTAGTTGTGTGGCTTAGCCTTCCCAAATGTTGAGGGTAGTTTTTTAGAATTTAATATATAGAATTGGGAACGTCACATTCAATTTCAAATTGCTGACATGCACTAATTTTAGCTGCCTATAACATTTGCAAAGCTGAGCTTTTCAATAGCTTTGTAAATAGCCTACTGTTCTAGAGAAAGCCTCACGTCTTTTTCTGCCTCCCCTTCCCTTCAGTTTTATCCCAATTTAGAAATGCTTCTTTCTCTACACTTTTGTCTGTCTCTCACAGATCTTTGTTGTCACTCGACACTATTATTTGGTGTTGCTTAGCTGGAAACGATCATATTTTCACGCACGCACACTGTGACGAGAGAGGGACCATGAGTGTAGCCTATAGGCTACTACTGTATGCCCTGTCTGACAGCTTGCCCGCCGGGCGGAGTTGCCTCCTCCCGCTGGGTGAGACAGCTGTCTCGGTATGAACGGGCGTGCAGTGGGGGATGAGAGGAGCGCGAGCCGTGTGAAAACAGACGCGGGCACCAGCTTTCAGGCGATCCGCTGACCCACAGCGCTCCGTCTCCGTCTCCGCTCCGCCGCCGTCCGCTCCCTCAGAGGCGGCCTTTAAAAAGAGAAAGGCTGGTGAGTACGGGTGTCGAATCCCACAGTAAGAAAACTGCAATACTGTGATTGCAGAATGCAGATTAACGTAACAAGGCTCCAGCCTTTCCCAGTAACGGCAATGAGGCCAGTAGATATAGTGTGTGTCGGTTCACTGCTCCTCCTCTGCTGTCGGCGGGGACGTGGCTTTCGGCGGCTTGCTCTGGCTTCTCTCCGTCTCTGAGACATCAGAGTGAAATCCTGCTCAATCTGCAGACAAGATATACCTGTTAACATGGGGGCCAAAATTAAAAACAGTTCTGCAGCGCACACGCACTGCTCACGCAGACACTGTTTCAGCTGTTAGAATAAGAGCTTATATCCGGCTTCTCCAGCTGGGGGGAATGCATTCAAAATATTATGTTTGAATCAATCTGGGAACCGAGAGTCTATTTGTATTTGAAAATAGACTCTGGGACAGCCCTACCATTTTTCCCAGCTTCCTGTACAGCGTGCCTTCCTGCCACTTCTGGCGCTCTTGGAACTTCTCTCGTACAGCCTGCATCCTTGATGGCAAATAAATTAATAAATGATCATTTCAATTGCATTATCACAAATATACACAGCAATTTAGTCATTTTAACAGTTACTAGTTAAGATATACAGTACAACTTGTGCATTATGAGGAGTGTTACAATTACAGTCGTATTACAAAAGCACTATCTCTAGTTCCACCTCCAATGTGTGTTGAGTGCGTTTCCGTTCACATACAGTACTGTACCTACTAGGGGTACTTGAGCAGCTTGCAGGGGGTACTTGGAATGATTGGGGAATACATTTTACCTCCAAAATGATAAATAAATATATATATATTCCAAGTCATTTCATAAGCCCATTGTTAAAATGTGATGTGTGTGCCGCAACTAGTTCTGCTGGCAAGTGTCAACTGCTACACTGTTCTGCTACTGATAATGGCAAAAAACAACAACTAAAAAGCCCAAACACCGGCAGTTCAGTGAAACATATATTTTGTATAGATTTACTTGTATGTAATCATCAACACGCATGAGTGAGGGGTACTATTGTCATGGAAAAACAGCTCAAGGGGTACATAAGACAAAAAAGGTTGGGAACCACAGTGCTGTGTACACCATGCAATACACGCTTCTGCAGTGGGTTGCACCAGCTGTGCGTAAGTTGAAACGTAAGCTAGTTTGAACGTAGCAGTTAGTGTGGACTTTACACCCTAACTTAAGACACAGCTGCAGTGGGCATTAACGTTAGTAAAACGTTAGTCAACCCAGTGCAGTTCTCCGTTCAGGCGTTGGACCGACCAGTGTGTCAAATTAACGTTTATGTCCATCTGCCGCTAGTAAAACTGTCACCCTACAGTCCTCTGTAATAGACTCAGTCAACCACACGTGACAAAACTGCAACAAAAGTCGCCTACCCACGCTCTGTTCAGAGCAAAACACACGTGTCTCAAAGTCCGCTAGCAATTTAATACTCGTGTTGCACCGACCCACCTGGCGTTAATAACTTACTGTCGATAAACCACTACAAAGAGGTTTAATTAGTCAGTCCGATGCTAACGTAGCCTTAGCATGCTAACATAGCGTTAGCATGCTAACGTAGCGTTAGCATGTTATCAGCCCAGCCTGTTCAACAGATGGCTAGCATTACATGTAGGTAACTACTACTACCTGTAATGTTGCAAATCAGTTTAACCTGACACATGTTAATCAATAGTAATAAACTTACCTGGCATTTGATCCATCAAGTGAAGAAAAGGGCTTCCCAACTGCTTAATTATGTCCGTCATATTAACGCTACTGTAGGCTATAGGGGGAGAAAAATGGCGACCGAATCGGAAATAAAGTGGGCGTTAGTAGGCGTGACCATGCTGTTTACTCCAATATAATTTTGTCTGGAACTTTGCGCTCACTCTATTGCCTGCAGGTAATAATTATGCTCCAAAAGGATTAAATATTACTATTTGAGAGGAAAATAATATTTACTCTGGGAAAAATACCCTCCAGTTTTTCCTGTGTACTAGGCTACTGACGGTGGACTGCTCTGAGAGGCAGGCGAATCACAGGGCGAAGTCAGTCTTTCAGAAAGCTAATCAGACGGTGTGTTTTTGCACCTCCTGGTGGGTGAAAACAGAAGTGGACTTCCCAGGGTGAAAAAAAAATATTCCCACCGCAGCACTGCCGCGCGTTGCGCGCACGACAGACGCGGGGCAATGGGTCTCAGATTGGCTGGCTGCATCTGTAGTAATATCACACAATATTCTATGGGCCTCGAGATATCACTGAAAACGCTCTGAAACTCTGGCACTGGGAGCGTCCGTTCTCCAAAAGTGGCTGGCACTCAATGAGTTAATATGATCGATAATCGATAATTGATCGTTCATTTTCACCGATTATCGATTATGGAAAATTTTCAAAATGAACATCCCTAATCCCGGCTGTCATTGGTTCCATCCAGAACAATGCAGAACTTCTTGCCACAGACTTTGGTCAGGACCACAGTACATACTGTATGTCACAAACACTTAAATTCCAGTGGAAAATAAATAAATAATAATATTAATGAATAATTGCACCCTCTTTTCTGTTAGGGTCACTGTCGAAGACCATTTAGCCAAAAACATTTGATGGGATACATAAAGTACACAACTAAATGAGAAAGTGTTTGACTCGAATTGTCTTTATAATTCTGAAACACTTAACAGAAACCTCACAACACACAGCCAATGTTAATCATGGCAAAATACAGTCTCCTCTGGATTTTAAGTTTGAACTGAGGCACGGAGCAGAAGGCCCTATTCAGAGGACCAGAACCAAGGTAGTGGCCTGATGCTGTCATCTGCTGATGGCTTTGTCCCATCCAGGTCTGATCATGGACATGTTCAAGACCCCGACTTTCCTGGAAGAAGACTCGTTCATGTTCAAGGCCCCGACTCTCCGGACAGAAGATCCATTCAACAACATGTACCACGGTGCTGAGAAGGAGTCTGACTCTGGCTGCCCCAGAAATGGTAACTAACTGTTATCCCTTTTGGATGTGGAAAGGGTCTGAGGCTAGTAAAAGTCATTGAAAATGTAGTCGCTGCCCCCCCTCTGCCGATCTGGGGAGAGCCGTAGACACACGTTTCCTCTGATACATGTGCAGTTGCCAGACGCTTCTTTTCACCCGACAGCGGGGAGCTTCACCGGCAGGACGTCGCACGTGGGAGGATCACGCTATTCCCACCAGTTCCCTTCCGCCCCGAACAGGCGCCCCCCCGACCGACCAGAGGAGGCGCTGCTAGTACAGTGACCAGGACACATACCCTCTTTCCGGCTTCCCACCCGCAGACACAGCCAATCGGGCCTGTATGGATGCCCGACCAAGCCGGAGGTAACAGCGGGGGCGCGAACCTGCGACCCTCGTGTTGGTAGGCAGGCAATCTACCACTACACTCCCCGGACGCCCCGTTTCCCATCCTGTTAACCTCACCCTTCTGTCTCTTTCCATCATGTGAAGCAGCGACCTGTTCGTTCACCAAACCTCCTGCCACTACAGTCCCATTCACCATCTTCCAGGACGACAAGCAGAACCACAGGTAAACATGGATTCCAGAACCATTCAACCAACCAACCACATAGATTTTGTGCATCCTTTCGTGATTCCGATGGTTTCCTCCCTGCAGGACAAAGTTGTGATTATGAAAAATGTATGCAATGATTTTCTGTGTTGTCCAGTGCAGGCACTTAATCTCACTGGGAGCACCCGTGTTTAAAATGTATTCCAACAAAAAAATATGATGTCATCATTATGTTATGATTAAATTTGAAATTGAGGGTTGTCACATTACAAGTAGACCAATAATAGCCCTGTTGCTTTGCATTTGTCTTAGTCTGTCCAGTGCTGCTGCTGCTGCTCCCCCTGTGGCTGAGATGGCCAAACCCGTCAGGCCTCTGGCTGTGTCTCAACCACACAAGCCTAATGTAAGTACAGCATCGCTGAAACCATTCATCCATTAGCTGAGTGCCAGAAAATGCATCATTTATCGTTTAGATAATCGTGTCGATGCAGAGTTTCAGGCAAGCGACATGAGACAAAGGATCTGTTTAGAATCAATTAAAGTAAGAGTTCATAGAGTCCCGCAAGGATCTATTTCCGGCCCAATCCTGTTCACCCTATACATAAATAATATTTACTCCCCCTCCGGTCACAGTTTTGTCCACTATTACGCTGACGATACAATTCTATATTGCTTCGGGCCCACTCCTGCACAGGCCGCTGCAAGTCTACAGGCTGCTTTTGACACCTTCCAACGGTCTCCGCTTGATCTTAAATTCAAAGAAGACGAAATGGATGTTATTCTCAAGATCCCCTACTCCCAGCAACAATACTTATATCCGTACAATTCAGGGCGAACAGATAGATCAAGTTAATTACTATAAATACCTCGGCATCTGGCTGGACTCCAAACTCTCTTTTCACACTCATGTAGAATACCTTACAAAAAAGCTGAGGATAAAAATAGGTTTTCTGTATAGGAACAAATCCTGTTTCTCACTTTCTACTAGAAAATCTTTAGTTCATTCACTAATAATGTCGGTTTTCGATTATGGAGACATTTATATATGCACGCCTCACCCTCCATTTTGAAGCCGCTAGACGCAGTATACCACAGTGCTCTGCGTTTCATCACAGGTGACGGCTTTCGTACACATCATTGCACTTTATATAATAAGGTGGGTTGGCCCTCCCTAACGGTTGGAAGAGAGCAACACTGCTTATTGTTCATCTATAAAGCTCTAACCGGAAAGCTCCCCTTGTACCTGTCCTCACTCCTCACCCATATCAACATAAGTCATCAAACACGCTCACGTTCTCACATCAGACTGTTTACTCTGCGTGTGAGGTCGGAGCAAGGCAAGACTGCCTTTTCTTATTATGCCCCAGACAAATGGAACAGTCTTCAGAATACATTGAAATTGGACCACTTTGTCTCCTTTGAAGCCTTCAAAGCTCTCTCACAGAGCACTCTACAGGAGGAATGCTCGTGTTTTACCTAATGTTTTCTCAGCAGGGACCTTTTATTGTATTTGCTTGTGTTATATATTATTGTACTTAATTACCCATCCCTAGCTGCTTGATTGTGAATTTTGTAATCTTGTCTGTCTGTAACTCCTGTATATGTTCTTTTGTAACAGGGCCCTCTTGGAAATGAGCTCTGGCTCTCAAGTGCTTCCCTGTATAAATAAAGGCTAAATAAAAAATAAAATAAAAATAACAGCTGTAGACACACACACATAGATATATGCATTGTATAATATATAATGCATTGTGCGGTGTGTGTTTATCAGGAGACTGGTCTATGTAATGCATTGTGCTGTGTGTGTTTATCAGGAGACTGGTCTATGTAATGCATTGTGCTGTGTGTGTTTATCAGGAGACTGGTCTATGTAATGCATTGTGCTGTGTGTGTTTATCAGGAGACTGGTCTATGTAATGCATTGTTGTGCTGTGTGTGTTTATCAGGAGACTGGTCTATGTAATGCATTGTTGTGCTGTGTGTGTTTATCAGGAGACTGGTCCGGAGCTGGTACCAGATGAACCCCCGATATGTAAAGGCTGTTAAAACATTCAAAGGTTTTCCTGTGCTTTGTCTGGCACTGGAAACTCACTTTATATCAAAGTGTTTCCTAAGAATTTTCATCATCTCCATCGCAATCCTCCCTCCCCCACATGCATTTTTTTTAAACATCAAAGCCAGGTGAACACTTAGTTAACAAACGCAACGGCTAACGGCGGAGGGTAATTACTGTAAATATTGTTAATACGTCACTCCTCAGAAATTATAATGTCTGACGTCATCACCCGTTTTGACCAAAAGCTTATTCTTAGGACTTTGAGCCCAAAATAAGGTTATTTGTCACTAAAATACACATGAGAACAATGTGGCTAATCAGTAGACCAGGGCAAAATCCAGCAACACATGAAATATTGTTACGGCCCAGCTCAGTGGCCTTGTGGTCTGAGTGTCCGCCCTGAGACTGGGAGGTCGTGAGTTCGATCCCCGGCCGAGTCATACCAAAGACTATAAAAATGGGACCCATTTGCCTCCCTGCTTGGCACTCAGCATCAAAGGGTTGGAATTGGGGGGTTAGATCACCATGTGATTCCCGAGCGCGGCGCACGCTGCCGCTCACCGCTCCCCCAGGGGATGGGTCAAATGCGGAGAACAAATTTCACACATTGTGTAACAATCAGTGGGACTTTACCTAAATATCTTACAAATGACAACATACACTGGAGGGGGGCTTTTAGGCAGGTAAGGTCAGTATCTGTAAAGCATGGAGAATTCAGATTCACATCTGTGGTTTAGCCTTTAAAAGATAGTTTGTTCAAATTGTTCATCTCATTTTGGATTGAAAGTATTTATTTGTAGTTTATTTTTTCTGTGTCCAGAGAACGGCTGTGCTACTGAGGACGACCCTTATACCAAACGACAATCCCAAAAACTCAGGTAACAAATCTGTCCCCCACTGAGTGGTGCTAATGTGACTGTGGTTACTGTTTATAGTAGTTGTCCCAGTGTCGTTTTGATGATCCAAACATGCCAGGATGCACAAAGTAACGGTTCTGAAACACAATTTTCACGTCCAAAACCAGAGATGATGCCGATTTAAATAAATACAACCTCAGGAGGCTTATCACAGCCTTCTTTATGCTAAGTGTGTTGTTAGTGCTGGCCCTGTCAATTTGGATATTTGTTCATCAGGCTGACATTTAAGCGTACATTTTGGATTCTAATAGTTTAACGTTATTTTGAGCGAATATGTCTATCATTGAGAATGAGTATTTGAGTGATCGTTTGCAAATCACAAGTATTTCAAGTAGAGCCCGACCGATATGGGATTTTTGAAACCGATACCGATACCGATTTTAGGGAATAATAAAATACCGATAGCCAATATTTTTTTTATATTATATATATATTTATATATATATATTTTTTTTTTTTTTTTTTTTTTTTATCAAATGTTTATCCCCCATTAGTGCTAATCCCCCATTAGTGCTAATTTTTTATTTATTTATCCTGGTTGCTGCTCCACCCTCTGCCTATCTGGGGAGAGCTGAAAACTGGCTCCATGCTTCCTCCGAGACATGGGCAGTTAGCCAGCCGCTTCTTTTCACCTGACAGGGGAAGGTTCACCGGTAGGACATAGCACGTGGGAGGATCACGCTATTCCAACGAGTTCCCCTCCCTCCGAACAGGCGCCCTTAACGACCAGAGGAGGCACCACATCAGCAACCCTCAAATATCAAACACTTGACAAAGATATGATTGAGTTGACATGAATTGAAATATGTGATGTAGGCAGGATATTTTACAGCTTATTAATAAACTCAATGCAATGAAACAGTAAACTTAACTGGGAATTTAATAATTATAAATAACTAGAAATACAAAAACAATAGTTAAGAAAAAATATCAAATATACACAACATGCTGTTCATGCTGTCTATAACTTATATATATATATATATATATATATATATATATATATATATATATATATATATATATCGTAATCGCCAATATCGGCCGATAATATCGGTCAGGCTCTAATTTCAAGACTGTAACTGACATTCATGTCAGTCCTAAAGTGTAGACATACAGCAATACTATGCCATAAAATTCAATCATTATTGACATCAGAGTTTTTCTCTTATTTGTCATTGTCCAGCCCCATCATAGAGCAGAGCTCTGACGACACGCTCTCTGAAACAGCATTGGGCCAGTTGAGAATCCAAGGCTCCGCTGAGCAAGGTACCATCGTCTGTGAGGGTCTCAGCCTGGTAGCCTCCTCCGTCACTGTGGTGCAGCCTCCGCCTCCCGCCACGCTGTCCTTCAGAGACCAGACGCTGGCTCACACCGAACCCTCCGTCCCCAGGATCGCAGCACCCAGCTGGGGTGTGCTCTTGGACACGAGTCCAACCGGCCTCTCCACTCTCACAGAAACCTGAAAGATCAGTCAAGCCCAAAAGCAAAAGCCAAAGGTTTGCCGTCTTTAACAATTTCTTGCGACTTGCGAACCCAGAACGAGACCAGACGCCCGACGTTCCCATGAGCCCAGAGTCTGGAGCTCCAGGACTGGAGTGGCTGGGGATGCAAAGCCCCAAAGTCGTGTCCGAGCCGGACCTCGATGCCTTTTTGAGTCCACATCGAGGCGAGAGAGCGGAGGCGTTTCCTCAGAAGAGCCTGAATGTCTCCATGAGCACGGAACAAGCACCGTTCTGTTCCGACGTGTCCATGAGCCCCGCGCAGCGGCTGTGGTTCGAGGCAGCGGACGAACCGATGAGTGCAGACATGGCCATGAGTCCAGACAGAGGGCTGGGGATGAGTGCAGACATGGCCATGAGTCCAGACAGAGGGCTGGGGATGAGTGAAGACGTGTCCATGAGTCCAGACAGAGGGCTGAGGATGAGTCCAGCAGCAGCCAGCTCAGCCCCTGCTCAGCTGGTTTCAGATCCCTGGGACAATGAGTTGATAGCTGCTCTGCTTTCCAAACTGAGCCCCCCTCTTAGCACTCACCCAAGCTACACTACCTGGCAGTGTAAAGTCCCCCGCTTCACCGCCAAGAACACCATCACCATGGGTAAGAAGTTTTTACTGTCGCGTTTGTTGCTGCAACCTTTAGCCTTTGACTCTGTTGCAACTAGCTGTATTTCTTTGTTCTTTTTCACACACACACACACACACACACACAAATCTGCCCTGATACACACATGCAGGAATGCAAACTAGTCGCCTTTTGGTGCCAGTCACCTTTTTCATCCCAAAATAGTACGCTTAAATGAATGATTTTTAGTTGTTTTCTGTCTGATCTGGTATCTGTCACCTTTTTCACTGTCCGTGCGTTTGCATTGGTGCATATGGCTACACATGCTTTTTAGTGGTTTTGTGTCTGCCCTGGTAGATCTGTCACCTTTTTCTCCATGAGTTTGCATCTCTGTCATTTGGATGTTGTTGTTTCTTGAGTACATTTCAGTGCCAGGGCTTGTAGGGCCTGGCTCCTCCCACAACAGAAATGTTTGCACTGATGGACCTGTCTGAGTGTAAGCTGGTGTTTTGGGTGTGTGCTAACTGCTAAGTTGAAACTGCCTGACTGCTAACAGGAAAGGTGTCTTTACGAGTCGACGTCCTGCTGGGAGAAGGAGCCTTCGCCAGTGTCTTCCAGGCCACTGACCCCATGACATCAAGAAGGTGGTTTTAAAGGTAAGATGTGATGACATCAGATAAGGTGGTTTTAAAGGTAAGATGTGATGACATCAGATAAGGTGGTTTTAAAGGTAAGATGTGATGACATCAGATAAGGTGGTTTTAAAGGTAAGATGTGATGACATCAGAGAAGGTGGTTTTAAAGGTAAGATGTGATGACATAAGATAAGGTGGTTTAAAGGTAAGATGTGATGACATCAGAGAAGGTGGTTTTAAAGGTAAGATGTGATGACATCAGAGAAGGTGGTTTTAAAGGTAAGATGTGATGACATCAGAGAAGGTGGTTTTAAAGGTAAGATGTGATGACATCAGAGAAGGTGGTTTTAAAGGTAAGATGTGATGACATCAGAGAAGGTGGTTTTAAAGGTAAGATGTGATGAGATCAGAGAAGGTGGTTTTAAAGGTAAGATGTGATGAGATCAGAGAAGGTGGTTTTAAAGGTAAGATGTGATGACATCAGACAAAGTGGTTTTAAAGGTAAGATGTGATGACATCAGAGAAGGTGGTTTTAAAGGTAAGATGTGATGACATCAGAGAAGGTGGTTTTAAAGGTAAGATGTGATGACATCAGATAAGGTGGTTTTAAAGGTAAGATGTGATGACATCAGAGAAGGTGGTTTTAAAGGTAAGATGTGATGACATCAGAGAAGGTGGTTTTAAAGGTAAGATGTGATGACATCAGATAAGGTGGTTTTAAAGGTAAGATGTGATGACATCAGATAAGGTGGTTTTAAAGGTAAGATGTGATGACATCAGAGAAGGTGGTTTTAAAGGTAAGATGTGATGACATCAGAGAAGGTGGTTTTAAAGGTAAGATGTGATGACATCAGAGAAGGTGGTTTTAAAGGTAAGATGTGATGACATCAGACAAAGTGGTTTTAAAGGTAAGATGTGATGACATCAGATAAGGTGGTTTTAAAGGTAAGATGTGATGACATCAGATAAGGTGGTTTTAAAGGTAAGATGTGATGACATCAGAGAAGGTGGTTTTAAAGCTAAGATGTGATGACATCAGAGAAGGTGGTTTTAAAGGTAAGATGTGATGACATCAGATAAGGTGGTTTTAAAGGTAAGATGTGATGAGATCAGAGAAGGTGGTTTTAAAGGTAAGATGTGATGACATCAGAGAAGGTGGTTTTAAAGGTAAGATGTGATGACATCAGAGAAGGTGGTTTTAAAGGTAAGATGTGATGACATCAGACAAAGTGGTTTTAAAGGTAAGATGTGATGACATCAGAGAAGGTGGTTTTAAAGGTAAGATGTGATGACATCAGAGAAGGTGGTTGTAAAGGTAAGATGTGATGACATCAGATAAGGTGGTTTTAAAGGTAAGATGTGATGACATCAGATAAGGTGGTTTTAAAGGTAAGATGTGATGACATCAGATAAGGTGGTTTTAAAGGTAAGATGTGATGACATCAGAGAAGGTGGTTTTAAAGGTAAGATGTGATGACATCAGATAAGGTGGTTTTAAAGGCAAGATGGGAATATCGGTTGGCTCAGATTTAAAGCTTTTTATTGGGACACATCGATATATCAGCAGACTCACTATCTGCCTGTTATCAGCTTTTAAAAGCAATAGCAGTATCGCTCAACTATTTTTTACTGCCGATACAGTATGTGGCCAATTATGAAATTAGCATTTTTGTGTGTAATTTAATACAACTGTCAGATTGGTAACAGAATAAAACTAACGTGGTATTTGGTTTAAAACAACAAAACGATGATCTGAAGATGGGTTTTGCAGCTGCCTTTATACTAAGATTCTTACCCAAAATGAATCATTATCAGCATATAACGGTAGCCCCATAAGCTCCACCCACTTCAGTCTGACAGATATGTAGGACAAATCAAGGAGCTAGTGTGCCGTCACGTGACAGTCATGCCATCATTGTTCATTGTCATAGTCTGAAAAGCAGTTTGACTGGTAAAATGGTGAAAACATTTTTGCATTTATTTGACCTGCCACTATAGACAAAAAAGCTAGTTTCCTCCCCCAAGCTCACACTGAGTGCCTGCATGTCACTGTGTGTTCTCTTGTCGTCTCGGCATCGCAGGTCCAGAAGCCAGCCAGTCCCTGGGAGTTTTATATCCACACCCAGCTGGACACTCGCATGCCACCTGACGTCCGCCATCTCTACAGCCAGATCCACTCCGCTCACGTCTTCCACGACGGCAGCGTGTTAGTGGACAAGCTTTACAACTGTGGCACTCTGCTGGTAGGTTCACATGTACTGATCACTTCACACTGTTAACTGGAGATGTCCTGAATGTATCACAATCAACTCAAAGTACCATATTAAGCAACCAGCTATAGCACACATGGGCAAAATACGGCCCTTGCAACAAAAAAACAAAAAAAACTTTTTTCTTTTTCTTTTACACAGTGCACCTGAACGCAACATGCAAGATACCCGCTGAATAAGTGTCCAAATGTTCATGTCATATTCTGGCCAATACTCCACTTCTGTTATAGCATTTCAGTCTGGAATATGGAATATCTTTCAATAATCTTTATGACTAAAAGGCTACATTGAAGTAGAAATTTAAATAACTCAAATAACTCATTGGTTTTGGATTTATTTAGCTTCAAGACTGCATTTTTGTTCGTGTGACCCTCAACACAGGCTTTGATCATCCCGGGACACTTACTGATACTTATGCTTAAATTAACCCACTCATATTCTGGTTTATTTCAAGAAAAACATTTCAGCTAGTGGAAATTCTAATTGGCTGGTAACTTTAAAATCTAGCAGCCATATTGGCAGGTGGTCAAAAAAGTTAATTTCAAGCCCTGAGAGCAGGTGGTGACATAGGAGTGAGTGAGAAAAGGATCAAATATTGGTGGTTAACTCATTCATGGCCAGTTTAGGACTGCCAATATTTAGCACAGGCCAAAGATTTTCATAATTGTTGGTCATCTTTCAAGACCCACAGTAAATTATCTATTAGCACCAAAGTGATTTACAATACCTCAAAATGAAGATGTACGTCTCTGGGTTCACCAGGGGAAAAAAAGTGAGCTTTTAGCATGTTCTGTACTCTACTTATAGCCATTTATATACACCCTGTTTTCACCAAAAAGGTCTCTCTGAGAAGAGAAATTGCAGAAAATGGCATTTTTGTAAAGCACACAATCTCAGGCAGAACTCGCTCTCAATTCTTTTATTTTGAACTGTATTGACATCAGACATGTAAATATTATTCGTTATGACACAAATGACAAAAAATATATATATATATATATATATATATATACATGAAGTGCTTTTATTACATTCAACAATACAGTTTACTCAGTGTGAGTGAGTGTGATCATAGAATAGAATGCAGAGATCAGTGTAGTCTCTCTCACACACACACACACACACACACACACACACTCCTTACCGCGAGATCATCCGGGTCCTGTCGCATTGGAGTCCAGTCTTCCTCGCCCTCGACAGGAAAGTGGCCGTGCTGCTTGGCTCTGTGTGAAAGCCATTTCTGTGGCGAGGCTGCTGTTCTCCTGCTCACAAAGTTGTGACTCCGTCTCGTCTCTTTCGGGCTGGGACACAGGAACGGGGTCCAGGGACCAGGATCGATCATGTTGGTCACGGGTTTGACTACCGCGAACAACTGATCGATGTCCGCTGCCCTGCAGCAAGCCGACCAGCTCGTGCAGCGCGCCGAGGGGCGTTTCAATGGCGTTTCTCCTCTCTGCAACAAGGAAGCGCGTTTCTCTGTTTTCTGTTTTTCCTCCTGCTCATTTAAAAACAACAGCTGCGGTATGTGTTTGATCGCGTGTTGTCGGCTTGGCTTTGAGGCTAGGGACCTGATAACATGTCACAGGCTGGGGAAGTCTTTGAACTACGCGCTGCACTAATAAAAACAAAAACACGTCAAACACGTCATTGGCTGGGAGGGCTATTCCTGATAACACGTCAAAGACGTCTTTGGCCATGAATGAGTTAAGACTGAATAATGACATCACGACTGTTAATTTAAAATGAGTTATTCCTCTAAACCTGGCTTCAAATGCACCAAATTTTTCGCGCTGCAAAAATCAGCAAAATGGTAGCGAGGACATTTTTTGTGGCCCTCTCTATCATCAAAGTTACCCATCCATGGGTAACCGTTACGGCATGACAATATTTGTTCGGCCCCCGGGAACAATCTGGGTATCTCATGTGGCCCCCCATGAAAAATAATTGCCCACCCCTGTTCTATAGTGTCCCAAATGAAAGCAAGAAGCAGCTGAAACTTCCTTTTCTTTTTTACTAAGCATAATACACCTGACATGCCTTCAGTTAAAGCGACACAATTATGGCTAAAATGGTAAGTCCATGATGTATGATCACAATTGTTAATCAAGATTATTAGTCTCCATGTTTTTGAGTAATGAAATTATATTACAGCACCTTTGCCATTAACATCTTGACTATTTTCAACTATAATGGGCAGATTATACACACAATTAATTGTGCAACACTGACTTCAGCAATGATGTAAATCCCCAGAATGAGAAATTTGACGTTTATTAGACATATTGACCACAAGCACAGATTTGACAGCTCTGCACTCAGAAAATACGATTGACCCTGCCTTTTGAAGCTCGTACAAAGCCGGTCCAGTGTGCAGAGCCGCTGTATGTGACTTACACGCTGTGACTCCGCCCACCAGACTGTATGTGACTTACACGCTGTGACTCCGCCCACCAGACTGTATGTGATTTACACGCTGTGACTCCTCCCACCAGCACGCTGTATGTGACTTACACGCTGTGACTCCGCCCACCAGCACGCTGTATGTGACTTACATGCTGTGACTCCGCCCACCAGACTATGTGACTTACACGCTGTGACTCCGCCCACCAGACTGTGTGACTTACATGCTGTGACGCCGCCCACCAGACTGTATGTGACTTACACGCTGTGACTCCGCCCACTAGCACACTGTATGTGACTTACACGCTGTGACTCCGCCCACCAGACTGTATGTGACTTACACGCTGTGACTCCGCCCACCAGACTGTATGTGACTTACACGCTGTGACTCCGCCCACCAGCACGCTGTATGTGACTTACACGCTGTGACTCCGCCCACCAGCACGCTGTATGTGACTTACACGCTGTGACTCCGCCCACCAGACTGTATGTGACTTACACGCTGTGACTCCGCCCACCAGCACGCTGTATGTGACTTACACGCTGTGACTCCGCCCACCAGCACACTGTATGTGACTTACACGCTGTGACTCCGCCCACCAGCACGCTGTATGTGACTTACACGCTGTGACTCCGCCCACCAGACTGTATGTGACTTACACGCTGTGACTCCGCCCACCAGACTCAGGGATTAAAGTTCTCAGTCACTATGACGGATTTCAGTCAATTGGAGTCAGATATGAAATGTGAAAAGTACAAAAATTATAGTCCCTTTTATTTTATTTGGATTTGTATTGAGTTTGGATGAAAGCTTTTATTTTGAAAGATTCTGTTTGACTTTATAAACAACAACATTATAGCTACTAATTTGCATATGTTGGAACCTATAACATACTGATAAAATCTGGAACACATGTACAGTATGCATGATTACGGGTGTTTGGGAACTTTAGAGTGAAATGAGTGATGTAGGCCTACACACTGTCCGCCTTTTTTTTTTTTTTTTACATGAAAACCTATGGGAAGTGAAAAAGCGGACGCCTTAAAAAGCCTGAAATAACTAAAATAGGCCTGGAAAATCTTTCAGTCAAGTTTGTTTGTTGTTGCTTTAATCCCTGCAGACTGTATGTGACTTACACGCTGTGACTCCGCCCACCAGCACGCTGTATGTGACTTACACGCTGTGACTCCGCCCACCAGCACGCTGTATGTGACTTACATGCTGTGACTCCGCCCACCAGCACACTGTATGTGACTTACACGCTGTGACTCCGCCCACCAGACTGTATGTGACTTACACGCTGTGACTCCGCCCACCAGCACACTGTATGTGACTTACACGCTGTGACTCCACCCACCAGCACACTGTATGTGACTTACATGCTGTGACTCCGCCCACCAGCACACTGTATGTGACTTACATGCTGTGACTCCACCCACCAGCACACTGTATGTGACTTACACGCTGTGACTCCGCCCACCATCACACTGTATGTGACTTACACGCTGTGACTCCACCCACCAGCACACTGTATGTGACTTACACGCTGTGACTCCACCCACCAGCACACTGTATGTGACTTACACGCTGTGACTCCGCCCACCAGCACACTGTATGTGACTTACATGCTGTGACTCTACCCACGAGACTGTATGTGACTTACACGCTGTGACTCCGCCCACCAGCACGCTGTATGTGACTTACACGCTGTGACTCCGCCCACCAGCACACTGTATGTGACTTACACGCTGTGACTCCGCCCACCAGCACGCTGTATGTGACTTACACGCTGTGACTCCGCCCACCAGACTGTATGTGACTTACACGCTGTGACTCCGCCCACCAGCACGCTGTATGTGACTTACACGCTGTGACTCCGCCCACCAGCACGCTGTATGTGACTTACACGCTGTGACTCCGCCCACCAGCACGCTGTATGTGACTTACACGCTGTGACTCCGCCCACCAGACTATGTGACTTACACGCTGTGACTCCGCCCACCAGACTGTGTGACTTACACGCTGTGACTCCGCCCACCAGCACGCTGTATGTGACTTACACGCTGTGACTCCGCCCACCAGTGCGCTGTATGTGACTTACACGCTGTGACTTCGCCCACCAGAACGCAGTGAACATGTACAAGAAGCTGAGTGAGAAGACGATGCCCCAGCCCCTTGTCATGTACTTCACCATCTGCATCCTGCACATGGTGGAGCAGCTGCACCACATCCACATCGTCCACGCTGACTATCTGCTGCATCCTGAACTAGTCACGGGTAAGGAAGCGAAATCGCTCCAGACAACATCAATTTTATTATTTCATTCATGTCACTGAGAAGACAAACTTGTTCAAAGGTCTGAAATTGTTTGGAAAATGAATGTAAGTCTTTCAGCAGTCTAAAGCCCTCCCCTCCAGTGTATTTAGTCATTTCTAAGATATTTCATGTGTTCCTGGGTTTTTCCCTGCTCTCTTGATTAGCCACAGGGTTCGCCGGTGTATTTTGCTGACGAATAACCTTATCTTGGGCTCAAAGTCCTAAAAATAAGCTGTTGGTAAAAACGGGTGATGACGTCAGACATTACGTCAGACTGACGTATGATATTCAGATAATACATTACAGTATGGAGTTACATTAAAAAGCTGGCGTTCGCCTCTGGCATTAGCTAGCTGTTAGCTGTGAGCTACATTAGTTACATGGCAGTAAAACGCCACTAAATGATCAGTTTGATATAACTGTCAACCAGTTCGAGTCACGCTCTTTCCATAAAGCCCACCAGCTTTATGCTGGCTAGTTGTTGATAACAATATTGTGGCTTTTTTTTTTTTTACCATGCGGGAAACTGTCATGGCGGAACAACTGTTTCCAGTATCTCCGCTCTGGACCAGACAAAGAGTTGAACAAAGAGAGAACAGACACACACAGAGAACAGCACTGTAGTTATTGGGCTGCACAAGTTGCAAAGAAACACGTCTCTGCTCATCAGACCTAAGATGACTGTCTGGTGGTGTTTCAGGTTCCTGGCGAACAGGAGTTGTGATGTGGAGGACCTGCAGCACGGCCTGGCACTGGTGGACTGGGGCCAGAGCATCGACATGGACCTGTTCCAAGAAGGCACTGCTTTCAGTGCAAAGTGTCAGACCTCCGGCTTCCAGTGCGCAGAGATGCTCAGCAACCGATGCTGGAACTACCAGGTGCACATGGCTTTACTGTAACCTCGGCTGCTATCATTATTACATTATATGTAGATTTGTTATATTAACAACAATAATTCAATGTTACAAATTGAATATTAATAGCTCCAATATGTAGCAACTGATTCGCTGGGGGGGGGGGGGGGGGGGGATAGCTCCAAATGTTGTTGTCACAACATTTATTGACACAAGTCGCTAATTGTGCCACTATTCAAGCTAGCTAGTGATAAACACATTTCACTTCCTATATGTTCTTCACAATAGTTTGCCAGATGAAAGCTTTTAATATGAAGGAGCTACAGTAGGAACAGTTACAGTACATCCAGGTGGTGCAGTAACGGGGGAGGCGTTCAGGGTGCTGAGTGGGAATGATCCAAATGATTTCAAAGCTGGTATATTAAGGTAGAATGTACATTTCAGACGGACTACATTGGAGTTGCAGCGACTGTGTACTGCATGCTGTTTGGGCACTACATGAAGGTCAAGCAGGAGGACGGCAGGTGGACGAGCGGCAATGCGTTCAGAAGGTAATTCCTCCAGAGATATTTCACTCTGGCAAGCAACATGTCTATTGGAGGCCAGTGGCAAAAACAAGCTTGTTTAGTGGATGTAGTGCACGGCAGAGATGCTCACAAGTCATTTTTTGCAAGTCCAAGTCAAGTCTTAAAGGAACACTCTGCCCATTTTCAACCAGCTTTGTATCATTAGAACATCAGTAGTATATCAGAAAACTGTAAACGGTTTTGAAGTCTGTCATTTAATTTCACAGTTATTGAGTGTTAAAGTGTGGACCAGTGACATCACTGGTCCACACTAACTCAAATTAATAACTCATTAACTCAAATCAACTCTCAATAACTGTCAAATTAAATGACCGACTTCAAAACCGTTTACAGTTTTCTGATATACTACTGATGTTCTAATGATACAAAGCTGGTTGAAAATGGGCGGAGTGTTCCTTTAAGTCTTTTATGGATGAGCGTTCTATCATCTGCTGGATGCCATCCGGTCTGCTTTGAACACTGCATAGATAAAACAAAGGAATTCCAAGCATGAACTGTATTATCCTCACTGCTTATCTATTAGCATACAGTATCAGCATTGATTGGATGACATCAGTATAGATTTGTCAGTATAGAATTAGATTTATAGATGTTAATGCACAAAAAAAAAAAAAAAAAAAGATTGTTCACAAGTCCCAAAACTCAAGTCCAAGTCAAGTCTCAAGTCTTTGAGGACGAGTCTCAAGTCAAGTCTCAAGTCACTGTGAGTGAGACTTAAGTGCGACTCAAGTCCAAGTCCCCATCTCTGCACGGGGTGCCGAGGCAGGAGGGGCATGTGTGCAATTCAGGCTGCGATCTTGGTCAATAGTAACTGGACCAATTTGAAAATAGTCCTCAGAATTCAGTTAGGTTTTGCTGTTTCCTGGGGCCACCAGCCTGAGAAAATGATCTGATGCAGAACAGCTAAGGAGCTTATGCCTGTGTATTGTTAACCCCTGGTGAACAGAATAGCTAAGGAGCTTATGCCTGTGTATTGTTAACCCCTGGTGAACAGAATCCCGCACGCCGAGATGTGGCTGCAGCTGCTGGAGACACTGCTCAATGTGCCGGCCTGCGGCCCCCCACCCCAACTGCTCCAGGACCTGCGCCACATGCTGACCACTGCCCTGCAGCCCTACAGCAGCAAGCTGCCCGGTTTGAAGTCCCGCCTGACTGTGCTGCTGCTGGAGAACCGGACCAGGACATGAACGTTTTATGATGTTTATAGATGTTTTATTTTGTTCAATTTGTGATATTTGATTTATGCGTTTCTGCGGCAATATCATTTCTTTCCAGGGCGTTTTAACTCATTTAGTTTTGTTCAATTTCCTAAATAGTTATTAGAGGTTTATGTTTTCCACATGTTCAATCAGTTTGTTTTGCCTTGGGGTTTTTTATACTGGATGTTAAATTTGTCTTGCTTCCAGGTAGCAATAAAAACTATTTCTGTACTTTCACAGAACCTCTCCCTCTGTCTCGCTCTCTCCCCTCTGCTCTCAACCACAAATAATTTTAGTTTTCAAGAGTTCAAGAGTGACAATTTTCACTCTTCTCAAGAGTTCAGGTGTTTTGTGGGGGAAGCTGCAGTGGACCCCCCCCCCCCCCCCCCCCCCCCCAGACCTGTCGGGGGTGGTCGGTCCACCGATTAAAAAAAAAACACCCGGGGATCACTCCCAAGCCCGTAGGAGGAAGCCAGTCTGATGTAGGTTGGTGCATTTATTTATTCTCTCTTCAGTTTAGTTCTCCATTCGCCCCCCTCAAAACCCCCACCTCCCAGGCGCGCCCCCGAGCCAGGCAGCCACATCCCGGCCCAGCCCACGTGCGAGAACAACACCCACCACCCATCTGACAGGAGCTCATAGATATCATGTCATTATAAATAAAGTTGTCAGCGCTTTGGGGTGAACATGGCCCAATTAGAGATTCACAATAAAGTTTTGTTAAGGTAATATATATATATATATATATAATCATGCACTTTTAATTAAAGATTAACAGCAGACAGCAAACAAATCTCAAATCTTGCTGTTCAGATATCTTCACTCAAATGTATGTTTTTCCCCACTATACAAAACATGTATGTGCAGTGGGTGTTGCAGACAGTGAAACCTCTCCGCTCCTCTCATGTCGTCTTGTCAGTCATGTCCAGACCTGCAGCTGCTGTCTCCTGCATATTTCTCCCTACTACACCGTGTCATGAGCCTCCAGGTTTCCCCAGCCAGGCTCCACTACAGCACATCAGGAATGTTTCACCTTTTGAAACCTATGGAAAGCTGCTCCACTGCTGTGCTGCCTTCAGGGGAAGCATCCCAGCTCAAAATTAGCAGATGGAATGGCTGAAGATGAGACTTGATGTTGGATTTGATTCCTGTGGGAAATTACATTGTAACAACAAATATTAATAGGACTAAAAATATTGCATGATAATTTCTAGCGTGCTTATGGATATCTCTGGCTGAAGGCAGCAGCAGACTCTGCGGCCGCGCCCCGGACAGAAACACAAAACTCTCCAATTAAACCAGGACCCCCTTTGCCCTTGTGGGAAGTCATGCTGCGTCCAAGTGCTGTCAGAAATGTCTTATGTATTATCTTATATATTATTATATTATGGTTACATATATTATCATCTAGAAACGGGTCCTATATGGTTGAAAACCTTTTAAGTGAATTGGTCCTCAGGAACCAAAGTCTCCATCCGTATAACAGAGGTCATGTCTGTCAACTTGATAAAACAATTGGAGACCCCTTGAAACCCCCTCAAGGACGCCTGGTGGTCCCCGGACCCCACGTTGAGAACCCCTGGATTAGAGCATGAAGAGGGTGTGTGAAATCAATCCATATCAAAACATCAATTGCATTGCATGCTGTAATTGTTTCCAGCCAGAGAACTCTTGAATGCATCGACAAGCAAATTTTGCAACTGAGAAGAGTTTACGAGGAGCACTTGAAGGCAGCGACAGGTAAGGGGGAGTGTCTGTGTGGGTGTTCATTCCAGCAGCCAGCTGGTGGCTCTCTCTGCTGTGTGTGAGTGAAGGCTGAGCTGTGGAGCGGTGAACATGGTAGAGAAGGGGCTGACGGACCAGGCTGTGTCCGATGCCTGCAAAGAAGGAGACCCCATCACTAAGGTACTGTGGTTAGGCCTGGGCGTCTACGTAAAGCCCTGGATGTTTTCTCAAAAAGAAGTTTCTATGTAGTCCTAATGACTCCTAAGTGAAGTTTGACATTGTTCAAGATTTCTGTCGCCTCTCACCATCCACGCTCCATTGTGAGTGCATCTGCCCACACACAGAGTGCATTGGGTCGTGGTAAATTCGAGTTAGTAGTCAGAACGGTCCAGTTATTTTACATGAGCCTGCATGCTTTGCGTGCATGGAGATAGGCTCCATGCCGGGACGCAAATCGAACTATATGGATATCATGGATCTACCTGACGTTTTCAAAAGAGGGACAAAGATATACTATGGTTCTGTGACTTCCTCTGGCCTGAGCGCTGGGTGTTCTGAAATCCTAACAACGCCCCTGGTAATGGACCCTGAAGGCAGGAGCCTCATGTTTTCATGGAGGTTGCTCTGTCTGTCTGTGTGTCTGTCCAGCCTCTCCCTCTCCAAACCCTGCTGTGTTGCAATGCGGTCTAACCTGTTGCGCATGCGAGCTGCAGGGCGAGCCTAGGAAACGAGCATGTGGATTTTTTTGTGTGAAATCGGTTGTGCAATAGTCAATTTTGGTGAGTTATTTCTACGTTATGTGACATGTATAGTAAACATGCTTTTTTAAAGTCCAGTGAATGATATAGCCTACATGTAGTGTTACATTTTTTAATTTTATTTTTTTGGTGATTTGCTTCACTGACTCACAACAGGCTGTGCATAAAAAATAATGCTGTAAATTGTACAAGGAACCCTAACCCCCTAAAAATATTAATGTTTAGCCTGCAAAACAGTTACATTAATGTAGCCTACTTTGTGTTAAACGTGACCAACACACTACAGCAGTAAAAACAATAATAGGCTGTGTGAGGAAGTGTAACCTCTGTAAACGGCTGGGTTACACTAATTATCCCTGCCTGCCAGAGAATACTTTATTATTGTTGGAGTGTTTATTTCCAAATAACCTAGCATGAACAACAGTAATGATATCAAGAAAATCCTCATGATTATTATCATGATATTGATTTCAACCAGATCACCCAGCCCAATTTCTGGTAGTAGGCTATAGACCAAATCACCGTGATGTCACCATGTAAACAAATTTACTTCCGGGTACCACTTGGGGAAGGCGGCAGGTTTAAATGTGCGTGTTGTCAAATAAATGCTGTCAAACCCTCTCGTTGTTTTCGGCCGACTACTTTCAATTTAAATGGTTAAACGGTTGGTAAACATGCTTGTCCGACGTATCTAGCCGTTCTTCTGTGTTTGTTTTATGTAGTGTTAGCTAGCTAATAACGTTTGTTTGTCTGTCAAACTCGCTGTTTTTTTGCAGACTCGTTAACGTTACAGACAGAGCTACCGATGCCACGTTAATTTAATTTAGCGTCAAGTCTACTCTGGTCTGGTCCAACAGGTAAATTAGCTAGTCTGGTCTCCACTAACGTTAGTGAAAGTGTTGTTATGAATGATATTAAACAAGAACACAACACGGACGAACCATTTTTGTCTGTTTTTGTCTTCAACACGTCAGTTTGTGCCGTTCACCGCCATTATAATGTGTGGACCCAGGGGTACCCGGAAGTAAATGTAAACATCCCGCTGATTTGGTCTATACAGCCCCCTGGACAAAAATGCACCAACTGCCCCTGGATACAGTAACTCTGTCTACAAACTATAACCGCCAGTCAAGAAAGACATTGGAAGGTAGCTACTGTATGCGCTTAACAAACAACATAATTGGTAGAATGGTGTAAGTAAGGAGATCTGCTTATTGCACACCTCCTCTGTGAGAGAGCAGGAGAGAGAGAGAGGGGAGCGCACCGCACGACGCATGGGGCTCAGTCTACTGAACATAATGGCATTCCATTGACTTTTAATTGCATTTCCTTGACTTTATCATGGGCCATTCACTTTACTATGTAAACAGCGGTGCTCTGAACACCGACCCGAGCGCCCCCGGTTTGCGGAGCTCCGCCTCGCGCTGCCTTCCTATGTCCTAAGCTTAACGAGCAGATGCGAGTTTTCCGGCCGTGCGCATATCTCTCTCTCCGCTTTGTCTCTCCCCCTCGCTCTCTCCTTCCCTCTCTCTCAAATTTAGCTAGAAGCCAAGGTATGGCGGCTGCCCTAGCTTGCCATACTGAATTGACGCCCTTGGCCTAGTGTATCTAACTGTTGATATTCAATGTATTTTTGATTCAGGAATTCATATCCGTGGTTTGCAGCCCTTCCTGCAGCTCGCATACGCAGCTCGGTTGCTGCGTGGCCTCGTCTGCCCTGTTGGCGGGCACGGGTGTGTGGGTGTGTTGCTCACCAAATGTTATTGCCCCTCAAGTTTACATGTGCGCGAGTGTGTGTGTGTGTGCCCCCTTATGACATCACTAATGACATCATCAGTCTTATGACATCAAAAATTTTAACGCATAGGTTTAGGGTGGTATCAATCAATTTGGGAAAAGTCTTACAAAATTGTTTGTTTATGTTGTAAAAAGTAATTAGCTAACTCTCTCGTAAACGGACAAGCCCGTCTTTTATTGTCACACGAACACCACAATACATGCATGTGGCCACAACACACTCATGCTGACGGTGGCCGGTGAAAAGTGTCCTCTGCATTTAACCCATCCAGGCATGTCCTTTCCTCCGAGGGGCAGGCCAGGAGCAGTGGTCGCTTTCTCGTACAGCGCCCGGGGACCAACTTCGGATGTTGTCGTCACTGGTCGGATGACGATGACGATCTGATCTTCTGCATGTTTTTAGTGGGGGGGTTATATACGGAGGAACCCCCTGGGGGAGCACGGGGAGAACATGCAAACTCCACACAGAGAGAAAGGCCCTTACGACGAGATAACCCACCTGGGCAGTAGGCACTGAAGATATGGGGGGGAACACAACCACAGCGTCCATAGTGTCCCAGGCGAGAATCGAACCCAGGACCTTCCAACTGTGAGGCGACAGCTCTACCACTGCGCCACCGTACCCCCCTAACATATGTTTTCAAAATGTTCAATCAGAAATATGTCTGTTTTGCCTTGTTTCTTATATAGCCTATCTGGATACCTATCTCTAATAGGTCCCTCTTTCTCTGCAGGACTACATGATGCAGCAGACCATGTTGAGGGTCAAAAACCCGCTCAAATCGCTGGACTTCTACACCCGAATCTTAGGAATGACGTGAGTCCTGTTGTCACCATGCAGTGTGTCTGAGGGGAGAGTTGACAGAGAAATCAGGGTGTGACGGTATATGGTATATTTAAGAAAAACCTTTAGCTGTGATATAACTACCATTATTATATCATGGCCTGTCAGGAGCTATTGCTCAGTCAATGGGAAAATTACCCGACTTCTCACATGATTTATGACCTCAGTAAACACTTTCCTAATGACTTTATGATCTCAATCACTAGTTTCAAGTCTTCTTCAATACAGCATCATGTTCATTTAGTCAATTATGATCCCATTTAGAGTAAAATTATACGATAAAGCAGACTATGTTTTGAGGCGTGATTCAAAGTCAAAGTCAATTTTATTGTCAATCACTACCATATGTACAAGACATACAGAGCATCGAAATTCCGTATTTCACGATCCACGGTGCGCTCAAAATACAGATAGGAGACAACACATGACATAAAATACGAAGATAAAATAGATTAAACAGATAAAAACATACAATAATAATACTAAAATACTACCGTAGGGGTCATAATAAGGTCACTGTAATCACTGTAATAAAAGTCAGATAGTGCAAATAGTGATGGCAGAAAAGTGCAATAAAATGGACAAAGCGACATAATAGTTTTGCATAAAGTGACTGGTGCTGAGTGAGGATATGGGTTCAAGTCCAGACTGGGGGCAGAGGGAAGAGAGGGGAGTTGTACAGTGAAAAGTTAACAGTCCAGACTGGGGGCAGAGGGAAGAGAGGGGAGAGAGTTTAACAGCCTGACAGCCTGGTGGACAAAGCTGTTAGCTAGTCTGGTGGTGCGGGCCCGGAGGCTCCGATATCTTCTCCCCGACGGAAGCAGGCAGAAAAGTCCATGAGAGGGATGGGTGGGGTCGCCCACAATGTTAGTGGCTTTGCGACCCAGGCGAGTGTTGTAGATCTCCAGGAGGGAGGGGAGGGAGGCACCAACGATCTTCCCGGCTGCTTTCACGATGCGCTGCAGGGTCTTCCGGTTGGCGGCAGTGCAGCTACCAAATCAGGCTGTGATGCAGCCGGTCAAGATGCTCTCTATGGTCCCCCTGTAGAAGGAGCACATGATGGGAGCTGAGGCTCTGGCTCTCCTCAGCTTCCGGAGGAAGTAGAGGCACTGCTGGGCCTTCTTCACCACTGCGACAGTGTTGGTGGTCCAGGAGAGGTCCTCACAGATGTGCACCCCCAGAAACTTGGTGCTGCTCACCCGCTCCACTGCAGCACCATTGATGGTCAGTGGGGAGTGTTGAGGAGGGGCTCTTCTGAAGTCTATAATGATCTCCTTGGTTTTTTCTACATTTAGGAAGAGATTATTCTCTTCACACCATGTGACCAGTTGGTTCACCTCCATCCTGTAGTTGGTCTCGTCGTTGTTACTGATGAGACCCACCACAGTTGTGTCTAGAGCCCGACCGATATGGGATTTTTGAAACCGATACGATACCGATTTTAGGGAATAAAAAATTACCGATACCGATAATATCGGCCGATATTTTTATTTTATTTTATTTTTGTTTTTATCATCAAATGTTTATCCCCCATTAGTGCTAATCCCCCATTAGTGCTATTTTTTTATTTTTTTATCCTGGTTGCTGCTCCACCCTCTGCCGATCTGGGGAGAGCCGAAAACTGGCTCCATGCTTCCACATGGGCAGTTAGCCAGCCGCTTCTTTTCACCTGACAGGGGAAGCTTCACCGGTAGGACATAGCACGTGGGAGGATCACGATATTCCAACGAGTTCCCCTCCCTCCGAACAGGCGCCCCTAACGACCAGAGGAGGCACCACATCAGCAACCCTCAAATATCAAACACTTGACAAAGATATGATTGAGTTGACATGAATTCAAATATGTGAAGTAGGCAGGATATTTTACAGCTTATTAATAAACTCAATGCAATGAAACAGTAAACTTAACTGGGAATTTAATAATTATAAATAACTAGAAATACAAAAACACAATAGAACAAATAGTTAAGAAAAAATATCAAATATACACAACATGCTGTCCATGCTGTCTATAACTTATATATATATATATTTATAAAAAAAAAAAAAAAAAAAAAAATCGGCCGATATTTTTTTTTTTTTTTTTACCGATACCGATATATCAATAATCGCCAATATCGGCCGATAATATCGGCGGGCCGATAATATCGGTCGGGCTCTAGTTGTGTCATCTGCAAATTTGATGAAGTGGTTTCCGCTGTGGTTGGGTGCACAGTCATGGGTCAGCAGGGTGAAGAACAGGGGACTGAGCACTCCTCCTTGGTGGACTCCCGTGCTCAGTGTGATGGTGCTGGATGTGTTATTTCCCACCTGTACCGACTGTGATCTCTCGGTGAGAAAGTCCAATATCCAGTTGCAGAGTGACGTGTTCAGGCCCAGCAGATCCAGCTTCTTTATCAGCTGCTGAGGGATGATGGTGTTGAACGCTGAACTGAAATCAATGAACAGCATTCTCACATATGAGTCTTTCCTGTCAAGGTGGGTAAGGGTTAGGTGGAGGGCAGAGGAAATTGCATCATCGGTGGATCTGTTTGCCCAGTAAGCAAACTGAAAAGGGTCCAGAGCGGGAGGGAGGATGGATTTGATGTGGTGCATGACTAGCCTCTCGAAGCACTTCATGATGATGGAGGTCAGTGCAACAGGGCGGTAGTCATTAAAGCCAGATGGTTGTGACTTCTTTGGCACAGGTATGTTGGTGCTGGCCTTGAAACATGTGGGAACCACAGCCTGACTCAAGGAGATGTTACTGGACAGGTCGCCTGTCCAGTGATCGCGCAGCTCACCGACCACAGACCAATAGCAGCTGCTGCTGGGGCTCTGTGGGAAACCCCCTGTCTCACACTAGTATGGCACAAGCTGCGTCTGGCTCCAAAAACCAAGATGGCGACGGTCAAAATGTCAAAGTCGAGGCTTCAAATCAGGAGTCCACAAACCGGGTGACGTCACGGTGGCTACGTCCATATTTCTATACGGTCTATGTTTCCGTCTCTCCCAGGTTGCTCCAGAAAATCGACTTCCCCTCGATGCGTTTCACCAACTACTTCCTGGGGTATGAAGACAAGTCAGAGATCCCGGCAGACATCGGGGACCGGACGGCCTGGACCTTCTCCCGCCGAGCGACCATCGAGCTTACACAGTACGCATCGCACGCACGCAAACACGTGCACACACACACACACACACACTGCATTACCCACGCGCACGCACACATACACACACAGACACACAACATACACACACAGCTTGACTGTTTGACACTTTGTTTGACAAATTTATTTTACAGTGTTGTTTTTCAACTTGATTTATATAGCACTTTTCATACAAACATGCAGCCCAAAGTGCTTCACAACAAACAATGAAAAAAAAATCAACAATCAATATATGAACATCGCAGAAATCAACACCAGGGATACAAATAATGTAAAAATCAATGATTAGAACTTAAAGACTAAAGGTGCGTTCACACCAGGGCTTCACTCGCTCAAGTTTGACTGCAAAAAAATTGTGCAGAATTTGTGAAATTCGCCTTGGTGTGAATGCACTTGGCTATAACATTACTCCTATGGGCTCGACGTTAACTTTTAAAAGTGGTTGCCCGAATAAAAATATGGTTGCCATTTTTAGTCGCCTTATATTTTGAGTAATTAAGATACTATGCAGTCATAAGCCGGCTTAATAATGACAATGTGACAGAAAAGTAAGTATAATAGTCTATAGTATAATAGGCCTATTCAGTGTGCGCACCGGGTGTTGTAGGAGTAATAATAATAATAATAATAATAATAATAATGTGTATAATTTCGTTTTATAAACAAATCTTATTTTTTGTTTTTATAATGCATTTGCACTGAAAGGATTTGTTTAACTAATATTTGTGAACTTTTTTTTTTTTTTCAACAGTTATTGTTCATATTGTGCTTAATTTATTAATTAAAAGCGTTATTGATAATAAAGTAGCCTACCCTCCTCATGTTCATTCAGGGATACTATGATGACAGTGGTTTGGGGCCCCCACTCTAAGATGTTGCATAGGGCCCCAGAAGGCCCAGAAGCGGCCTTGGCCCGCCGCGCTCCCTCTCTCACCCCGTATGTTACAGGCAGACGAGGCAGGGATGTAAAGCATTCCTTATTTCTCAGCACATATACACGGTGGTAAAAAGTTTTTGAAGGATGTCCTGGTCGAGGTGTATGTTGTAGGCTTGTTGTAGGCTACATGCTTTGCAGTATAGCGTTAGTTTTCCGTCCCGTTCAAAGACGCAGGGGTACCTCGATGACTTGACAAATAATTTCCTCGTCCTTTGTTTCTGTGCGGGCAGACGCGGTTCTTGTTCATTGAATTATCGTCTTGCAGCTCGATTTGTGATGTGGATGCTGACGCAAGGTTAGCGACAGCGTTATTAGTCGGGGCTTGCCTTGGACCCAGGCAGACTTCATCTGCTTTTGACATCTTCACGGTGCGTCTTGCAGCCGCTGTGATTGTGTGCGAGCAGCCACCTCCGAGTCAGTACTCGTTAAACACACCGCACGTGCAGCATGCATCACGTAGGTTCCGACTGATAATTAGTAACATCGTTCCGATTGTAAACAGCAATAAAATGTCACATATGTCACTCACAAGTATTAAAACATATTTATTTGGTGTACATTTTTCTGTTTGCTGCTGTAAATTTTTTTTTGCATGTTTGTTAAAACGTGGTTGCCACTGTGGCAACCAAAGGCCAAGAAATGGTTGCCCTTTTCTTTTTTTGGTTGCCCGGGGCAACCGGGCATCCGTTAATGTCAAGCCCTATAAAGTCAGATTAAAAAGTTAGGTCTTTCATTTAGCCTATTTTAAACACCAGAGCCCAGTCAAAAATACAGAGAGAGCTTCCATTGTAAGATCCAGACGCAGTGTCTTCCACACTTTACTTTATGCGACACGTAAGGACAGAAAGATTGTGTGATTTTTTGGTCCACTTTAACACTTTCACATCTCCCCCCCCCCCCCTCTCCCCCCTCCCCTCCCCCCCCCTCTCGCTCTCTCTGTCTCAGTAACTGGGGATCAGACTCAGATGAAGACCTGTCTTACCACAACGGGAACTCTGAACCACGAGGATTTGGTAATAGCCCACATTGTTCATTCGTCTAATTTTTTTAATTCCTTTCATAACTCATTTAGTTTAGTTTTTTAAATTCAATGTGCTTGTTGTGATCAGTTCAGACAGCAGAGTTGTGTCACAATTCCCCATAATCAGCACACATCATCACCATATGATTCCACTGAAAGACTATTAAATGATCATAATTACAATGTAACACTGCCTGCTCTGTCCTCCTTGTTGCAGGTCATATTGGCATTGCTGTTCCTAACGTGTACGATGCCTGCAAATTATTTGAAGAACAAGGAGTGAAGTTTGTCAAGAAACCTGATCAAGGTCGGTGCTTTGTTGTCTATTTTTCCCCTTCTGATTTTTTCCCATTTTCTCCCCAATTCTACTTGGCCAATTTATCCCCCTGCTGTCCCGGTCGCTGCTCCACCCTCTGCCGATCTGGGGAGAGCCGAGACTAGCACCATGCTTCCTCCGACACATAATAATAATAATAATAATTCATTTTATTTGTAGTGCACTCTTCATTCAGACAGAATCTCAGAGTGCTACAGAGTTAAAAACATCGCAAGCAAAAAATACATTTGACAATAGTTAAAAGCTAACACGAGAAGGCCTTCCTAAATAAAAAGGTTTTTAGGCGCGTCCTGAAAGAGTCCAGGGTCTGTGCTGCCCTGAGGTGTTCAGGGAGGCTGTTCCACAGGCGCAGTTGCCAGCCGCTTCTTTTCACCTGACAGCGGGGAGCTTCACCGGTAGGACGTGGTAGCACATGGGAGGATCACGCTCTTCCCACCAGTTCCTTTCCACCCCGACCAGGCGCCCCGACCAACCAGAGGAGGCGCTGGTGCAGCGACCAGGACACATACCCCCAATCCGGCTTCCCACCCTCAGGCACAGCCAATCGTGCCTGTATGGATGCCCGACCAAGCCGGAGGTAACACGTGGTTATGAACCTGCGACCCTCGTGTTGGTAGGCACTGTTACAAGTGTTAAGTTGCGTTCACACCGACCTATTAAAGTTTTTCGCTGGCATTGAGTTTACATACAAAGTCAATGCAAACGAGCGATTGAGCGTATATTCGCCCGGGAGAAAAATCGCTGGGCGTCCGAGCGACAGAGACAGAGCAATAGGGAGAAAATACGCTCGTCGCCCGAGTTGAAATATCCCAACTCGAGTGAAAATACGCTGGCATCAGTCGCTCGCTGTTCAACGCTGATTGGCTGCTGTGTGAGAGTGAGTCAAGGATCACACTGGCTTGGAGCAAACCTCTGGTTTATTGTGTGGCAACGAACCGCATTGACAGGCTGACAGCTGACATGAAGTGAAGTCTGTACTACCGGTATGGAGCTCGCGTTAGGAGCACGCTGATAGGCTTAGCTTGTAAACAACTATGATGGCTCGTAGTGGACAAACAGGGGTCATCCCTATGTTCCCCGGGTCCTATGTTCCCCGGGTCCTATGTTCCCCGTTTTTCCCAAATGGTGTCCACCCGCTATGCCGACCACCCGCAATGCCGACCTTAGGTTTAGGCGTGGGGGTGGGAGAGGTTAGGTTTTGGGTTAGGGTCTGGGGGAGGTTAGGTTTAGGCATGGGGGGAGGTTAGGTTTGGTTAGGCATGGGGGGAGGTTAGGTTTGGCGTGGGGGCTGGGAGAGGTTAGTGAAAAACGGGGAATATAGAACCCGGGGAACATAGAACCCGGGAAACATAGAACCCGGGGAACATAGACATGATCCCGACAAACATCATGACAATGCGTAACGTTATAGCCCACAGATGTCCGTCAATTCGTGTGCCTGTTGACGAGCGATTTAAACAGAGCGACAGAGCGATTCCAAAGGGTTGAATCAAGCGACAGAGCGAAAAATAAATATCTCGGTGTGAACACAGCTTTACAGGTTGGGTAAAATAGTTGTAGCCAGCTCGGTCTAGAGAGGCAACAAATAACACCGCACCCCGCAACATGAAAACCACATGGCTGTCATTAAAGACTGGGAGTGTAGCTCACCTCAGGAAACTGGCACGTTTGGACCCAGGTGTTGCATTGGCCTTCTCCGGACATCTCAGCCGGTGGAGTGGATGGTGTTCAGCATGGAGACACCATCTCGTCCATGAAGACGCTTAACACAACATAACTGACAAACAACTTTATACAAAGAAAATGAAAAGGGGGAGACGCCGTCTCTCTTCTTCTGTATGGACACGTAAAGAGCTCAAGATGGCCGCTTCCCAGCACGTTATATCCGTTCCCGTAACATCACTTCCTGAGCCAACCACCTTTTCAATCATGACAGCCAGAAATAGGAAAGAATATTTACCAACGTATAACAAGAAATACTAAAAGACTAAAGAGAAGGAGAAGAAAGACAGACTCTGGGTTCCTGCTGGTCTGGAACAGACTGGAAAATCTATTTGGTCATTTCCAGGTCTTCAAATGTTTGGGAATCGTCTGAAAAAGACCTCTGGAAGAATGTGGGAGCAACATGGTGCTTGTTCCCATATGTGATTTGTCCCTTCATTTCACATACAAGTATATTGCCAGTGTTCTATTCAAGTCCAAGACCACTTACCAGTCCCAGTGTTCCAGTCTGAGTCCAAGTCTGAGTCCCCAAAGAAGAGTCCAAGTCACCAAAGGAGAGAAGAGTCCAAGTCACCAAAGAAGAGTCCAAGTCATGAAAGGAGAGTCCAAGTCACCAAAGGAGAGTCCAAGTCACCAAAGGAGAGTCCAAGTCAAGTCCCTATTACCTGAGTCCGAATCCAAGTCTGAATCTGGAGTTACTGAACACGAGAGTGAATCCATGTAGGTCCACATGTATTAATTAATTAAGCTATATTAATAGCTATATAATATGGTGATATTATTCAATTCCGTGCAAAGGCAGCCACATGTGTTCCACTTACAGTAGGTGCCCTTGCCCTTACCCTTGCACGGAATTGAATAATGTCACAGTATTCATATAACTATTCTTATACCAAATTATTATTAGGGCCTATTACAAAAAAACTGAAAAAAGCAACATCAAATGCCTCCATACTGCTCACCTGGCGTAATGCTCACACACATTATGCTGTTGGCCAATATATGTTTCCACCAGCAGGTGGAGCTCGGGGCCGTGTGTGTGTGTGTGTGTGTGTGTGTGTGTGTGTGTGTGTGTGTGTGTGTGTGTGTGTGTGTGTGTGTGTGTGTGTGTGTGTGTGTGTGTGTGTGTGTGTGTGTGTGTGTGTGTGTGTGTGTGTGTGTGTGTGTGTGTGTGTGTGTGTGTGTGTGTGTGTGTGTGTGTGTGTGTGTGTGTGTGTGTGTGTGTGTGTGTGTGTGTGTGTGTGTGTGTGTGTGTGTGTGTGTGTGTGTCCTAGTCCTACAGTACTAATCTCTTCTTCTCCCTCCAGGTAAAATGAAGGATCTGGCTTTCATACAGGATCCGGACGGCTACTGGATTGAGATTTTAAGTCCAAACATCATGAGGGACTTGATGTCAACTTAGGACAGGGACACATTTACCAAAACACATGCTTCACTTCTCTTCAGTGTTTACATACTTTTCCCAGATCAACCCCAACCATTCCCCCCATGCCTAAACCTAGCCCCCCCATGCCTAAACCTAGCCCCCCCATGCTTAAACCTTTGCCTGGCTGAACCCACAGCCCCGTGCTGCTCCGTGCTGTGCGTTCCATAAAACGTGAAAGGCTTCCCAAAGCAGTAAGGAGGCCGCTAAAGGGGCGTGACAAAGCAGCTCCTGGACGAGTTGCGAGATAAACTTCATTGTACATTCTGCCATTGGTTCTGTTAAAGGAACAAACAAAGCTTTTGATTTTGGTCAACTTAACTGTCAAGCGATGAGAACATAATACACCAAAATCCTGCAGAACGTCAGCTCTGCTGCTCCATGCTAACTCTTTAGCATCCACTGTGTTGAGTAACTGTCCATCATTCTCCCCTTGGTGCTCCACAAGTTGTGTTCATAACACAATTGTTTTGTTTACTGTTGCAAAATATTATAATTCAATTAAAACGAAATTATGTCATTTCTCTCAGCCTCCACATTCTGTTATGAGATTTGAGATAGGAGTTTGTGCTTGAATCTAACCTGATATCATCCTCCCAAAAGGCTTTGAACAATAATGTATTTTGTATTGTGCACAGTGTAAAAATGTGTTGCAGCCATGCTGGAACATACAATTAACAATTAAATCAACAAGGCTGTTTTCACAGCAACCCTTTGAGGTGGTGAAGCAGGAGGTAAAGAAGGTGTAACCATTAACACTAACGAGGGCCCTGGCACAGAATGGAATCGTAATTAATGGTATTGGTTACACCTGCTTTACTTCCTGCTTTTACCACTTCAAAACGGTTGCTGTGAAATGGGTCCATTGGTTGACAACAAAATGCTAACACTTAGGCTAGATATTTCAGAGATGGCCTACTGAATGATAAAGAAGCCCAAATCCTGACCAGTTTTGGGCAAGTAACTTTCAAAATGTAATATACTACATATTACTCATTACTTTCATTTGAAAGTAATAAGTTACTTTACAATATTACTGTCTGTGTAGAGTTTTTACTTTACTTACTACACTACGGTACTTTTGCATTACTTTCACCGTAATAACAGCAGTAGCAGAATGACATCGCCGCCCGGGAACCATCCCGAAAAAGACTTCTTGAAATCTTGCAGTCAGTGTAAACCATCCAAAATTCTAAATTTTATTATTTTCCTTTGTTATTGTCATCTATAGTGGTTAATTGCATACAAAGACACAATTTAATTAGGAAATGATTGTATCTTTATTTAAATGTGTTGATACAAATTTTTTAACTCAATTTGTAACTTGTGTTACTTGACAAAGTAACTGGTATAATATTACTGCAATCCTATTGGTAATAAGTTATATTACTGAGTTACTGCTAAAAGTAATATATTACATGTAATATGTTACTTTTGTAATGAGTTACCCCCAACACTGATCCGGACACAGGTAGGCTACCGTGGGTGGCTTAGCAACTGACACACACACACACACACACACACACAACCTACACAGACACACACAGATAATCCAGTCCTCCGTGCTCCCTGCCTTGATCTTGTGGTCTGTAGGAGTGATTTACACACTGGAATCACTGTTGCAGCCGTTAAATGGTCCAGGAGGAGAACACAGCGAGCGCGGCGTTCCCAGCGGAATGGGGGGATTACAGGGTGACAGGCCTGGGAACGCTCCGGAGGCCGTCAATCTGGCCCGGTCAGCCGACACGGTTCTCACGCCGGGCCGCCGCTTTGAACTGACCGCCAGAGTAGTAAATGAGGTGAGCCGGCCGGGACGTGAACCCGGGCAATAGACACAAACACAGAGAGGAATGACAGAAGAACCAGAAAGGAGTGGAAGACCGACGCCATGAGGAGACGCCACATTCACTCACGCTTATTTGCTTGAATAGAAAACACTGTTGTGTTTCAAAAGAAAATAACTTGTTTAATAGCAATCCGTTAAAGTGGGATTTGGCAGGTGATGCTTAAAAGAAAATGCACAACAAGCTTCCTACCACTCTCCAAACAATGCACTGCAATTTCCTTTGCTTTTACTGTAGCTCGATTGAATTCAAATTCGCCTGGCATGGTTTGAAAGCTGACAGGCTGGGGTCGGCCTACATCTCCCCGTCTCCAAACTGGAGGCTTCTCAGCTTTTCGTATGATGAACAGGTGAAAATGTCCAATTCCTTCTGTTATCACATCATCCTTTCATGGCGGAGGAACGTAATCTTCACATAAATCATCCGTGTTTCAGAGTTCCCAAGATGTTGTGCTTTCGAGCGAGACAACCACGTGTTCATCGCTCTCCCAGACGAGACAAAGCCGATGTGTCATTTTGCTACAGTAGGGTGGTTCTCAACACAAGGTCTGAGGACCACCAGGGGTCCTTGAGGGACTTTCCAGGGGGTCCTGCAACAAATTGAAGTTTGTTTCTTTTATAAGAAGTAACACAATTAGATAATGTCGTAGAAGCATGGCTGTTTTGACCATAGCTACCTATCTCTCTACCTGCAATACAGATACGGTAGTCATACAATTCTGGACAAAATCATTTCTAACCATAAAGATGTTTTCAGATTTGAGAGAGATCTCATCATGGAGGTCTGTGGCCCTAATATGGAGTAAATTAGGGGTCCTATGTCTTTGTCAAGAAGGAAGAGATGATACTGCTACCGTCTGTCTCTGTTTCCAACAAGATGTCATGTCTCTTGTAACTATTGGTAATTATCTCCTCCAAGAATCTGACGTCTGTAATTGAAGTGAAGTTTAATTGACACCAACTGTCTCAGGGCTTGTTCTCAACCTCTCAGTACGTACATATTTACAGGCGTTCTTGTTAGATGGGTTACAGCAGCACTATCCACTGACACATTGATTATCTCAGGAGCAACCTTTGGTTCATCAGTGTTTGTCGGTTAGTATCTTCCTGGTGTGTGAGGGGTTAAACCAAACATTTTAAAACTTGATGTGTATCAAAAGTAAAAAAAAAAAAGTCTCAAGATGCCAACATCATGAGGGACATGATGTCAACTTAGGACAGGGACACATTTACCAAAACACACGCTTCAGTTCTCTTCAGTGTTTACATCCTGCATTTATGCGTTCTTTGGGCAAACCCTCAACAGAAGCTTCAGAGCCACTCCACCGGTCCGTCAATCAGTGAGTCAGTGAAACCAGTAAGTCAGTTAAATCAGCAGGTGGAAAACGGTGAAAAACCAGTCATTCAGAAGACTCCCACCTCAAAGGTTAACCAGTTAATAGATGTTTAGGTCAGGCGTTAAAAACACAATGGTCAGAAGATTCCCACTTCAATCGTTAACTGGTTGTAAAAAATGTTCTGTTAAACCAGGCAGTTAAGAATAGTCTGTAAATCCAGTCAGTAGATTAGGAACTAAGAGGTTAAGCCAGACCCTCCTCAATCCCAGGGCCTCAAATTCCATCGCTTTCCTCGTGTTCTTGGCGTCTGATACTGACGTACAAGCTGTCCTTTAGCGTTTTAACTAACTCCAAAGTAAACCAACTGACGACTCCCGCCGTCCATTCTGAAATCGATGAAAACATCGGCCAGTCAGGGTGTTGTGGTCAGTCAGGGCGTTGTGGTCAGTCAGGGTGTTGGTGGTCAGTCAGGGCGTTGTGGTCAGTCAGGGTGTTGGTGGTCAGTCAGGGTGTTGGTGGTCAGTCAGGGCGTTGTGGTCAGTCAGGGCGTTGTGGTCAGTCAGGGTGTTGGTGGTCAGTCAGGGTGTTGTGGTCAGTCAGGGCGTTGTGGCCAGTCTGGGCGTTGTGGTCAGTCAGGGTGTTGTGGTCAGTCAGGGTGTTGTGGCCAGTCAGGGCGTTGTGGTCAGTCAGGGTGTTGTGGCCAGTCAGGGTGTTGTGGCCAGTCAGGGCGTTGTGGTCAGTCAGGGCGTTGTGGTCAGTCAGGGCGTTGTGGCCAGTCAGGGCGTTGTGGTCAATCAGGGTGTTGTGGTCAGTCAGGGCGTTGTGGCCAGTCAGGGTGTTGTGGCCAGTCAGGGCGTTGTGGTCAGTCAGGGTGTTGTGGCCAGTCAGGGTGTTGTGGCCAGTCAGGGTGTTGTGGTCAGTCAGGGCGTTGTGGTCAGTCAGGGCATTGTGGTCAATCAGGGTGTTGTGGTCAGTCAGGGCGTTGTGGCCAGTCAGGGTGTTGTGGCCAGTCAGGGCGTTGTGGTCAGTCAGGGTCTTGTGGTCAGTCAGGGCATTGTGGTCAGTCAGGGCGTTGTGGTCAGTCAGGGCGTTGTGGCGTTGTGGTCAATCAGGGTGTTGTGGTCAGTCAGGGCGTTGTTGTGGTCAGTCAGGGCGTTGTGGTCGGTCGGGGTGAAGGAGGGTGTAAACATTCGCCTTTCACACCGGAGACCGGCGTTCACGTCCCAGCATGTTCAACGTCTACATTTCAACCCTAAGTCACGTTTAACATTCTTATTTAACCCTAACCCTAACCCAAACCAAGTCATTTTAGGTGCATAAACATAATTGTTACGGTCTCGTAAAGGTGGCATCTGAAAAGTGACGAGAAGGTGTACCCAGTGTGTTAACGAGTGACGCCAAGGTGACGCCGACATGGGAATTTGACGCTCTGGCACGAGAACGTGTTGGGTTAATCGCAGCCGACAAAAGCAGTCGGTAAAATGGCCATCAGTCAGAAAGCTCCAACCTCAGTTCCCCACGGCCTGTAGGGTTTACTGCTGCTGCTCCGAGGAGTCTGGGAGGAAGAGGAGGACGAGGAAGAGGAGGAGATGGGAGGGCTGGAGGTGAGGGAGGGGGGGAGGAGGGGGAAGCCGGCATGGAGGGCGAGGGGAAAGGACGTCTGTGCCGACGCCGAGAGCGAGAGGAGCGAGGCGCCAGAGAGAGGAGGCGGGAGCGCGGCCGCCCAGTGGCAGTGCGGGTGGAAGGCGGGGTGCTGCGGCTGCTGGCTGTAGTGCTGTTGGTGGGGCTGACGGGACGCCGCGGTCAGGGCGTCGCGCTGCGAGGAGCAGGAGGTCAGGTGGGACAGGAGGCGCGCGCGCAGCGGGTCGCCCGAGTCCAGGCCCTCCACGGCGCTCAGGTAGCGGGACACCTCCGTCACACACTCCCGGAAACCCAGAGACAGGAAGTCCAGCGCCAGCGCATGGGCGTCGAAATAACCTAAAGACAGAGAGAGAGAGAGACAGAGAGAGAGAGAGCATCTAGGTGTCTGCTCTTCATGTGACAAACCTGTGAATGTCCAACCACCTAACTTTCAAGAGACCAGAGTCAAGAACATCGTCCACACATCATGTGTCCAAACACACATGTGTTTCAGAGTTTGCAATGTCAAAATTTTAGGAGAATATGTTGCAATGAAAATCAGGGTAAACTATCCAATTCAATTATAATTATAACTTTCAGCTCTCTCTCACACACACAGGCGCGCGCGCACATACACACACACACACAGACACACACACACACACACACACACACACACACACACACACACACACACAGACACACACACACACACACACACACACACACACACACACACACAGTGTGTGAGAGGGGGGGCCGGCCTGGCCTTCTCTCCCACGCCTTATGTGTGGGGTGGGGGCGGGGTGGGGGGCATCGGTGCTCTCCATCACTGGTCGAGGGCTGCCGGTAGGTTAGAATAGCTTACCGTTAGGTGATAGATTAGCTACAGCCTAACTATAGGCTGTAGACCTGTTATAGTGTTCAGGCTAAGATCAGACTAGAGCAGAATAGGACAGGCCAGACTAGGCTGTAGATTAGCTAGATTCCCTGTGTTCTAGTTAGTTCCGGTTGACTTGACTTGACTTACAGACACACACACACATACACACACACACACACACACACACACACACACACACACAGAGCAGCCACAGCTCTGTGACCCTGGGAGAGCCGGCTATCTGCTCTGTATGTTTGCTCTGTCTCCTCTGTGCAGACCTCTTTACACGCTGCCCGCCGCCCCGGGCTAAACCCAAACAAACGCTGCAGGGAGGCGGCCTGTGAACGCACCCCTGCCCCATCCCTCACCCCCCCCCCCACACACACACACACACACACATACACACACACACACACACACACATACACACACACGTACATACACACACACACACACACACACACACACACACACACAGGCTCTATGAAAGCAAACAGCACGGCTCAGGGTCAAGTGCTGCTTTCATCCCTGCAGTACTTTCCCATGGGCTGCTGCCCCCCACTCCTTTCATCTGCCACTGACTGACTGACTGAGACTGACTGACTAACTGAGACAGACTGACTGACTGACTGACTGACTGAGACTGACTGACTGACTGACTGACTGACTGACTGACTGAGACTGACTGACTGACTGATACTGACTGAGACTGACTGACTGACAAACTCGCTGTCTGCCTGCTTAGTTGCTGACTGATTGATAGAGTGGCTGGCTAACTGTTTAACTGCCTGGCTGACTGTTTAATTGCCTGGCTGACTGTTTAACTGCCTGGCTGACTGTTCAACTGCCTGGCTGACTGGTTAACTGCCTGGCTGACTGTTTAACTGCCTGGCTGACTGTTAACTGGTTAACTGCCTGGCTGACTGTTTAACTGCCTGGCTGACTGTTAACTGGTTAACTACCTGGCTGACTGTTAACTGGTTAACTGCCTGGCTGACTGTTTAACTGCCTGGCTGACTGTTAACTGGTTAACTGCCTGGCTGACTGTTAACTGGTTAACTGCCTGGCTGACTGTTAACTGGTTAACTGCCTGGCTGACTGTTTAACTGCAACCATTAAATTCACTTCTCAGTCTCTTATCCGCTTCACAACTAGAGACTGAAAAGTTTCTCCCAGCTTTTGCTGTTAAAACTGCGTGGAAACAATTGGAGTTTAAAAACTCAACCCAGAGTTTTTAGGGTGGCCCTTCATACAGAAGGGGCGGAGACATGCAGAGGTCATATACAGATACAGATTGGCTGTATATCTGTCCATGTTACAGTGATTGGCTGTATCTGTCCATGTTACAGTGATTGGCTGTATCTGTCCATGTTACAGTGATTGGCTGTATCTGTCCATGTTACAGTGATTGGCTGTATCTGTCCATGTTACAGTGATTGGCTGTATCTGTCCATGTTACAGTGATTGGCTGTATCTCTGTCCATGTTACAGTGATTGGCTGTAACTCTGTCCATGTTAGTGATTGGCTGTATCTCTGTCCATGTTAGTGATTGGCTGTATATCTGTCCATTTTAGTGATTGGCTGTAACTCTGTCCATGTTAGTGATTGGCTGTATCTCTGTCCATGTTACAGTGATTGGCTGTATCTCTGTCCATGTTACAGTGATTGGCTGTATCTCTGTCCATGTTACAGTGATTGGCTGTATCTCTGTCCATGTTACAGTGATTGGCTGTATCTCTGTCCATGTTACAGTGATTGGCTGTATCTCTGTCCATGTTACAGTGATTGGCTGTATCTCTGTCCATGTTACAGTGATTGGCTGTATATCTGTCCATGTTACAGTGATTGGCTGTATATCTGTCCATGTTACAGTGATTGGCTGTATATCTGTCCATGTTACAGTGATTGGCTGTAACTCCAGTTTGTTTCACTGTGGAGCAGAATGAGGGAAGAGCATCATTTCCTGGGAAGGTGCCAACAGAGCGTAGGTTTGTTAGCAGCCATTCTGGAGCCAGAAGTCCCCAGACGATTGGTACTGGGTGGAGATCTCCAATTGTCTGACATCGCAAGACTATGATGAACCTCGTGATGATTTTATTTCCAAAATATGGATGGAAATATGGATATATAGCACTTAGCAAGTAAACTCTTAATTCCCAGACCTCGTCTGGTTTCCATTCAGTCGAGGTGATACCAGTTCTTACCTTTCCCTCCGGTGGCCTGCAGCATCTTCAGATGGTCCACGGTCATCTGAAGGATCTCCGCCTTCTCCAGTTTAGCTGAACCCTGATAGAACAGGCCAAAAGTCAGGCCAGGACATGGGAAGTGATGAGGGAAGTTTAGTATATTCTAGGGTCCAAAATATGGAATTCTCTGGCATTAATTAGTTTGAATTTGTCTTCAGGGCAGTTCAAAAGAGCACTGAAATCACTTCTCTTAACTAACTAATATTTTCAATATGGTCTGCTTATATTGTGTGTGTTTCTGTCTTATGACTATTTCATTATACGTATATGTAATGGGTGTTATGGGAAGCATTGTTGGCGAGTATGCTGAACTATGTCTGTTTTTTTTTTACTATCTCTGAACTTATTAGATGCATTCAAATTGTGTATTTTACATTGCTGTGATTCTGTAATCAGGGAGTTCCCCAAGCCCCGGCAGCCGGCTATTTCTCCGCCTACTGGCCTCTGGCCTACCGGTTACTTTATACACTGTACATTTTTTTTTTTTTTTTTTAATACAGTGCACCTGAACGCAACATACAAGATACCCGCTGAATAAGTGTCCAAATGTTCATGTCATTCTGGCCAATACTCCACTTGTGTTATAACATTTCAGTCTGGAATATGGAATATCTTTCAATAATCTTTATGACTAAAAGGCTAAAAGTAATCTCATGTGTAAGAAATGACTGTTCTACAATTAAGTAAAACTGTAAATAATGAACTCGTTGGTTTTGGATTTATTTAGCATCAAGAGTGCATTTTTGTTCTTGTGTGACCCTCAACGCAGGCTTTGAGAATCCCGGGCCACTTACTGATACTTATGCTTAAATTAACCCACTCATATTCTGGTTTATTTCAAGAAAAACATTTCGGCTAGTGGAAATTCTAATTGGCTGGTAACTTCTAGCAGCCATATTTGCAGGTGGTCAAAAAAGTTAATTTCAAGCCCTGCAGGGAGAGCAAGTGGTGACATAGGAGTGAGTGAGAAAAGGATCAAATATTGGTGTTTAAGACTGAATAATGACATCACAACTGTTAATTTAAAATGAGTTATTCCTCTAAACCTGACTTCAAATGCCCAACATTTTTCCGCGCCAGCGCTGTTTGGCCCCCAACCCTCAGCAAACTTTTTTTGTGGTCCTCTCTATCATCAACGTTCCTGGGTTACGGCATGACAATATTTGTTCGGCCCCCGGCAACAATCTGGGTTTCTCATGTGGGCCCCCATGAAAAATAATTGCCCACCCCTGATCTAGCCTCTTAAATTGGTTCTCAAAGTGAACCAGATTTATGCATTTTAGTTTAAAATGTACACATTTTTCTTACAGGGGGCATGGGCCCCCGAACCCCCCAAGAGGGTCCAAGCAAGGTCTACCCACCACAATCTCTCCAAATCCTGTGGGAAACATAGTTATTCGTATTTTCTTTGTTCTTAAAAATATACATTGCCTGTTTGTGTTTGCAATATGGATATTGTTTTATTTATAATTAAATTGAGCATTGGGCCTTTATAAGAATGTTTATTTGTATTATTTCAATTGTCACACTCATGGATACATATTTGAGGTTTGTTTATTAATTGGGGAAAGGACCACTGGAACAAACGCCGCGAACATGAGCCGGCTACTTTTTCAATCTGACTGGCTACTGAAAAGTTTGGGGAACACTCTGTGTAATATGCTGCCTGAAGAATGCCACTTCAATCCCCCGGAGGGCTTTCAGGCAATTCTCCCTCACATTCACGTGCAAATTATATATTGTTGAACCTGTGCTCCACCTGATGTAGCTGGTAGGCTGTCACACTCTCAAAATGAAAAGAGCTTGAGGGACTATTCTGATTGCAACCACATGGGAACCCCAGAGGGTTCAGGAAACCTGACCTGTAATATCAGGGGGTTCTTCAAGAAACCTTTAAAGCAACGTGTTTCTCAACCTAACCTCAGAAATGCTCCACCCCCTCTGCTGATCTAGGGAGAGCAGCCATGGATGATGCCCAACCAAGCCAGAGCTAACACGGGGGCTCGAACCTGCGACTCTCGTGTTGGTTTGGAAGGAATCTACTGCTGCACTCCGGATGCCCACCCTCAGTCATATACTGATTTAAGCAATGTGATATCTGCTGAGGAGCCCTGCTGCTTATTGGTTACATTTGGATCTTAGAAGAACCCTGATGAAGCCCATGTTTTTTGAGTGTGGAGTTTTGTATCGTTTGGCATTGTGTTCTGAAAGGAACAGATTCTCACCTGCTTCTCAAACGCCGTGGGGACGAGTCTGCGCAGCTCTGACAGGCTGCTGTTGATTCTGTCTCTGCGTCTCTTCTCAATAATCTGACAATTAGGAAGACGATAAAAGCGTAAATTCTCCCTCCCCGAAGCTAGCCTGTCAATCTTAAGACAAAATATGAATATGAATAGTATTCATAGTAATAGTAATACGTTTACCCCTCTGCGTTTTTTCCTCGCCATAACTTGAGTGGTTGTGGTCGGTGATCCACATCTTATAAAGGATCCCTTCATGTGACTGAGAAAGGGAAAAACAAATTACCAACTCATTAAACAGAAAAGCAAAGAAGTCTGAAATGTCATACCCCTACCCCCCCCCCCCCCCCACACACACACACACACACACACCACCATCAAATAAGTACAGCTGATAACCAAATGGCCTGGATTTGTTTGCTTAATTCAGAGCCATTTAGAATGAACACAGCAGTGGAATAGAATTAAATTCCTTGACATTACAAGCGTCCATTGTTACAGTGTCCTTAGATCTTTCTGTGACCCTATTATCACGGAGCAAATAGGACAGGAAACAAGAAATAAATTATATATTTTCACTGAAAGATATGGCCTGGCTGTGTTGACAAAATGATCCTGAATTTGTGCTTTTTGGGACCAAAATATTTGCACTAGGGGGGGGGGGGGGCGACTCAGAAAATGAACAGGTCATTCTTGGCATTTTGTTTGACCATACTTGGGAGCACCAGGTGGGTGCGGTTAACCACATCATGACAGGTTGTCAGAGCCACAGAAGTGTATTAAATGACTTTCAAAAACGTTCTTGAGATTCTCTAAACTTTCTTCATTTTGTCCTGTGAGGGAAACTCCACCCACCTGGTTAGGTAAGAATAGGCTACTAAAAATGAGTTGTTGCAAAAAGAAAAAAAGCTATTCTTCAATCACAAAATATTGATAGACCGACTCTCCCCGATGGTCCAGTCTGTAACACTTTTACACACTACTGGATCCTTAAACTATTACAGATTATGATGAACTTGAATCCATAAAATGTTGATGGTGTTTTATCTAAATCAGTTTAAATAGCAGGAAAGCTTGTTTGACCAATGAAAGCACTATATTTATTTTAGAAATAATGATAAACCCATAGGCCTAAATGGTTTAGATCTATCTAGTGCTTTCTTTACAGGCCTATATCTAGCTCCCTTTTTCTCAATTAGCAGTGAGTTAAAAGGCTACATTTATTTTCCACAATACAATACAAACTATGTGCTTTCTTATTTTATTGTATTTTTAAAGGATAGTGTTTAGCTTTGGTCTTACTAAATCACTAACATTAAACTATTCAACCAAATAATGCAGACAGACTAGGCTACAGGTTTTTAAATGATAGAAGGAAAGGAAACTCACCCCGGATAGATGTTCTCACTGCCCACGTCGATGGCTTCCTCCACGTCGCTCTCCTCCGAGCTGCTCTCCTCACACGGCCGCTTCATGGTGCAGGGGAGGCGGGGAGGGCGGCCTGTCTCTGTCCGGGAGGA
>NC_139630.1:1032500-1040000 GCF_964638095.1 Poromitra crassiceps
TAATCAGCCACTGAAGAGGACTATGAAACCTCTCTGGGGAGAGAGAGAGAGGAGACGCTGCATGCAACAACAAAAAAGTCGGAAAATTTGATTTGACTTCCAAATGAGAACATATTTTAGTACATGTAGAGGAGGAAGATATGGATGAATTCAGGGAAAGGGTGATGTGTGGGGGCAAATTTAAATTAAAACAAATTTCAGGTAAAAAAAAACCTGTAGCCTATAGCTTCTAGTCAGAGACAGCGTTATGATGAGGGCTGCTGGACAGGAGAGAATTATCAGCAGCTCTTAATGCACTTCCACAGTTCATCATGCAGATTGTGGGCAGTGTATGAATGTCTGTTGTTTGAGGGAATAATACTCTATTGTTGTCCAGGAGGAAACATGCAGACATTTCCCCCAGGGGGCGTCGCTCGCCCGCACGGCCGGCCTGCAGGTGCTGCCGCCGCTACTCCACTTCCTTCCTGTCACGACAGGCTGAGGCCGCTTTATTATCAACACAAGGTGCATATTTTTATTTGATTTATGTCATCCTGCATGGAAAAATAATATGGGCTCTATCGTCCCACTGGCCTTAAATTAGCGCTTAGCGCCAGGCGCAGCCCATACTTGTGGGCGTGGACCGGCGCAGTCGATATTGTCGTGTCGGCGCTACACGCGGCCTTAAGCATTATAACCACACCTTTCAAGCGTAGAATTATTCACAACGTGCTCAATGCTCATTGGAGAAGTGCAGTAAACAAATCACAATGTCCCTTTCATGTTCCATTCCACGGAGCGATCCAATCCGCTCAGAAAAGCACGACCAAAGCGCTCTGAGCTTCCCCCCCTCCCTCTTTCATTCCCGTCTGTCTCCATATATATTATTCCATATTATTATGCTTCTCAAACCAATCTCACTGCAGTTTAAATACAGCAAGCATGTAAATACGCTACACTATAGCAAGATCAAAGTGAAAAGAATGTTCTAAACGTATCGGCTAGAAAAATATAGACTATCCCTATATGATGAGATTAGATTGGTGAAAGTTTGGGCAGAATGATATCGTTTTCTCTCGCTACCTTTCTTCTCCCCCACTGCACAGGTAGGATGATGCAACAGCCTCTGAATGACAGGGGCTCAAAACTACGGTATAACAACTTTTTTTTCATTGTGCCTGTCTGACGCGCAAGAGTGAGGGAGTGAGAGAGAGAGAGGGGGAGAGAAAGTGAGATGGCAGGAGAGCAGTGCATAATTACGCACAGTAATATCGCCGGCGCACTGAATAAGCCCTGGTTTTGAAAAGTGCTAAACGCTAAATTAACGGCAGGGGGGAAGATAGCGTTAGGCCGGTATTTAAGGCCGAAACACCCATTCTGGCCTATTCTGGCACTGCGCCACGCCTCTTCGGCGTAAAGCGCATTTCGGGGCCTAAGAACATGATGCTATCTTCCGCGCAAAGTGTGTTTTTTTGCATTTAACGCCAGTTTAGCACCTAAGACCAGTTGGAAGATAGAGCCCAGTATGTCCATTTATTATGAAAATGAAAATTTATTGTCACATGAACACCACAATACATGCATGCGGCCACAACACACTCATGCTGACGGTGGCCGGTGAAAAGTGTCCTCTGCATTTAACCCATCCAGGCATGTCCTTTCCTCTGAGGGGCAGGCCAGGAGCAGTGGTCGCTTTCTCGTACAGCGCCCGGGGACCAACTTCAGATGTTGTCGTCACTGGTCGGATGACGATGACGATCTGATCTTCTGCATGTTTTTAGTGGGGGGGGGTTATACACGGAAGAACCCCCTGGGGGAGCACGGGGAGAACATGCAAACTCCACACAGAGAGAAAGGCCCTTACGACGAGATAACCCACCTGGGCAGTAGGCACTGAAGATATGGGGGGGAACACAACCACAGCGCTCACAGTGTCCCAGGCGAGAATCCAACTCAGGACCTTCTAACTGTGAGGCGACAGCTCTACCACTGAGCCACTGTACCCCTACACCGTACCTACAGTATGTAATCACATGTATGTGTATATATTTACATATGTAATCACATGTATGTGTATGTGTATATATTTAATGTACATCTACTTCACAGTCTTCCAGGACAACCCTGTATCACGGGCCATGGCACAACATGTAATAGACCCGCCCGGCCACTGTGATGCTGTCACGTTCTGCTTCAGTCAAGCATGAAAGCCTGGGCGGAGCTTAGCATTAGGCAAGGGCGGAGCTTAGGGTTAGGCAAGGGCGGAGCTTAGGGTTAGGCAAGGAATATCTCCCGGTGTAGCAACCCGTTCTCACTCTGAGCGCGTCGCATATTGACGCTTTGTCCTGTCCCTTGTGCGTCGCTTGTTACTAACATGGTACCCTTGAGCGACACATGAAACGACTTGGGCTTTCCGACTGAACTCAATGCAAACCCATGGAAGTCATCTTTGACGCTTATGGCAACTGCTCCCCTATTAGCCTAACTGCTCCACCATTAGTCAACTGCTCGCCCATTAGGGTCTGGAGGAGCTAACCTCTCCCAGACCCTAACCCTAACCCTAACCTCTCCCACCCCATGCCTAAACCTAACCTCTCCCAGACCCTAACCCTAACCTCTCCCACCCCATGCCTAAACCTAACCTCCCCCAGACCCTAAACCTAACCTCTCCCACCTCCCACGCCTAAACCTAACCTCCCCCCAGACGCTAATGGTGAGCAGTTGACTAATGGGCGAGCAGTTAGGCTGATGGGGGAGCAGTTGCCATAAGCGTCAAAGTTGACTTCTATGGGTTTGCATTGAGTTTAGTCGGAAAGCCCAAGTCGTTTCATGGGTCGCTCAAGGGTACCATGTTAGTAACAAGTGGCGCATAAGGGACGGGACAAAGCGTCAATATGCTACGTGGTCGGAGTGAGAACGTGTTGGGTGTAGGGAGGTAGTCTGGCAAACGAGACTAGGCAAGGAAAGCCACTTGGTTGGGGTTAGGGTTTGGTGCCTATAGGTGGGTCAATTACACGTTTCGCTGCGATAAGGAGGTGTCCAGGTAGGGTTACCACGTGAATAAAGCAAATTCACGTGCATTCACGTGCATTCACGTGCATTCACGTACATTTTCAATGCAATGGGTAAGCGAAAGGCTGTTGGTTTGAATCCCAGACTGGTTTGGGAAAGTGATTCAGACAGAGAGAGCACTTTATCAGTGCACGTGTTGAAAGGCTCTTCCCTGCTCACTTGACCTCTGACCTTTCTTCCCACCTCTTCTCTAAATAAAGATGAAATTGAACAGGTCTCTCCTCCAGAGCAGGAGCCCTGAGGACAGACTGAAGGAGACTGGGCAGGAGGTGAGCCATCAACACTCTCAACAACAAGGGTTTTCTGTGTACTGGAGAATGCTTTTCATCAGCCTCTGTGTGCTATTAACACGTTCACTGCCGTCGACGAGTTTTTTTTTTTTGACGGTGGGACGTGGATCAAACCCTTTTACATCTCCTATAAAAATATGGGAGCTATTGAATGTGTATAACCTATTTTACCGACCCACTAAGTGGCGACAGTGCTCTCCAGACTAGAGAAAGCCGAGCAAAAACAGCAGGAAAAAGCGTGAGGAAACCATTCTCATGGCGAAAACGCTTTCGCGCTGGGAGCTGGCGCACAACGGTGGGGGATTCCAAAAATAGACTCTGGGTGCAACACACTTTGAAACACGCAGAAGAAAGCCCAGAATCGCACGCAGCTTCATCCCAGCTCACAACCGAAACCCCAGAAACGAACGAGCCCTATCCAGAATCGCCCGACGAGCGGCCGCCAGGCAGCACAGACAGGCAGCAGAGACTCGCCTGTGACACACGCTGCAAAGCCACCAGAGACACACCCACGGAGGGAGGAGTTTGAAGGAGAGGGGGGTGGGGGTGCTGTTATTTTGGAGGAAATTACTGTTCAGAACTATTGTTTAGATGTCTGATGTCTCACTGATGCCAAAAATAAATGGTTAAAGTGACTGTTCTGCCTGTTCTATCGAATTTCACAAAAAGGCATTTATCTCAGCTTTCCTTCTCAGACTCTGAAACCATGCTGTATTCAACTGCTAATGCCTACATAACAGAACATGATAAAAACTAACTCTTTTAGACAGAGAAAGCACACATTCTATTAGTTCTTTTGAGATATGTTGTGTTCACAAAGTCCTAGCAGAAAATAATCCTCGGCTCTTGAAAGATGAGCCAGAATCCTCAAAAAAAACCTTGGCAGAAGCTACCTACTGTATTGGAAAAACTGTTGGCAGTGAATGTGTTAAGAATCCCCTTTAATGGTGCTCTAGTCTATGGCACTGTGCTGCATTGGTTCGACATATAACCTTTATGGTGTTGTAAAGAACTCTTTTAGAATGGACCTTTTAGGACCATGTTCCATAACCGCTCAAATGGACTTTTGTGTTGGTCTACCATTTGTTTGTGAAAATTCTGATATTGATTTGAGGACAATATTAGTGTATGGCATTTTCAAAATATTTTGGTGGCAACTTTTCCCCCGTCTAAAAGATTTGGAGCATTTACAAAATGTTGGAGGACAATTTTTGCCCCTTGATCATGGTTTTTATGGGACATTCTGAGATTTCTTGGGGCATCTTTGCCCTTGCCCCACCCATACCATAATTACCTACACTGGGACAATGACATGGCTGGATAGCTCTTGTTGTTGAACATACTGTCAAATTATATTCACTGTTTATCAACCATACGCAATTGATTGACTTTGAATCTTGCTAGCATAACATCAACATCATTGACTCAGCTCAGAACCCTTTGGCTCAGCTAACGTTATGAGCCAGAAAGCACAACATTAGCTTTCTGGCTCATAACGTTAGCTGAGCCAAAGGGTTCTGAGCTGAGTGGACTAGATTGTCTCTCCTTGCCAAGTTGCATCTAAGGTTCGTCCTATTTACTAGAGCAGTGAACATTTCCATTGCATAAGGACTTGATGGGACACTAGTGTAGGTATTAACCAAAGCCGCAGGTGTTAAGGGAAGCTGAGTTATGGCTTGTGAAAAACTTGAGAAATTGATTGATTGATTGATATCTTTATTGATTCAATAAAAGTAGAATTGTGCAAGACAATACAACAAAACAATATTGATCAAAAGGAATAAAACACAATAAAGCCCGAGGGCTTGTTTCCATTGTGGTCCTTATGTGTGGGACAAGTGGAGAGAATGTATGTGTTGCAGATGTGAGTGCGTGTGTGCGCGGGCAACATAAACAAACAAAACATTAAACAACACAGTCATACACTCAATGACTGATCAGTCATTGAATTAATGGTTATTTAAACAACAACAAAGTGCACCAATCAATAAATAAAAAGAGAACCAGCACATATAATAAATCAAAGACCTACCATGGGTTTAAAAACTGCGAGCATACTGGAGACAGAAGAAAATAAAAAAGGTTAGGAACCCATTTGGGAACCAACCAGCCATTTTTTCAAGGCAAGCTTAAAAGAAAACCTGGAATTAAGGGTCTTTATACTCTCAGGGAGTTTGTTCCATAAGATAGCTGCTGTGTAAGAGAAAGTACATTTACCCTTTAAAGATTTAAACTTGGGCGGGACAATGTTGGCAGTGCTACCTCTTGTGGAGTAGCCATGTACATCACTGACTTTACAGAAGTAGTCAGAGAGGTAACGAGGAGCCTCCCGTTTAAAAATCCTAAAAACCATGCACAGTTTGATCTGAGAAACCCTCTCTTCCACTCTGAGCCACCTAAGGCTAAGGAAGTGAGAGGGGAGGAGATGGATTCTGGGATGCAGCTTCAGGGTAACCCGTTAACCCTTGTACCCCGCTAACCCGCTAACCCTTAACCAGGGCCGATTTTACACTTCATGGGCCCTGGGGCTATTCATCTCTGCAGGGCCCCGAAAAAAAATTGTGTTTTTTTTTAACCTTTTTTAGCCGTATTTAAAGGAATATCTCATTTTAAATCAACATTAGGATTATACTGTTGTGATGTCATTATTCAGTATCTTCTCCTTTTCTCACTAACTTTCATGTCACCACCTGCTCTCCTGTCAGCATTCTAACTTACAAACACAAACTGTAGGTTTAGCCATCATGTTCTTTCATAAACAGCCTGATTGGAAAGAAAATATTGCCACTGAGATGTCACAACAAGCACTTTTATTATTATTATTTAGTATTTATTATTGCTGTTATTATTACAGTGCACACACACATGGTTATTCAATTATTGCACAAATCAATCAAGCAGTATTCAAGTCTGTTCGTACCTGAAATGTCTTCTTCCTGACTTTTGCCGTGGCAAAGCGTTTGACTAGAGTGGTGAAGTGGTGAAGATGTTCTAACAATGTCACAATGTCACCAAAAAAAAAAAAATATATATATATATATATATATATATATATATATATATATATATTTTGGGCCCCTTGATGTCCCGGGCCCCGGGGCTTCAGCCCCGGTAAGCCCGTTGGTAAAATCGGCCCTGCCCTTAACCGTCCACTGGTCCCTTGACAGGGACCTTGATATTAGTTCTTATTTTTGATAGTCTTAATTAATTTTTATTTTTATTTTTTATTGATTCTTATCCATTGGTAACTTCATCTCTCATACCTCATATCAACATTTCATGCTTACTCAGAATTTTAACCCCTCGAATGCCAGTTGTACTTACTGTACAATACAATTTTCAGTTGAAAACACAAAATATGATTTTTTTTCCCTTCCCATGAATGCCACCTGGTGGCGGGGTGGTGGGATTATCATAGGTTTGGATTGGTCACATTTTTCGCGGAGGAATTACTTTCTTCCAGCTTCCATCTTTTGAGAATTGCAAATTTGCATTTTTTCCGTGGTCATGGATCTTGATATTAGTACTTGTTTTTTTATATTTATAATGAACTATTCTCTTATTTTTTATCGATCCATATCCATTCCTGACTCCATTCCTCCTATATCCGTAGTTTAACATCCGGCTGAAAACACACGCTTGAACGACACCATTTAGGCCATGAGCGAGAGAGCTCAGAGCTGGCCTCCACGGATGACGCTCTGACCGCCTCCGCCGCCCAAGAGGTTCCTTCGTGGGCATCGGATTTACTGTGCCTCGCTGCGCCTCGCTGCGCCTCGCTGCGCCTCGCTGCTTTTGCGTGTCTCAAAGCGGAAGTCATGGAAAGCTCTTAGAACGCCATGATCACGACAAGATTAGAGATCTAGAGTCAATTTTCGACGCCGATTCCAGAAATGCTTGTCACGAGTCTCTACAACGAACGGGCGCGGAGATACGATGTACTTTCAAATAAGGTAAGTTTTACAAAAAAAACATGAAACTGCCCATTTTCGACTTCGAGCTAGTTTTCACAAAAAACACAAATGAGCTTCATTCATCCATCAATCTCGGTCTAAAGGCTTCAAATCATTAGTTTGCACCGGAAAATCCGCGTTCCCAGGTCATGTGACCATGTTTCCATGACGATCACTGTAGGGTATATTTCATGTAAATCTCCATG
>NC_139630.1:1045000-1060000 GCF_964638095.1 Poromitra crassiceps
CAGGGGGAGTCTCCCTGTTCACATTCACACCTGGAAGCTGCCCAGTACAGCCACAGTCTGATCTGCTGGCCACTGATCAGCTCCCCTGGGGCCAGTTGCACCAAGTGGTCTTAACTATGCCTGGTCGTAACTCCTACGTCGGTCTTAGTTAAGACCGTCTTTAGAGTGGATTTACGCCTGTTGCACCAACAGGGCTTATGTCTGGTCTTAACTACGCTGGTGTGGTCGTAGCGATGCGCGTCCATGTGAATTGCCGGGGAATGCCCCCTGATTGGGCCAAAAATGTGCCTCGCGCCGTCACCCACTACTGTATGTGCGTCACTACACCCTCCCTCCTCCCACCCTCCCTCCTCCTGTGGAAGCTCCAGGGGAAAATGGCGGCAATTAGTGCCAGGCAGTCTGAATGAAATTGAATGTAACGTTCTCAATTCGATGTATTAAATTCTAAAAAACGACCCTCAACATTTGGGAAGGCTAAGCCACACAACTAGTTCATTATAATCGAACGTCATGCTTCGAAGGCGACTTTACGACGATGAGGACGGTGAGGACTCAATCACAGCAGATATCCGCTGATAGCCTACCACGGAGATCTCTCACAGGCACAGGCACAGGCACCTTACGCCTCCTCCTGACCAGGCGTAATATTTACAACCGGTCTTAGTGAGAAAAAGGCTTACGCCCGTTGGTGCAACCGACGTAGCTGTTAGGTCGTAAAGTTACGACCAACTTAGCTTAAGACCAGTCGTAAGACCACTTGGTGCAATTGGCCCCTGGAGCGGTTGGGGTTAAGGGCCTTGCTCAAGGGCACCTCAGTGGTGGTAATGAGGGAGGGGCAAGCGCTGCCTTTTCACTTTCGCCACCCAGATTTATCCTGCCAGTCCCGGGATTGAACCGATGACCTTGCAGTCACAAGCTCACTTCTCTAACCTTTGGGCCACCACTGACAATTGGGGGGGGGGGGTTCTCTGTCCCGCCATGAACGAACACCTAAGCCACGCCTGTAGCTGCAAAAGCATAACTCGAAGCAAGATGGATTCTTGATTCTGATCCTGATCCAGCTGCCTTGCAAGGTAAGTTTGGTCATAAGTTCATTGACCACATTGATCACATCCATTTTCAAACTGGGCCTTCATTTTGATGTAATCTACATACTTGTAAAGACTCAAGATTCAATAAATGTATTGCCATGTCAACATAGGTGATAGCAATTTGTCTTGGTTCACTCTCATACAAAGACAATGAACTAAAACAATCAACAGTGCACACAGTTTGTGAATACACGGTTTTGACACTGTCGCGTTCGCAAAATCTGTCCACAGACATATAAACACCTGGCAAAGTCCTCAAAACGGCTTCTGTGGTAGTGTGGTATATGGCCCATTGACCCTTTAATAGTTTAGATTATCTTATATTTTATCATTAAGAGAGGAGTGCAGTTATGAAGTGTAGTGTTAACTAAATCAGTGGGAGTTGAGGTTAGTGAGACGAAAAGGGCAGGCAGGGGCAAGCAGGCTCCTCTTTGAAGCATTGGAATGGAGCAATAAATAGACAGCTGAAGACACACACAGGAGTTTTAACAAAAGGATTAGATAGCATCTCAGGGGGTGACTAGGAGGTTTACACACAAAAGTACAGTTTAGAGGGCTACGCACACACAGGAGCAACAGGGGCCTTGTTTATGAGAGGATGAGCACCTGCTCAAAGGCACTCAAGCAGTGACATGCAGCATTCTGTTGTGACACTAGATAGTGGCTTTGTTTGTGAGAGGACAGGAGAAGGGGGCAATAACCCTGCAGGCCATCGTGAAGGGAGATAAAAACCATTTGGTGGGGCCATCTAAGCAGGAAAGAGCAAGGAGCTGTGCAGGCCCTTTCAAAGATGAAAGAGACAGCTGTCAGATGGGGGTTTGATTGACAGGTGACACACTGAAGCAGCTTCCCAGAGAGCACATACACATTTAGGGAAGGAGCTGATTGGATGAGAGAGTGGGGTATGACAAGCTGAGAGGAGGAGGAGGCTCAATTTAGAAAGTTTTTAAATACAGTGGACACAGGTTCAGAGGTTAGAAAGAACACCCTCAAGACCATCTTTCTCCATGACTCTTAGAGAGCCATGCCAGATATCACATGCAAATAAAACAATACTTTAATTAGACATCATGTCTGTGTGGTTAATTCCTTCTTCTCTCGGTGCATTCAAGACACGACAAAGTGGCGAGCCAGACGGAGATGGTTAATCGGCGGCCAGGATGGAGCAACTGCACGGCAGGTGAGTAGGCCTATTTCTAAAATATTGGGATGCGCTGTGCGTTTGCTCTGTCTCGCCGACCAGCACGAACGCTAGTGGGGTAGGGAGAGAGAAGTGAAGATGGAACTGTTTAAAGTTAATGCAATGATTTTAGAATAGTAGAAATGTTTGTTAGTTTTTAGTGAGAATAAGAGAGACTTTTCAGGGTTAAACTGGCACACAGAGTCGGATCTGATAAGTAAGGCAATAGCCTAGCTAGCTACTGTACATGAAGACAGATATAGACTTGGAATCACATAATGAAACCAACAGGCTGAACATCGTTTTTTTAGAATGAAGTCAGTGTGGGAGTGATTGTGTAATAACTGCTTTGATTAAGTTTTGCTCTAGTAGAAATGTTTGTTAGTTTTTAGTAAATTTGTCTATTGTAAACTAGGACAACAATTAATAATTAGACTCCGCCCTCCAAGCGTGACGTAGAATTATTGATTGGTATTGCTTATGGATTTATGGTCTGATCAATCATGGCTATATAGGTAATGCGGTCCTAGTCGTCGGTTGCCTAGGGAGTAATTAAATGTGTGTAAGCGATTTGGCGAGGCAACTGAGATAACGCAAATTTAAATAGATTGATTGTGGGATCACACAAACCGTTTGGCAAAAATACGTGTGCAGTTTTGGAAAGATTAAAATGGAAAAAGGAGTGTCTTTCACTCTAAAAAAGTTGGAAAAAGTCGCACGGTAAATAGATCTTGGGCCCAAAAGCAAATAGTCAGAGTATAAGAGATATGGAAATAAGAGATGAGATTTTAGAGATATTGAAACGCGCGTTTGGTAATGTGTTATTGTTTAGGCTGTGTTATGTGTTATGTGCTGTGTGTTATGTTCTATGTGCTATGTGTTATGTGTAGTATGATAGATTATGATTGATTGAGTATGTGTGTGTGATCTGGCCAGATCGTGTGAGTGGTGGAATAAATGAAAGTAATGTTTAAAGTGGGTTTAATATTATAATGTCAGCGCGATCAGATGAGATCAGATTGGGTACTTTGATTGCACCAGTTTGGGGGTGATGGTTGAGAGAATAATGATAAATAGGAAAATGGTCTCTCAACAGTGGCTAAATAAACTAGATTGTTAGTCCAATGCGTACAATAAAAGGTTGCCCCATGGCTATATTATGGGTTATTCATGTAATGTTAGTATATTTTAATAGGACTGATTTGAGAAACTGAAGAGGATCCAGACCAGTTTGCGTGATGCTAAAGCTGTTAGCCATTTAGCATGTAGTAGCAACTTTGTAAGATACTGGTCGAAATAATAACTAATTAAATTATATTTTTAGTCTAATGGGTAGAGTAGTAGTTCGCGATATCCTCACATCAAAGAGGACTGCTGAGATAGAGATAATAGTACATTTGAATATAAATTAAATTTTAGTTTAGCGAGCAGAGATAAGCTAGTGGAGTGCATCATTCTGAGAGGCTCCGGGTGGAAATGATGGCTGGTGATTTACGTTCCGTCTGAGGAAAATGCGTTACGGTGTGGTCGATAGGTAAAGAAAATATAATATGTTATCAGTAAATAGATATAGATATAATGTTGCTATTTGATCAGCGATGGAATAGCGCTAAAGGGATTAGGGGATGTTGGTTGTTTATGGCTGGTTGCAAGTTGGCGAGAGTATACGAGCGTGTATTTCCTTTGAGATTTTCAAAATAAGCAATAAGAGTATAAGTTTAGCGGGGGATCTTGCTAGAATATAATAGATGGGGTTTATAATTTGTGGTGACCGGACCAATAGGAAACTGATTATAAAATGACTAGATAATTAATATATATTTGGCCAGCGCATTATATTTGTCATTCATAGGCAGGGGAGCTGATGGTTTTATGAGGGACTGGTGTGTGGAGAGTGGAGCGTGGTGATGTGCGCATGAACGTCTATTGTGATTCTGGATGGGACAGCTATGATGGTGCGTGGCGATGTATGATCTGAGGAGCGTGTATGGATTGGTCACAATGTTACAACTGACGCTATTGTGTATTATTTTAACAAAGCGTGAATAAGCAGACCTGAAATAGCCTACTCGGCTACATAATTGATAGGAGGTTGTTACAATGAATGGTGCGTGGGGATACGGGGCTGTGGAGCCTGGGTTGAGAGCATGTGATTAGTTTCAGTCATATTTTGTTAAATCCATAGATTATTCGCCCTAGAAAAGTGGATTCATATTTTGTCATAGTGTAAAAGAATGACTTTAGTGTGTGAATGAGGATTTCGGGGAATAATCATTTATCAAGCTAAATAAATATTGGTCAAAGATGGATTTTACAGATAGGCTATAGCGTGTGTGTGTGGGAGATGAGATGACTGTTTGTGTCTTGAGAGAGAGGCTGTGGAGTGCAAGGGATGTGGCTTATGTGTAGGCTGCTATGATGGGTTGGTAGCGTATGGGAACGTTAGGCTGAAGTGGTAGTCTATATGATGATGTGTATGTGTGCAATGATCCGTGAATATTCAGTTATAAAGACGATTGGGTGCCTGATTGGTGTTGAATGAGTTGTAGTCCACTCGATAGCCTGGAGCTCTATACAAATTTGTGACATCACTAACTTAGCCAGGAGAGGGAAGAGAGGTTTCCGCCACAAGCTCTGTGTGCGGCGGTTATTCTGACTTAAACTGAAGTCTTTTGATTAATGTCTAGTTGTGTAGTTAGGCCACGTATACAACAGTTTATGTTTAGTTTTATTTACTTATTTACATGTTTATAATACACTGCTGAATTCAACTTTCTGGGGTTACTGCGGTAACATCCTGATTCATGCGAAGCTAAAATGGAATGTGCTATACAGGACACCGTAGTTTAGTGTCAAGTCTCGCGAGAGTTAACGTGACTTTGTCTGACTTCAAGATGACTGAATAAATAACAGTAGATACTACGTACAGCTCGTGTGGATATCATTCAATAACTGATAGATTACAGTGTGCCAGAGGGCAAATGCAACAACTGCTGAGGTTATTCTTTACTTTTATTGGTCCCATTCAGTTACATGTTTAGTCAAAACACGGAAGTAGGGAAGTAGGCTATTAGATATAGGTGAGAATGGTTACTGTAGGCCACTCTGTAGTAGGTGTTAAGTAATATGAAATATTGATAGGGGAAGTAGACTACAAGAAAAAGTTATGGTGATTTCTGCGAGTGGGGAATATTCTTCTAAGGGGTGCGTTCAATAAATAGGAATGTATAGGGATATTGTATTAGAATAATGATTAATGACTGTAGACTCTGTTTGTTTTGGTCAAATGGGAAACTTTCAGGGATGCCGTAGGGGACCAGATGGTGAGGGCTGTTGTTTGCTCAGTACGGTAGTAGTGGTAATAAATAAGCTAATTGCAGTAAGTTGTTTTTATTTTAAATCAGCTTTCAACAGTGACCATTAAACATATTCAATGCGGTTATCTATGAAATAGAAGGAGAGGGATGTCTTATCGTTTTAGCTTAATAGTCTATGCAGCGGGGAGCAGTATACTGTAGAATATATAGCACAAATAGGGTTTTTTCTACAGCTGTAGTGGGTTTGAAAATCAGGGGATAAATATTTGTGTATTTTAGTGAGATGCACATAGGCTGGTATTAATAATTAAAATGATTAGATGGGGAGAAAATACATTTGCAAACTAGGGCAGAGTTGTAAACAAGCATGGCATATGTCTTAACGGTGGTAACATAACATAGCAGTTGACTGCAGTCCATACCAGGATATGACATTGAAACTACAATACCCAGAGTGCTTTGCAGCATGGAGCAGGAAGTAGATTTGGCCAATCAGCAATCAGGGGCCTAGAATCAGCGGTTGTTTGAAGGGAAGAATGTATGGGGAATGTAAGATTTGTTATTGTAAGCTACGATTTGGGAAGATTATTGGTAAAGATTAATAGTATTACAGTGAAGAAGCTTATTTAGTGTTATGGAAGTAGGATAATAATGTGCGGAGCCTTTTAAGAGAATGGGAGGTGATTTGATAATCGCATGTTATGTTTGTCTACTGTGAGCTGCCGTAGTGTTTATATGCTAAGCCTATCAGCGTGCCTCTAGCGGTGCGTGAAGTCAAGTGAAGTCAAGTCAAGTTTATTTGTATTGCACATTTTATACACAGAGGCAATTCAAAGTGCTTCACATAAAATGGTTGACAGGAAAATAGAATAAAAGAAGAGAGTAAAACGGATATTTAAAAGCATCACAACAAAACTTAAAAAAAAAGGAGTATGAAAAGTGCAATAAATAACAGGCGCGGCAGTTGCAGAGAGAGCTAAACTTATAGAGGACTCATTGGGTTTGCATAGTAGCTGTCAGCAGTTAAAAGTGATGGTAAACATAAGAGTCTTTAGTCTATTTTTAAATTTAAATAGCCAGATCGATATCACATCAGCATGCAGCTCTTGATATTAAAACGAGTGATCAGTTCACAGTGTGATCCTTGACTCACACACCGCATGTGAAGGGGAGTCATTTTACACAGCGAGTGAGTGAGTGGGGGAGCGAGAGAGAGCGAGTGGGCATGTGTGAGCGTATAAGAGACCTAGTCAGCGTCAGCCTGAGGCTGTGAAGGAGTGAACGGAGGAAATTGATAGATTGGTGAATGAATTACTCTGCTCTGTGTTAGTTGTGAAGTGGATTAGTTGCTTGCTAATATGGGGTTATAGATATTGGTGTGAATGAATGTTCAGTAGTATTGAATGGTTGGATGAGTTGCTTTATTGCTGGAACGGGATGAGTGGAGAATGTTGTTTATTGAGGTGAATGAGTTAGGGGGTGATTGCAGAGGGCATTGGTGATTAGGTTGTAAATTCTTTGTGGGTGGGTGTTTCATGTTGAAGTGAGTTTGTCTTCCTGGGGGTTAGCTAACAGAGTATGAAACAGAGATAGATGGTATATGAAATTATTTAGGCTAGAGATAACATTAACTGAGGTTTGATAATCAGTAGCCTATATAAGAGCTTCAGTTTAAATTGAGTGATTAGGAAACATTTATTAGGCTGTTTTGATGGATGGGGGTGTTTATTTGAGGTGCCAAGGAATCTGTAGCTCTGATTCATTCTTGGTTTAGAGATTGCATTAGAATATTTGGATGGAGTTGAACCAGCAACCTTAGTGATTATTGAGCGTTCAGGATGTTTGGGGGGAAAGAATAGCACATTGTTATAGGAGGAGAGATAGTCTAATAGTTATGGAAAAAGGGAAAAACGATGTCATCAGCAAAGTTAATCAGTCAGATATACTGAGATGGTTTTTTTTTGGCATACATGATTTGATATTTAATGTTTAAGTCAATCCAATTGAGCAATTTTAATTACTTGATTGCTTCTGTAGAGAATAAAAGTAAAATAGAGTAAAGTCCCAATGATTGTCACACCTGAGTGTGTGAAATTAATATCTGCATATAGTATAGAATAATACCTAATGAACCCTACAGGTGTTTGCTATTTGACTACTTCACATGAAAGGGAGGCCCTATTGATTAAAAAGATAAATTATTTTGTGGCTTTTTGATAGAAGCATTAGTGTGGGAAATAGAGGGGTGGAGTGTAAATTATAGATGTGATCATATTAAAATTGTTATGGGGTCTGGTTAGATGATGTTATCATCTATCCCATAAGCTTGGCTGGGGAGACCTGGATGAATCAGTGTTATTGAAGTTAGGCTGTAACACACTGGACTAAGGCAATACTAAGGAGTTAAACACAGCTTGTGTGTCAGAGTCATTCATTTTATGTTATGCATCATACATAAATAGCTATTATATGACTACAAATAGGGGGAAGCAAATTAATTGGGGAATGATAAAGTTAATCTCATCTTTCTATTAACTTTTTGATCACAGGTGATAAAATAATATGTTTCTACATCACATTGATTACACAGGTGGATACACAGGTGGATGATTAATTGGGGGTTTATATGCATTGTGAGGAAGTCAATGAGACTGAATGGAACATATGTATTTAGAGCTGCATTTTAAAGTATGCCAAAAAGACAGAAGGTTGTAAAGCTGAAAAGAAAATGCTCCCATCAGCTGTTTTGAAGATAATGGGGTTTCATCCCTCCCCAATGATTATAAAATAAGGGGAACTGGTCCCTCCCTAAGAGAAAGAGAAAGGCACAATGAAATCTTGATGTTGATAATGCTGTCATTGGCAATGAGTTGTAAACTTGAAAATATGGCTCTATTATCCGTATGGTTTGGAAGTTTTATTGCAATTAAAAATGACAAAAATAATTATGGGGAAATTTGAGAAGTCTGCTGTGTATCTTCCTATAGACGATATAGACTGACTGAAGATGAATTGTATTATATGTATGAGGAGATACATAGATGCAAACACAGGTTATATATAGTACACTGTAGAACTAGTTTCTGAGTTATATTATAAAGATGGGCAGTTGTGGGGATTTTTGAAGATCATAAAGTCTGTTTTTGATTTGGATTTTTACGGCCTCCTATTAGTGTTGTGGTTTTAGCAAATTATTTTAGTATATATGATTTGAGGACTTAGAGTGGGGGTTATAGTTGATAGTGTTAATGTTAATGCAGTGTAAAGTGCGATTTGCTGGTTGAGTAATTAGGTAAGTTACAGCTGATAGAGTATTGATGAAATCCAAAATTGTGTAATGATTGAAGTAGGTTATTAGGGGGGAGATAACTGTATTTAGGAGGTTGTTTAGAGAGAGGTGTGATTTCTTAAAAGTTGACATCTTAAGTAAAAGTAAATTAAGTAAATTGGGGTTAGTATAGGGGAAAGTGCAGAAGATTGACTTATGTATCAAAGGTTGACATAACAATAATGATAGGTGATGAGGTTTAGTTTTTGAACAACAAGAAATAAGCGAAGAGGGCCTTTAGGAAGCTTTTGGTTAGTTATAGATTTAATGAGGGGATTATAAGGGGATTTGTGTATTCAGAAGCAGCGTCTCTGATATTGCTTATGTATGTATGTTGCGTGGGGGATGAGTCTGGTGTATAGTGGGTTGAATGGATGTGGATGTGTGAACTTTTGTAGTTTGAAAATAAAAAGAATCAGATGGTTGGAATGAGATAGTAAGGTGTTATGGGGATTGCAGTATGATAAAACATAATGAGGAGGATTATTACATGGAGGTGTGAATGACTGATTTTGCATGCTATAAGTTTCAGTATATTTGAGTTGATTTGAGTGTGATGTGAGATAGATAGGAATTCTTACTGCATGAGTGATGGGTGGATGACAGATAGAGGATGATGTTATTGTTGATGAGTGTGAATGCATTTAGTTGATACAGATATGAGAATAGAATCTGAGTGGGTTGTTGGTGTATTATTTGGACATGTCTCAGATGGTTTCAGAGAGAGAATATGTTTGGGGGAGTTGGTAGTAAGAAGCAATTTTGATGAAAGCGAGGGTATGTTGAAGAGATGGGATTGAATGATGATTTATGATTTGTGATGTCATGATTTATAGGATGGTAATTAAAGAGGGTCAGAGGAAGTTGATTGGCGATAGATGGGTGATAGAAGGTTGATTCATATTCGAGGGAGTATGTGGAACATATGGTGTGGCAAATGCAGAGAGTTATTTTTTAGGCATAGTACAAAAAGAGAGTGTGTTTTATTATATAATGAGTGAAGTGAATGAGTGGGATTTCATTTGTGACATCTTTTTCAGTGTGAATGAGTGGTGGTTTGAAGTTGGGGGAAAATATAAGAAAATGAGTGGGAAAAATAGTGAAGGAAGCAGGTAATTTGCAACAATGCAAACTGAGAGTTCTGAGTACATAATTAATGGTTCAAAATTGTTTGAATAGAGGTTTTGGGGGATTTTTATGACATCAGGAAAGGAACAAGGGGGGTATGAAATAATAATAATTCTACAGTTGTGGTGAGTGGTAAGTATGTACAAGCATCTGATGATGATTATTTTTGAGGGCCCGGCCCAGGTAAAGGGAAAAAATGGGAGAACATCAAGGTGGATATGAACATGAATAACTATGAAGTATGTGTGGGAATTGAAGGTGTAACAAGAGTGTTATATGTTGGGGTTGAGGCATAAATTTAAGGGGTTTGACAACTTTGAAATTATAGATTAGCAGTACATTCTGTTAAAATTGGTCATTGAGTGCACGCGATGATTGATTTTAATGTGAAGAGTCTGCTAGGAGGTGATGGGACACATCAAGTGATTATTTAATGTAGTCATATGAAATTGGGGAGATTCAATTATGATTTGGTTCATTGGTTGTCATTTCTGTTATGGAGATTGGGGGCTTTGAGCTGTGGGGTCTTTGTGGCTGTGGGAGATGTTTTGTTTCAGTTTACAGGAGAACAATAGCCGGATAAAAGCAGGAAACCAATGTTGATATCGGACAAACCGAGGGGAAAGAGAATAGACTGGGGAGTCCACTGGAGAGGTGTCTTGGTAGCATTTTGATCACAAAAACATTAGGTTGCTTTGAGTATTGGGTAAGTATAAGTATTAATCATTTTAGTGAGAGATGGTAAGTTAATTATGTATATAAATATCAAGTGGTGGTTGTATTGGATTTTTGGGTGTTGTTTTGTGTGTGTGTTTCTTCTGTTTGTCCAATAGGAAATAGGTTATGGGATGTAATGAGATGACGGCATAATGGAATGGAGATTTCAAGGGAAACCATATTATCAAATGAGGAAGTGAAGGGGTAATGTATGGTAAGAGGTTAATCTAAAGGGAAGTTATGATAATGTTATGGATTAAATGGTTGAGGAATTACACCAGTGATAATGTGAAATATGAGAGGTAAATATAGTTTGATGGTTGGAGTCTCCCATGTATGATTAAAATCTTTACAAAGAGAATATGGATATGTCAAATAGTCTGATGGTTAGCAGGACATTTAAAGTTTAGGATTGATAGAGTGACTGTTTGTAATATACATTATGTCTGAGTCTAGTTTAACAGGTGGTTAGGAGGTAGGATGTTGTTCTTGTAAAGTGTGTTTCAGGGGTTTAATGGAATCAGAGAGAGAGAGAGTGTCTGGACGAGAGAGATGTAAAAGGAGAGGCAGTTGGAGCCAAACGGGAAGATGAGGAGATGATTGGTGCCATACCAGAGTGAACCATGTATGCAGAGGGGTGCACTGCAGTCTGTACGAGCCTGGAAAAGAGGGAGCAGAGCCAAGAGAGATGGAGATGCCCCTAGAAAGCCCAATGCACCAAAACATACATACATACATACATAACAAAGAGACATGTGGACTGTAAACTATGCGGGCGGATGCCAAAAGAAGAATACATGCGTATACATTCGTGATCTTAAGACCGGTTGGTAAGTATTAAGGACACTACTTGCGCGGCTCTAATGTGAAGATGGAGGGAGCAGAGGGGGTTTAATATCCAAGAAGAAAATGGGAGAGCAATAAATATTTAAGATGCTTAGAATGATAGAGTGTCGGTTGACAGTTGTGTGAATTGTGTGTTAACATATTTCTTCCTCAGCAGCGTGGATAATGGGGTTTTAGAGATGAGATAAGTAGAAAGGGGGGTGTCTAATAAAAATGAGAAAATGTATTATTCTTGATTGGGGATATGTTATATCTGTATTCTTGATTATAAGGATGTTTGTGTGGGTTCTGGATAGACTGAGTTAATGGAAGCTTATAGTTTTGATTGATGTATGTACCTGTCTTTTGATTTTCATAATGATGAAGAAATGTTGGAGAATGATGGGAACAGGAGATTATAAAGATGTTGGTGCATGCTTGAAAGAAGATATATATTAGTGACAGAATGGATAAGCGATACTATATGATAGATGCTAGAGTACTTGATGATTTCAGATGTTTGATGATGTTACAGATGTCTATTCTTATGATAATGATTTGGTATATCTTTTGAGTATGGTTATTAGAAGTGAAGTGGAATATTAGATGCTCAGTGGAATGTAAAGGGTTATCTTATGATAGAGAGTGTTTAGAACAGTAATGGAATGGTTTCTGATGTTGTATTTCTGTGTTGTGAATAACTTCAATTTGCTTTACTTGCTACACAATAAGGGAGATTTTCTCTAATAGATATAGATTTGTAAAAGTAATGGTATAGGTTAATTTGAATTGAATTGACGACAATTTGGATGGTAAGTAAATAGGAAAATGTTAATTATAATAGGACTTATTTTTGAAGGTCTCAGAACTATAGTCAAAATGATAAGAGTCTGGCGTAAAATAGAGAATTTAATGCATGTGGAAATAGCAACGAATTGGCTGAAGGTTGCTTTGATAGGCGTAAATCTCATTGGTCTTTTTTGCACTTTTTCTAGAAAGAGTGATTATTTGGCCAGAATTGAAGATTATACCTCACTAATGTTTAAAGGAGATTGGACATATCTATGAAAATCCTGCAATGATGCATTCTTGGCAAAGAGAAAAATGATTGGAGTCATGGAGGAGAAGTGGGAGATGATCAGTGTTTCTCTTTGCAGAGCATGTGGAAAAGTAGAGAGGAAATGTTTGATCTTCCTAGTGGGTTATTTGAACAAAATTAAGCTAAGAATTAAAAGAAAAACGAAGTAGTTTTACCTTACTTTAAGTAATCCCTGTGTGTGGGAATTTAAGTAAGATCCACACCAAGGGTCATTGATAAATAGCAATAAATAGGAAACGGGGAATTGTTTGAGTGGAAACAGCATGTTTGAGGATGAGAGGAGAGGAATTTAAATAGGGTTAGGATTGGCTAAGGGTTGTTAGCAGGCTAGGATCAGACAGAAACTTAATGATAAAAATGTGGCTTTTTGTGGCAATGTAGTTTTACATTGCCAAGGGGGGCTTATGTGGTATATGGCCCATTGACCCTTTAATAGTTTAGATTATCTTATATTTTATCATTAAGAGAGGAGTGCAGTTATGAAGTGTAGTGTTAACTAAATCAGTGGGAGTTGAGGTTAGTGAGACGAAAAGGGCAGGCAGGGGCAAGCAGGCTCCTCTTTGAAGCATTGGAATGGAGCAATAAATAGACAGCTGAAGACACACACAGGAGTTTTAACAAAAGGATTAGATAGCATCTCAGGGGGTGACTAGGAGGTTTACACACAAAAGTACAGTTTAGAGGGCTACGCACACACAGGAGCAACAGGGGCCTTGTTTATGAGAGGATGAGCACCTGCTCAAAGGCACTCAAGCAGTGACATGCAGCATTCTGTTGTGACACTAGATAGTGGCTTTGTTTGTGAGAGGACAGGAGAAGGGGGCAATAACCCTGCAGGCCATCGTGAAGGGAGATAAAAACCATTTGGTGGGGCCATCTAAGCAGGAAAGAGCAAGGAGCTGTGCAGGCCCTTTCAAAGATGAAAGAGACAGCTGTCAGATGGGGGTTTGATTGACAGGTGACACACTGAAGCAGCTTCCCAGAGAGCACATACACATTTAGGGAAGGAGCTGATTGGATGAGAGAGTGGGGTATGACAAGCTGAGAGGAGGAGGAGGCTCAATTTAGAAAGTTTTTAAATACAGTGGACACAGGTTCAGAGGTTAGAAAGAACACCCTCAAGACCATCTTTCTCCATGACTCTTAGAGAGCCATGCCAGATATCACATGCAAATAAAACAATACTTTAATTAGACATCATGTCTGTGTGGTTAATTCCTTCTTCTCTCGGTGCATTCAAGACACGACAGTAGTTCACACACACACACACACACACACACACACACACACACACACACACACACACACACACACACACACACACATACACACACACACACACACACACACACACACACACACACACACACACACACACGCATGCAGAAATCCCCTTCATTTTTACTCTGAATGTCAATCACCAAGCATGCTCTTCTCATGCTCTGTATTTATAGATGGTGATGGGAAAAGAATGTGTGTGTGTGTGTGTGTGTGTGTGTGTGTGTGTGTGTGTGTGCGCGTGCGCGTGCGTGTGTGTGTGCATTCATGTGCGTGTGTGTGCCCGCGTGTATGTGTGTGTGTGTGCGTGCGCGTGTGTGTGTGCGTGTGTGTGCGTGCGTGTGTACGTGTGTGTGTGTGTGTGTGCATGTGTGTGTGTGTGTGTGTGTGTGTGTGTGCATGCGTGCGTGCGTGTGTGTGTGTGCATGTGTGTGTGTGTGTGTGTGTGCATGTGTGTGTGTGTGTGTGTGTGTGTGTGTGTGTGTGCATGTGTAGAGTTGCACTTTAATTAAATTAACATCTTGAACTCCGAGAGAAAGAATTGATGAAAGGAAGAAAAGAGGGAGAGCAAGATAAAAAAAAAGACAGAGAGAATTGGGAGAGTTACAGAGAGCAGTGGAGGAGAGAGAAAAGGATAATTGTATGTTTCTGCAGTGAAAGAGTGTTATTCTTTGCTTGTGCTGAGAGGCGCTCATTGTTGAGTGTAGTTGACCAGTGGCCAGTGGGACCAGATCAGATCTGAGATCAGATCTGCTCTACTGGGGGAGGCTTACCCAAGATTATCTCCCTGATTCAACTGCTTTGCTTCAGGAAACACTTTTCTGTCTGCAGCTATAGGGAATACCAGCCCTGGTTTAATGCACAGGCTTACCAGGGCTCACCCCCAGGGCCCAGGACGTGAAGGGGCCCGAGGCTTGGAGTGGGAAAACAAATTAAATAAACAAAACCTCTGTGGATGCATGTTTGTGTTTGTGTTTGTGTGTGCTATTGTACAGGACAAACAGCTACCGAATCACAGGCATGCTGATATCCTATTC